>NW_022436997.1:1309126-1693908 GCF_009761245.1 Sapajus apella
GGGTGTTGAACAATGAGAACACATGGACACAGGGAGGGGAGCACTACGCACTGGGATCAGTTGAGGGGAAATAGAGGAGGGACGGTGGGGTGTGGGGAGTTGGGGAGAGATAGCAAGGGGAGAGATGCCAGATGTAGGTGATGGGGAGGAATGCAGCAAATCACACTGCCACGTGTGTACCTATGCAACAATCTTGCATGTTCTTCACATGTACCCCCAAACCTAAAATGCAATATAATAAATAAATAAAAATGCCTGAGCTCCGCCCCAAATCAGTTTTAAAAAATTAAAGTTTTGAATGTCCATGATATTTAAAAGACAGCTTCAATATGCAGCTTGGGCTGAGAACTATTGACATTGGTTCTTGCTACTCAAAGGGTGGTCCCTGGACCAGCAGCGTCAGCATCATCTGCCTGGGAGCTTGTTAGAAATGCAGAATCTCATGCCTTATCTCAGACTGGTCGAATCAGAATCTATATTTTAACAAGATCCACTGGGTGAATTCTGTGCTTATTAAAGTTTGAACAATACCAATTTATGGGGAGCTGAGAGTCCCGAATCTGTGATCAGCTACAAGAAGCTCTCTGCTGTACCTTATTATCTTCAATTTTCACACTATCTGGAGAGCAGAGCATTCTTATCACTTGGCATACAGTTTCTCAATGTGTGGTTCGAGAACTGACAGCACTGAATTGCCTTGGTGTCTTGTTAAAGTGCATGCTCCTAGCCCCAGTCCCTCACCCCCAGGTCTATTAATTGGAGAATCTGGTGGTCCTGGGAGGCATGCAGTTTTAACTTGCTCTTCTTGGGGCTCCAGTACACACTAGAGTTAGATGGTCTGGCAGTTGCTTGGAACAGTAGAAAACATTCACACTGTTACATTTGCACACTTATTAGGTTGACTCACTTAGCCCTTTCAGTAGTGCCTTGAAATGAATAGAATGGGCACTATATATTATCACTAAAAGGCGGAAAATTGAGGCTCAGAATGATTTTTTTTAGCATCCTACAAATGGTGAGTCACATGACTCAGCTCCCAGTCCTTTTCTCTGCATCTTTGCTACTCAGAGTCTTGTTTGTGGACCAGGGAGCTTGCCTGGAATTCAGAATCTCAGGCCCCACCCCAGAACTACTGAATTGGAATTGTCTTTTAACAAGATCCCCAGCTGATTCATGTGCATATGAAAGCTGGAAAGCACTGGTGTAGATCACGCTGCTTATGTAGAAACGACTTTGGCAAAGCTCAGAACATAGCTGGGCCAACAACCAGAGAGTCTGTGGGGGACGCATGATTAAGGAAACAGGTCTCATTTACCCTTTCATACTGAAAGCTAACACACCTGATCATGTCCCTTCCCTCTGGCTCAGGATGGAGAAGCAGCTACTGTTTCAGCATCCTGCCTAGGGGTCAGTGTTGAGCTGTAACTCCTGAGGCTGGGAAGTACCCCTCAACTCTGCACTTCAGAGACACCTGGAATGTCAACTTGTCCTGGGATGCCCATGTAGGCAAGGTTCATGCAGGATGAGAACTAAGGGGTATCATTGCATCACCTGACCAAGCGGGGCATGCTCCTATAGTGCCATTCTCCAGAGCACATCTGCCAGCCTGGGAAGGCACCTCTGCCAGTTCACTGCTTCTTGTTCCTCATATGCCAAGTGTCTGCTACCCTAGTCATCCCCTTGGTAACCACAGTTTGACCTTAGAATCAAACTCAGAATGAATGGGAGCTTCAAGATCACAGTTCACTTTCCTCATTCAGAGAAATTAACTCACATAAATCATACAGTTCATTAATCATGGCAAAGCCAGGAATTGCACTTGGGTCTCTCAGTTCACCATTCACTGCTCTTTCCACCCTGATGCTGCATTATACTGAATGACACAGACCTGTTTGGTGCAAGAAAAGAATTTTCCTTTTAGTCTAGGGCCTAGACCTGGATATTGGAGAGCATGACAAACACCATTTACTGACCAACGTTATTCTTCATATATCCAAAGAGGTACTCCAGTTTAACAAAACAAAGCAACATCTAGCTGGAAAGTTATTGGTTGTTAAGATACTCCAGATTTGTTCACTGAGGAGTCAGCCATAGTAACACAGGTGAAGAGTGCTGGGCTTGCCAATGGAAGGTCTTTGGGCGGGTAGGTAGGTGATTGTCCTGGCAGGGCTTACAGATGGCTACAGGCAGCCAGTGGCTCAGCCTCCACTCCCTGACTCTTCACAGTTAGCAGCCCAGATTCTGCCTTCTGTGTTTCTAGAGTTGGTGGCCCAGCTGCAAAAATAAAAAACAAAAAGTACCTTTCTTACGTGGACAAGACTGGAGTGTTGGGCTATAGACCACCCAGGGAGGGCAGCAGCTCCTCATGATGTGCCAGCCAAGAGTTGAGAATGGAAGAGGGGAACAGATGCCACAAACAAGATTGTAGATAAAATAGCAAACTTCTCAAGGCTGTGCAAACACTTACAGTAAAGATGATAGCAATTTACCACTGGCCTCTCAGACAAATTCTTAGGACTTTCACCATGGATAAAGATACTTTTTTTTTTTTTTTTTTGGGACGGAGTTTCGCTCTTGTTACCCAGGCTGGAGTGCAATGGCGCGATCTCGGCTCACCGCAATCTCCGCCTCCTGGGTTCAGGCAATTCTCCTGCCTCAGCCTCCTGAGTAGCTGGGATTACAGGCACGCGCCACCATGCCCAGCTAATTTTTTGTATTTTTAGTAGAGACGGGGTTTCACCATGTTGACCAGGATGGTCTCGATCTCTTGACCTCGTGATCCACCCGCCTCGGCCTCCCAAAGTGCTGGGATTACAGGCTTGAGCCACCACGCCCGGTCCGATAAAGATACTTTCAAGAATATTATGAACATGTCTATCAAATGTTTAGAAACAAGACATGCCATTGGTGAGGTGGGGAGAAAAGAAAACATTAACACTGGCTGGGAACCAGAGGTCACTAATTTCTGCATGGTGTTTTGCAAGTTAAATAATCCTATTGACAGTTTCCTCCATTGCAGGCACGAAATTCTCCCAGAAACAAATACACAGAACCTGTCGGGTTGACCTTGTAAACCCAAACTATAAATGATGACAGATATCTCGGAGGGGTACCTGCCATTTCTTTCTCACACTGTTATGGAAATTAGATAATGCTTACAAAACACTCTGGAAAGTAACTTTGCGGTGTTCACACATTAGGTATCTCCTTAGGGAGGACATGTTCCCATTCCTTGGATGGAATGAGGACCCTCTGTTCCAGGCAAGATAGCTCCTTATCCTTAGGGCACATTACACCTACCCACATTGATTCTTACCTTGCTAAGAGTTAATTATGTGTTCTTGACTGTCGCCTTTATAGGATGGTGAGATCCTTGACAGCCAGGACTATGCCATTTTACCTTGGCTCCCCACTAACTATCGTGAATCTGGTATACTGTAGGCACTCAGAAATGTTTGTTGAACACAAAAGTCAGGGATAATTATCCTATGTATTTTACTATATTTGAGACAGGGTCTTGCTTTGATGTCCAGGCTGGAGCGCAGTGGTACAATCACAGCTCACTGCAGCCTAAAAGTCCTGAACACAAGTGATCCTCCCACCTTAGCCTCCTGGATAGTTGGAACTATAGGCATCCCTCACCATGTGTGGCTAATTTTTTTGTTGTTGTTGTTAGAGCCAGGGTCTCACTATGTTGACCAAGCGGGTCTCAAACTCCTGGGCTCAAGTTATCCTCCTGCCTTGGCCTCCCAAAGTGCTGGGATTACAGGCATGAGCCGCCGCATCAAGCCTGCATTTTAATTTCTGAATAGTATAATGGACAAAGTCATTAGATATTTCAGGGTATAAATAATTTTAAAAAACGATTTATCTTAGGGTAAATGTTAAATATTTGATAAGCACTGACATATAGGTGAGGGTCCTTCATAGACTGATAAAAGTTACAGCTGAATTGTGTAAGGTTTTGGAAATTGCAGGGCAAATATTATTTCTAGTGTTTCTCTCTTGGATAAAAGAGAAGTTTATAGATGGTAATATAATGGTTGGTCATTTATGATCAACTAATCAGAAACCTAGAAGCTCTGGAAGAGTAGCTGGAGGAACTCAATTAGTGAAAGAGAAGAAAATAGGCCACGGAAGATGGAGATCTGCATACTTGTGATTTATTTTGGTCATTAAGATGTTACATAGGTCCATTCCATCTGGTGGTGAAACCCTAAGCTCTTTGAGGTGGGGCTGGGCATTCTGTAGCCCAAGAGTAAATTTTGTTTATAATAAGCACTCAATAATTACCTTAATCACTTTTTTTACTCTTCTTCCCACCTCCAATATCATGGCACACATAGAAAATAGCATTTGTACAGCGTGGTGCAGTAAACAGATGATGTTTATGGCCAGAGGGCCTGGGCCCAGGGACTCTGTCACAGCACCTGGCTGCGTGGAGGTCAGGGGTGGCTCTCTTGGACAGCTACACACATGTTCTGGAAAACCTGTGGGTGAGCCTCAGCAGCTGAGTAACTCCTCAGCATGCCTGCCTGGTGTAGGAGCTGCTGCTCTCCCCTCCTCTAAAAAGCCTTATTAAGTGTCCTGGTGCATGTAGCTTCACCCTGGGGGCCATTCAGGACCATTTCAGGGTCCTAGTCCCTGCCCTCAAGGATTGGCACCATCTGTGTTTTAACAGGCAAAGGGCCAATGGTGATTTCTGCTCATTGAATCAGAGAAGAAAAGAAGAGTTATGAGCCATGATGATTTGATCAGGAACAATTTTCCTTGGGAGTAGTGATCCCAAAGTACTCAGACCTCTGCTGACTCATGCCAACTGTTTAAATATCAGTGGTTTTTAAAAAAAGCAGTTAATAGAAGAGTCAACTGGTGAAATAAAGTTATAACGCATATTACAATTTCTTCAAGAGAAACAAAATAAACCTAAACCATATGTGACTTCTTTCAGGGGGGAAATAATAATCTACTCTCTTTCTGAAAATCAACTTTTACCCAAACAGGTCATCCTATACACTTTCTGTGAGTTGCCTTTCTTAGTGTTTTTTTTTTTTTTTTTTTTTTTTTAAAGATGGAGTCTTGCTCTGTTGCCCAGGCTGGGGTGCAGTGGCACAATCTTGGCTCACTGCAATCTCTGCCTTCTGGGTTCAAGGAATTTTCCTGTCTCAGCCTCTCGAGTAGCTGGGACTACAGGCACCGGCCACCACACCCAGCTAATTTTTGTATTTTTAGTAGAGGTGAGGTTTCATCATATTGGTCAGTCTGGTCTCGAACTCCTGACCTCAGGTGATCCGCCCAACTCGGCCTCCCAAAGTGCTGGGATTACAGGCATGAGCCACCATGTCCAGCCCATTCGCAGGTTTTGAACAGGTTTTACTTTCTCCTGGGGGTAGACTGATGTTGTCCATCTTTCACTTGCAATGTGCAACATAAGGAGCATGAGAAGCTACCATCAAGGCCTATTTGCCATCCCTCCGCAGCTTCCTGGGCCTCTTACTCCTCTGATCTGTTGTAGACACACCCACACACTACAAGGCAATTTCCTGGCTATAATACAGGAACAACTTTCTTTGACACATCATATATAATTTGATCTTTTTTTTTTTTCTGCAACCGGGTCTATGCTTTGACTGACTATGGTTTGGCCACAGTTTGGACAAATGTTTCCCTACATGGAGGTTGAGCTTTGCACTGAGACTTGTCATTTCCCGGGCTACTCTGTATGTGTGATATAGATGCTTGTGGGTGGTAAGCGGGGCAGTACCTTTTTCTATGATGTTATATTTAGTTGAAATTTTCAAAGATCATTTTGTAAACTCCCTAAGGCACTGGATGTTAGAATTGGAAAAGGCTTTGAGATGATCTTGTCCAGCTCTCCCATTTTACATATTTGGAAACTGAGGCCTCGAGAAATGGAATGACTCACCCGAAGGCACATAGCTATTGGCAGAGCTGAGTGTAGATACAACATAGGTCTCTTTCTCTCTTACCTGTAGTCTAAGATTTATTTCCCTAAACCTTACTCCTCATTAGGGATTTAGTTTAAACCTTTCAATTCTACTCTGCTTTGGAATGTAATGGCCTAAGTAGGTATTCTAGAATCGATTTCTCCTTAAACCATGGCTCCCTTTCCTCAAGAAAAACCACAGTGTTCCTGAGACTTCCTATCTGGACTGGGAGGTGGGATGGGAGATGCATGGAAAGAAGAGGAAGACCAGGTCCATGAAAACACTTGGAGATAATTTACTTGGAAGCCTCAACTTCTTAGTCCATTAGCAATTTTTTAATATTTATTTTTATTTATTTTTGAGATGGAGTCTCGCTCCGTCACCAGGCTGGAGTGCAGTGGCACTATCTCAACTCACTGCAAACTCCACCTTCTGGGTTTAAGCGATTCTCCTGCCTCAGCTTCCCGAGTAGCTGGGACTATAGGCATGCACCACCGCAACCAGCTAATTATTGCATTTTTAGTACGCTGACCAGGATGGTCTCAATCTCTTGACCTCCTGATCCACCTGCCTCGGCCTCCCAAAGTACTGGGATTACGGGTGTGAGCCACTGCACCCGGCTGCAAATTTTTTATTTTTAAGAAGGTGGGGGTATGAGTCACTGTTATTTTGAAAGAAGTGAGACTCATCCTCATAGCAAATGCTTTAAACATTCTCTTCTCCTTCCCACGCAGCTCACTTGTTCACCCATGGCCTAGCCTAGATCTCATTTCTTTTGGCGTCTTTGGCTCATTCCATGGGGAAAGATGTTAACTAGTATAAATGAATTGATGCCTTGTTGAACCTCATAACACCTGATGATAGCCTTACAAATGGGGTTAAAGAGAGTACAAAGGTCAGAACACCCTATCTGTAACTGTGGGACACTTGACTGATTTTTCTCCAGAATGACCTTGCATTCTCTTCTCACTGTTCCTACCCTGGCCCACACCCTCAGAATTGCACGTCTGTATCATCAGTCTCCCTAATTTTGATCTTTCCTCTTTCAATCCATTCTAAGCTTCGCTCATACTATTATGTCACTCTTACTCAATAACCTACACGGCTCCCTGCTGCCAAGAGTATTATGCTCAGATGCCTCTGCCTGGCTTTCCTGATGTTCTTACAATAACTTCATCATTAAGCCTCACTCTTTTCTTTCCCAGCGCACAACCTGCCAAGGTGTTCTGGCCTTATCACTGGTCCTCTGTGCTTCCTCCATCCCTCTTCTCCCCCAAGTTCCATCCATCTTTCAAGGTCTGGTTTGTGTTCTACTTCCTCCATGAATCCATCCTTGGCTTATTTGGTCATATGGATCATTCCAGCCCTTGAATTCCCATTGCCCTTGTAGCAGGTACTCTAGACTACATCTTTTAAGGTTGGGATCACAGTGGAATTTCATATTGATAGTTACAATGCACATAAAAAGTATTTAATACATACATTCCAATGTGATGAAACGATTTGGAATCAGCAGTTCTGTCTAACCAAGTAACCTCTGAGTTCAAGCATTGGCAAAAATAAACTGAGACCCAGAGATAAGTGGCTTACTTGAGGCCACACAGCTGGTCAGTTAGGAAGCAAGGTTTTGACCTCCTGGTTTTGGATTCTTTACTCCTGCAATGTAGATGTTTTACAGACAGTTTGAGCCTTCTCAAATGATATCAATGGATTTGCAACTTTTTAAATTAAAAAATTAAGAATTACTTTGTATCTCAAAAGGAGTTATAAAAATTACCAAAAATAATGAACACCTGTGTGTCATCACATTTGTAACCACTGAAAGGCCATAGAAAGTTCCGAGCCATTGCATACGGCTTCTTCTCTTTCATACTTCCTTTCTCCACAAGCTCTTCTATGCCTTCTTCTGCACTACCTATGGCAGGTACAGCTATGCAGAAGCTATGGCAACCTATGGCAGACATAGCTAATTGATCCCAGCATGATTTCCCTGTAAGTCTAGATACAGCCTCAGAATCCTCAACACAAAGACCCTGAAAGCCAATACCAATCAGGCAGAGTTGGCACATAAGAGTAAATGTATTTCCCCTATAGCCACACAGAAGGGCGTGGACATTGTATGCATCTGAGAGAAGGGGTACAATGAGGCCAGAGTGGTGACAATAGGAAGAGGCCTGGCACTACCTACTGTATCCGGGCACATCGACACCTCACAGGACGACTTTCCCTTACCAAGTTCACCAAGGCTTATATCCTTTGGTGCTGTTTTTGGAGGTTATCATATACTTTACAAGGCTGTCCGTTCTCTGATCAGAGAACATCAATATCCTGGACTGTTGTTCCTTATGACATGGTTGTCTTCCAGAAACATCCACCGTCAGTAGCTACATAGAATAGGTTTGCAGTAATCTGAGTATGTAAAAGAGGGTTCCTGAGGAGACAGGTTGTTAGGAACTGGGATGTCGAGATGTTTGTGGACACTGGAGGACCCAGTTCTATTGGTGTTTCTGAGGTAGGGCTACAGGACCTGAGGAAAGAGGCCGAGAAGCATGGAGCAGAAGCGTCTTCCCTGGAAGCAGCAGGTAATGAATCACGGGAAGAAGGTATTCAGCTCTATCTCATTAGCCAGAGGTGATATGAGCCCAGCACAGCACAGTGCTGCCCTGGAAACCAAACTGATATCAGAGCTGTGGGTCATAGAGTCATGGAAAGGATGACAAATAACATGAAGTCTCATCCAGTGGGTGTGTGGGATGGTGAGGGATTTAAGGGTGGGTGGATATGCCTGGTTTCAGCAGCAGGTGAGCAGGAAGCACTCAGGGTTATGAGCTAGGACACTTGGACTTCTGCCTAGCCTCTTTTACCACCTGGACACGTCTCTGGACAAGACGTGGCTTCCTCATCTATAAAATACGAGGTTTGAACTATAAATATTGAAAATCCTATCCAGCTTGAAGCTTCCAAACTCTACATTCTCTCTGGAGTTCTTGGTAAGGTTCCCATCCCAGGACTGTCTTCCCCAGGGGCAGTTCAACCGAAGGGAGAAACAGAAAAGAGCAGCCTTTCTTTCTTCTCTTCCTTTGAAAAGTTAAGTGGTCTTATCGGCTAGGACATCTACCTAGTTCAGCTCTCTTCCCCAGGACCTCTTACCTGGGCTCCTTTTGATTTCCTGCACGTAGTGGAAGGAATCTAGACCATCCGGACTAGAAAGCAGCAGCAGCTTCCTTCCGATTGGGCGGCGTCTCTCGTTCTCAACTCCAGGTGCTGAGACTTCTCCTAAACACCAACCCCTTCACCTGCCTGAGCCCTCCAGCTCATCCTGTGGCTGACTTGCTGTAAATTCACTAGCTTCCATTCCCTGAACCTGTGCCTGGCGCACATCTGCCAATTAAGAAAGGGTACCATGGAAGATTGGGGAGAAGAAAGACAAATGCCCCTTCTGCAGCTCAACCACGTACCCCTAGCTTTCCTGCCAAAAGAATGTTTCCTAAACTCTTTGGGGAGGACTAGCTTCAGCTACCATGGTTCCCCTGACCTGGTTGGATCAGGCAGGTTTCCTTTAAAGAGGCAGAGCTGCCGACTGTCTGGTAGTTTCCCTGCTATCCCACAGGTTACCTCCCAGTTGCACCTCTCATTTGCCTTTAAAGCAATTATTTAAGTGTTATCTCCTCAGGGGGCCAATTTGCCTTCCCACCTCAATAAACTCCCTTAATTCCCCATAGGAGCAGGGTGCAGGCTGGGGAACAGGATTGCCATCAGCATCTGGATGGAAATTTCTGCACAGCCCAATACTAGATATTGCCTTTCTAGTTCCATGGAAATTTTCAGACCTTTCTTCCTTCTGATTCCTGCTGACTGGGGTCCTAAAAACCTGGAGGCTCACTGCAGGACCGTCTCAGAGCAAGAAGTGTGTCACGAACCCCCACCAGCAGGAAGGACTCTGAGATCTATATATTAGGGAGCTGGCCCTTGAAAGTCCCATGAGGCCGTAGGGTCTGGGGGCCTGCAGTCTGGGGAGGGGCCCCAATCCAAACACGTTTTGTTTGGCTTTGTGAGCATGCATCAACCCCCAAACTTGTGCCCTGCTCCCCTCCACACACACACACACACACACACACACACACACACACACACACTCAGTAATGGGGTGTGAGGCAGCCTACCCAGGTTCAGAAGCAAAAACCTCACACTGAGGAAATTAGCTACACCTGAGTAGACAAACTCTCCCACTGACGTCAAAGGCCCCCTTCCCACTAGGCCAGGTGTTTTGGAACTGTTGAAGAGGGGTCCTAATCACGGAGGGCCTTATGAAGAAGAAAAGCAAACAAAGGGGGTGGGAGGAGCCCAGGAGGCCCCCACATTCCAGGGAGAGGTGGGAAACGGTGTGGAGGGGAGGTCGGTCGCCGGCACGGGGGCCTGTCTTGTGTTGCTAGTTCAGGGCCTGTGGCTATCTGCTGGCAACACGGAGCCTTCACATTTTTCTTGTCTCAGCTGGCTGGTCTCTTGGCTCAGCCCTCGCTGCTGTCTCTTGTTCTCTTGCCCTGGCCTCTCCCAAGGGCTCCTGAACTTCTTGAGATAAGCTCATTCCAGCTACCTACGCATCCACCTACCCCAGATATTACAGGGAGCCACCTGTGAGCAATATGTCATTAATTTGAAAAAACAGGAAATGACGACTCCTTAAGAAGGCTTTCAGAAAGTTCATACACATTCCATGAGTCAGATGGAACTATGGTTCTTCCAGGTGTAGTGAGTATCTGTCTCAAACACACTAGACTCAGGGTGGGGCAATAAAGTGCTGTTTTGGAAAGCAGAAGGCCATGATGGAATCTTGTCCCCAACAGGTCCCACTAACGGCTGGAGCTCAGAGGCCAAGGGCTCTTCAAGAGATCAATTTATGCATACAGACTCTTTGAAGCCTCAATGGGAATTCACTTCAGAACAAGGTTTTCTTCACAATGCTCATGGCTTCCTTCAATTCTACACTTCCAGCCTTATAGAGGGAGGAGGCCTGCATTGACCACCAGGAGCTAAACTTGGGGAGGTCAAATCCTCCAGGGAAAGGGCCCAAGCCCATGTGGAATAAATGCAAACTGGAGCTAGAAGTTCTCCAAAGGGCTGTTTACTTTGTATCATTCTGCTCCAGCAGCCCATGCAGCAGTAGAAGGGGGTTGGGGGGTCCTTGTTATCCATTTGCAGAGGGTTAAAAAGGACTTGTCATTTTCCCCCTTACCCCCTTCTTGGGGTCTTGAAATTTCTAGCTCTACTTGGGATAGAAGGTTCCCTGTGGATTCTTCCGTCTTCTCTGAATGGCTAGAGACAGGAAAAACCAGACAAGTCAAAAAAGTCTCACATAAAATGTGAATGCCTTTAAAGTGACCAGATGAGACCATGGTTTATTAAGTAAAAATCATGCCCACACTGAAACTGCCAGCCCCCACCTGATTTTAGATCAGAGCTGTCCCCAGTCCCTCATAACCTTTATGACCCAAGGAAACAAAGCTCAGACTCAGACGGGAAAGCATAAATAAATGTTCCATGATGTTTGCACACCGATCTGATGTAACCGTAAACTCAGGCTGTGAAGACATAGTTTCCTTACAGGCAAATCTTAGAGGGTTGACCAGAAAGAGAGTCCCTTCAGAGGGGACTGTGATGGGGAGGAGAAAGACCACGCCAAGCTGTAGTTGAATAATGGTGGTCCCCAGCTTTTGTCCATGCAAGCAACCATGTTGAGCACTTTGGTAAAGTGGCCAAATGGCTAACTGGTCAAGCTCTAGAAAAGTAGTAAAGGCACATGTGGTATATTTTTGGAACACATGGTCTTCATATTCTTACCTTTTTAATCACCTCAGTGATACCTCCTCTTTATTCCTCTGTAGGAACTCAGGGCCATAGAATCACAGAAACTTGGAATTGGAAAAGAGAGGCTGCAGTGGTCATCTGGTCTGGTCACCCACTTGAAACGAGCATCTCCAACTGGCCTCCACACCCTGCTCCAGCTCTATCAGGGCAAGAAACTTAGGACGTCAAAGGACATTATCTCTCAAGCAACTTCCATTGTTAAAAAGCACCCTTCTCCACTGATTCAAAGTCTGTTTGCTTATCACTCCCACTTAGTGCACTTCCCCTGTGCTCTGGAGAAACACTGAGCAAGTTGACTTCTTCCACATGGATTGCCTAATGCTGCAGACAGACACGGCCCTAGCTACTCCATCTCTTCTCTAGGCCAAACACAGCCAGCTTCATCATCCCCTATGAGACGAGGGTGCTCCAGACCCTCATCCACTCAGCTTCGCCTCATCTTGGGATGCCCTCCTTTGCCAAAGACCCTCTCAAAATGTGCCATCCATTTTTCTTTGTGTTCTGTCTTCCCTTTTCATTATACCTGTTCTCAGAAATGGCTCCTTTGACATAAGATACAGATGATTGATCATACTTACTGTGGTACTTTTTCAGGACTGTCTACAGTTGAACAGATTCAAAGCCTTAAATTGATGGAATGGGTGGGAATGCTTGGGCAGCAGGTAATGGAAAGATAGGGATACAAGGGGAAGAGGCACTGAAAGTTTCCTTGAACCCTTAAAATCTTGCCTAAAACCTTTTTTTAAACAGGAGATCAGCCTGACAAGATAATTTATTCAAGATAGAAAGCAGTGCTGTGACCTTCAGTGGGCTCAGGCAGTCTGCATCCTCATCTTCACCTCAGGTGAGACTACTCACCTGGCTAGGTAAATTCCCATAAAATGAATTCCTTGAAGGCAGGAGCTGGTCTGATTCTTTCCTGGTTTGTTGTCAATCCTGGGGCCTGAGTAACATATTAATAGTTCCTCATGCAGTGTCTTCTGGATGAATGAGTGAATGGGGTTAGGCCAGGAAGCAAACAGAGTTCCTCGGCTCATGAAAGTTGGCAAATGGCCCTGGGCAGGCTACACAGGGGCCCATCTGTGATGGATTAATGGGAATGGCCAGAAGCTTGGGGCCAGGAGTTAAGAGAAGCTGTATCTGATTTCTGGAGCAAGAGGAAATAGAAAATTAAAAAAAAAAACAAAAAACGTAAGCACACATGGAGATTCTATTTTAGCCCCCATCTCAAAGATTTTCTGGAACTAAAAACATAATTTTTAAACTAAAAAAAATTTCAACTTCTCTGTTGAATTGAAGAAAAGAAAGGTTATTGTTGGGACCTGAATCAGTGGCCTCAAAGGTCAAATGGAAAGAATATCTCAAATCAGAGCAAAAATACAAATGATAAAAATTATGAAGAACACAAGCAGCTTGAAATAGAGATCAAGGAAGCCTAACACGTGAATATAGGAATCCCAGAGACAGAAAAAGCAAGAGATGGCGGAAAACCAATAATCAAATCTTAGAAGAAACGTCGCTAAGCTGAAGAAAGACTTGAATTTCCAGATTAAAAGGCAGGATTGATAAGAAAAGTCACACCCCTGGGCTTAACTTCCTAAAATTCTCAAACTCCGCAGATAAAAAGGGCACCTAACATTCATCTAGAAAGAAAGAAAAGGTTATTTACAAAAAAAAGAGAACAAGATTGGCACCACAGTTCTCATGTGTAACACTCGGAAGCCAGAAGATGAAGGAACAACACCTACAGACCACTGAGGGGAGAGATGGCAGGGCAGGAGCCCCACACCTCCAAAATGTTGCTCATTTGCTGGGGTAAGAAGCTCCGTGGACATGCAGAGGGTCAAAGAATAGGTCACCATATTTTTTCATATTACTTGAAAAAATTACAAGAGTTTTAAACAAGTAATAAATGAATTGGAACAGAGATAGCAAGACAGTGGAAGAACAGAGGAAAGAGTAACAAAAGGTAAATATTCAATACGAATAGTAAACTCCAAATGGATGATGGAATTGCTGGGAATGTGTGATGTAGAGGCTCCGTAAGAATTCTTGTGAAAAAAGGGGCATATTGCAAGGGGAAAATTATTAACAATCATAAATGATCTTAGCACAATTTAGGAGTGGGTGGTGGCTGGAAAAGTAAACACATTTTAGGGACTGGAGCACTGGGGAGGGGAATAGTGAAATTATTTCAGGGGCCTTAGTTCCTCAGGGTAGGGAAAGATCATTGGAGAAATGGGGTATCTTGTCAGGGAAAAGTATTTTTCATGTTGTTTTTATATAATAAGAGAGAAATATGCTTTTGATTATGAGTGTTGGAAAAGGGGCAATAACCACTAGGAGAATGGAAAACAACAGTAGACCTTCCAAATTAACAAAGGGAAGAAAGAAAGAAAGGTAGTAACATGATCAAACTTGTAAAATGAGAAAAATGAAAAAACCAAACAGCAAAGAAAAATGAACAGTAAAAAATAAAGTGAAAGAAAAAAACTAGCATATTAGTTATTACGCAAGATGGGAAGAGGTTAACCTGTTAAATTATAGAAACACTGAGATTAGATTAAAAACGTGGAACATTGAAACATTGCTACATGTTATTTTTAAGGAATACAGTTAAAAGTAAACAATGAGTTAAAAATTAAAAAGAAATGATAAAGGTTAAAACAAAGGGATAAGAAAATATCGGAAAGATATAAGGTACAACAATGTTAATATTGGTTAAGTTGGAGTGATGGTTAAAAGCACTAACTAGAATAAACAGGGTAATTTGTAATAAAAGGCAAAATTTATGAAGAATCAATGGTTGTCATAAATTAATAGGCATTAAACAATGTGATAACTAATCATCTGAGGTAAATGTTTTAGAAATGCAAAGAGAAATTAATAAAACTGTACAATTATAGTTGATTTTAAACAAATCCTTTTCAGAATTAAAATCCTAAATTAAAAAAAAAATAAGAACAGAGAAATTGAATAATACAACAAATCAATTTAATATGTATTTCTTTCGAAGTAAAAAGTTAAATTTTATGTGTCCAAAATCAATCAGCGACTTGGCAACCAAGAAACATTCACACAATTTTAAGATAAAAATTTTACAGGCCATATTTTCTGCTCATAATCCAATAAAACTGCATATAGAAAGTTTAAAAAAATCAAAAGATTCCTAAATGCTAGAAATTAAGAAATGTGTTATTAAATAATCCTCAAACAACCAAAGAGAAATAAAAATAAAAATTATAAACTATTAAAAAATGAGAAATGTAGACTTCTTTATTCTAAAACCTATAGTACCCAGCTAAAGTTGTACTCAGGAGAAAATTAAGAGCTGTGGGCTTTGCTGTTAAAAGAGAAAGACCTAAAATGAAGGAATCCGACATCAATTTTAAAATATTAGAAAATAACATTTAAATGAACCATAAGAAAACAGGAAAAATAAATAGAAAACAAACCAAAACAAGTAGAAAGGTTACACATAAATCCAAAATTGCTTCTTTGAAAAAGTCAGTAAAATTAATGAACCCCTGGCAAACCTGATTAAAGAAAAGAGATAACAAAATGATGTAAGATTAGAAATGAGAAGGAGTTAAAACCATGCATACAGGAGAGATTGAGATTATGAGAACATTATAAGTAACTCCATGTCAACAAACATTTAAAGCTAAAGAAAATGGATGATATCTTCGCAAACAAATGCTCAATCTGGACTCAAGATGAAGTATAGAACTTAACTATGTCAATTATTGAAGAAATTAGAAAGACGATTTAAGATCCGCCATTTTAAAGTGCAGCAGGACAAGACTGTTACGGCTGATAGAATTCATCAGTGTTGTATGAGAGGAGATAAAAATGGGAGAAAGTGTTGGGGAGAGCAGAGGAAGAGGAGATGAGAAGGCTGGGAGAAGGAGGGTGGAAGGCAGGTGTGACAGGAGAAGAGTTTGAGACACAGACTCCTCTAAAGTCCCTTTCTCTCCAGACAGACACATCGTAATGGTTGCATATTTATGTTCAACATAGACACTATCATTTGTACAACCAGAGCTATTGCTGGTAGTTTTGGGTGATGGTAGAAAAACTGCCAGAATATGTGTCCCTAAGCCCTTCTTCTTTCATGGTGGCCTGCTCCAATGCAACCTCATGTTAGTGCTGTGAATCTGTACGTTTAGAGATCTTTGACCTCCTCATTCAGCAGGTGGATGTGGTGGGGAAGTCCTGGGGAAGGTGGGACAGGATCACTCCAGGAGCTCTCTAGTTTCATAAGATGAGGTGAAGAGTTGGTGGGGATCGGGGAGATGGGGGGAGTTGATATGAAAAGAAAGAGATAATCTTGTCCAAGTCAGCTGAAATAATTTTTTACATCCAAATAGTTTTCCTTTCCTAGGGATCCAGTAAGCATGGCTAAAAGACAGTTCCCAGTGAGATCCAATGCTTTGGGTGGACAGCCTCATAGGGCTTAATGAAGACAGGAGGGGATTTTTCCAGGGCAATGAATGGGATCTCTGGTTCTGGTTATCTGTTGTTAAAATGCTTTGGGAGTCTCACCTCCATTTTGGGTAATTGAACCCCTTCTGGAAGCCTGGCAGAGAACTGAAGCCCTCATCCAAATTATAGAGGTTTTCATGCAGCATGGAATGGGACCACCTGATCTCTACACACCCTTCCAACCTTGGGATTCTCTGAACCTGCCTGTCCTTTCTGTTTGGGAAAGTCCAGCACTGAAGAGTCATTTTTTCCTCGTTCAAGGGTGCTGTGCTTTCTGGCAGATGGAGAACAACACAGTGAGAGGTTAGAGAAGAGTGAGCCTTAGAAATAATTCCCAGACAATGTGGAAGGCAGGTCTTGGTTTAAAACTGCATCCCTTAGTGCACATCACTGGGTCTTCCAGTTCTCTGGTAGCCCCAGAGCAGGTCCTCCTGATTCCAGTCATGTTACTCACTTTTCTGGATGTCCTTCATTTCCTGAGGGTTTTCCTACCATCACCCAGCATGTAAAACCCCTTTGCTATGCCTGTGGCAAGGGACTTGGTGGTGTCCATTTGGGCCTGTGCTCTGCCTACCAGTTTGTAAGCATTAGGATGTTGACTGTCTCTATCAGGGATCTGCAAACTACAGCTTATGGACCAAATTTACCTCACTGCCTGTTTAATAAAGTTTTATTGGCACATAGCCATACTCATTCGTTTACATGTTGCGTATGGCTACTTTTATGCTACAACGACAGAGTTAAGACTTTGCCAAAGAGAACATATGGTCTCCCAGGAGAAAATATTTACTATCTGGCTCTTTACAGAAAAAGTTTGCTGAATCTTGATCTATATATATACTTAAAGACCAAATGAAAGCTATTGACTATAGTTGGGAAATCAAATTATGAAATTCATAGATAACTGTTTGTCTTTCTATAGTCAGGGCTATTGATTTGTTTTAAATATAATACACTTCATAAAGCTTCCCATGCGCACAAGCAAATAGAAACATGAAATAAATTTCCCAAGCTTTTTACACACGGAACTCAAGTACTTTCCTTAAAACTGAAATCTCTGCTTAGAGATGCTGGTTTGATTTGTTCCAGCAATCCCATTATTGGGTATACACCCAAAGGATTATAAATCATTCTACTCCAAAGACACATACACATGTATGTTTATCGCAGCACTATATACAATAGTAAAGACTTGGAATCAATGCAAATATCCATTAGTGATAGACTGGATAAAGAAAAGATGGCATATATACACCATGGAATACTATGCAGCCATGAAAAAGAACGAGTTAATGTCCTTTGCAAGGACATGGATGAAGCTGGAAGCCATCATTCTCAGCAAACTAACACAGGAACTGAAAACCAAACACCGCATGTTCTCACTGATAAGTGGGAGTTCAACAGTGAGAACACATGGACAAAGGTAAGGAACATCACACACTGGGGCCTTTCACAGGGTGGGGAACAAGGGGAGGAAAAGCATTAGGACAAATGCCTAATGCATGTGGGGTTTAAAACCCAGTTGATGGTTTGATAGGTGCGGCAAACCGCCATGGCACATGTATACCTATGTAACAAACCTGTACATTCTGCACATGTACCCCAGAACTTAAAGTAAAAAAAAAAAAACTAAATAAAAAAAGAGATGCTGGTTTGACCTAAACCAAGAAATGCTTATCCTCCATATTGAAGTCACATATAGGATTCTAATTTATCAATTCCTCCCTGCTATGGACTATCACCTGCCCCTTACGAAGACCACTGAATGTTCCAGACTTCTAATTTATATACTTCCATGCCCCAATTGTCCCTGTTTTGACTTTAAAATTCCATCAGTGTGAAATTCCTCTCTTTGTGGTCATTAGCCTCTAGCTCAGCCACTAAGAGAGCCTTCCCTTCCTAGCCTGTGTCCCCTGACTTTACTCCCAACTCTGTGTCTGCCTAGGAACCACTCAATAAATTTAATTTTAGTTTAACATGCCAAGAAGATCACCTGTTAATTACCTTTCCAAATGACTACTGTTTTTAAGTCAACAACATTTAAGACACACTCCTTATTGCTAACTCCAGCAACCTTACTGTAACACCAACTTCCCTTAATGTCTCACAATAGGTAGTTATGGAGATTTGGGCAGAGAATGAAAATCAGCTTCAGGGAAAGAAAGTTATAGATGTGCTTGATTCTACACAGGGGCAAGGAGAGGCAAAGAAGGTGAGTGCTGCAGCTGATTGAACCAGAGTTGAGAATACAGGGAGCAGACACCACGTCAGGCAAAGAGCATTTCTTCCTGGAACAGGGCTAGTCACCGCTGGGGGCCTTCTCTTCTTCATTGCTTTTCACTGTCAAGTAATAGATGCGGTTGGCCTCGGGGTAGGTGACTTTGCTGAGTGGGAGCCTGAAGATGGCCGGGTTGTCGGTTGTCAGGAGCAGGAAGATGATGGTGGCAAGGCAGAAGGCCCAGGTACCTGGTGGCACGCCTACCTGGAAACAAAAGCATTGCAGGAGGGTGCGGAAGGATGTTTCTAGTTTCCTGTGTTGGGCTGGCAACCCCGGGGGAGAAGGATGCAACAGGCGTTGAGGATGGAGATCCTTCCTCCAGTGAAGGTATTGATATTCCTGGATTCAGAATGTCACAGTAGTTGGTCAAAGAATTTGGAGCTGGGTGCAGTGGCTCATGCCTGTAATCCCAGCACTTTGGGAGGCCAAGGAGGGAGGATCACTTGAGCCCAGACCAACCTTGGCAACAAAGTGAGACCTCATCTCTACAAAAAAATACAAAAGACACCTGGGCATAGTGATGCATGCCTGTAGTCCCAGCTACTTGGGAGGCTGAAGTGGGAGGATGGCTTGAGTCCCAGGAAGCAGGGGCTGCAGTGAGCCAAGATTGCACCACTGCACTCCAGCCTGGGCAACTGTGTGAGACCCTGTCTTGCAAAGCAAACAAAACAAAACAAGTAATTTGAGGTGCTGTCAGAATAGTTCAATGATGGAGCTGAAAATTGGCCTGAGGATGCTCTCCCATATCCAGCCACATGGCTCCATCTGTCTGTCTGTGTTTTCCATGGCTAGTTACATTGCATTCTTTCAACACACACACACACACACACACACACACACACACACACACACACACACAGACAGACACAGACACACACAACTCCCTCCCCTAGAGGTACATGTGTGCAATTGTCAATCCTTCTCTGGACAACCTTAGGTAAACCTTGACAGAGTCATTGTGTGAGTACCAGCTACCATTACTCCTGCAGTGTTCTACTGCCAGATCCCAAAACTCCATATGTCCAGAAGCTCTGGTTAGGGAAGAGCATTTTGGGGTAGTGTTCAGGAGAATCCACACTTACCAGTGACATGATGTTGGAGATGGCTGCTCCCAGGTATGCACAGAACAGGGCTGTGGAGAAACACGGATCACCAGAGTCAGCTTCCCAGAGCCTTCCCACTAAGCCACTGCTATTGCAGGACAGAGAGCCCATGCCAGGAACGAGAGTCCTGCCCTGTCTCCTGCAGCCTCAGATTCTGCACCATGACCTGACATCTGGGAAACTTGCCTGGTATTAGTTATCTCTGAAGATAGGTGAGGCCTGTCTCCCACCAGACTGCACATTCTTCAGTCAGATATTAAAACTTATATTTCCTTTTGTCCCCTTCCTGCTTCCACAGTGGCCTTGCACAGAGTCAGGGGTCAATAAACCCTATTTGCTTGTCTATGCTGATGGTAGGGATGAGCTCGCACAGGCTGGATGATTGTTGTTGGGGAAGAGTGGTCAGACTATATGCACTCTTGCCAAGGTCCCTCCTATTCAAGACTCTGAACAGCTGTGATGCTGCTTGATGCTCACTGGGTCTCACTAGGGCTGAACCTTACTGGGTCCCTGAACCAGTACCTGGCAGCCAGGTAGCTGGGTTCCCTCATGGGAGCTGTGTCCTGAGGACAGTCAGGAGAGCTCGTCCACGTAGCTGGTGCCTCTAGACAAGCTCCTTCTGCCCTGCAGCTTTGCCCTTTCTCCTTCTCTGTCCAGAACACCTCTTCCCTGTCTTTGCCAACTCAAATCCTACCAGCAGTACTGAGATAAACCCCAGCCTCCCCCTGTAGGCTTCCCAGATGGTTCCAGCCACTGGAATCTGCCACTTCTTTGAAGGCCAAAGGCAGTTACAGTCTGAACTTAAAACAGCAGGCACTTTTGACTTGACAAATATTTATGGGGCCCCCTGTCTCCATGCCCAGCCTCATGCTGGCTGCTGAGGGGGTACAAAGGATATGGAAGTCATTCTCAGTCTCCATGCATAAGTGGGAAAAAAACAAAAGAGAAGCTGTTCCAGATGCTATTCTTCTGTTTCCTTGACTCCAGTTTTATGTATTAATGTCCCGTCCTGCTTCCAGAAAACAACGCCAGGAGGGGAAACTGGTGGGAAGCTGGGGCTGGGTTGACTCTCCCTTTTGCTATTAACAGCTATATTCTAGGGCAAGTTAATTAGCCCCTCTGAGTCTCACTTCCTTATCTGTAAAATGGGCCAGACAGGCTATGCCTGGTGGTATTCTTGGGGGGATTAAGTGAGTTCATATATTTATATAACAGGGTCAGGTGCTGGGATACAGGTATATGAGAAGGACCATGCCTGATTTCCCTTCTGGCAGCATCTTCTCTATTCACTCCATGGAAATCGAGCTTCCATAACGTTGTTATGATTTTTAGTGCTCCTCATACATCACCTTACTGGATCGTTCCAACAACCTTTATGGATGCTGCAGCCTTAATAACTATTTGTGCAATTACTTCTCTTCTCCTAGACTGTAGCTTCATGAGGATGTGGTCACCATGATATCTTCTATGCCTAGACTAGGTCCTGGCACTTGGTGGTGCTGTGTAAACAGTTGTTGAATGAAGAGTTATAGAGAGAATGCTGTCACTAGCACACAAGGAAATGTATATGTGATTTCCTTATAAACTTGACAACACTGTGTAAGTATAACACCGTGAGGTGGCTGTGATCCCATTGGACAGAAAAGGAACCTGAACTCCCCAGGTGTTCAGGGCAGCACTGGTGTTAGGATGCAAGCCGTTGGCCTTTCTGTCACTGCTGAAAAGCATTGCTTAGTGGTCACCATGGGTTTCACATAAACAAGGGGAGAAGACATAGTTAGAGTGACCTGGTTGTCAGCTTTTCTGAACACCTACCACAGATGAGGGCCAGCAGGTGAGTCTGCCAGGTGAGGGCATAGAACATGCCCCCGATGGCGATGCAGGAGAGGACGCAGTTGTAGCTCCAGAGGCCTGTGTAGATGGTCTTGAAGGGCGTGGCCACTGACAGGGCTGTGGGACAAGGGGTGGTATTTCTGTCTGATTTCAGGCCACAGAACAAAGACCACCCTGTGGCTGGTGCTAGGTCTCAGGGTGGCCTCCATGCTGTTGTTCACCCCACACCTCCAAACCTGTCCATCAAAAAAGCCTCTACAAATGGCATCTTGTCTTAGGAGACCTTCAATGAGAAGAGAACAGTGGTTTCCAAACCATTTATCAAAGCCACAAGCTTCACTTGGAGGTCTGACTGCTTCCTCCTGTGTGAGAAGAGCAAGGAGAAGGGATTCTAGGCCCCTTCCTACTCCTTTGACCCCAGCAACTGCAGTCTGAGCAAGAAAGATTCCAAAAAGGTGTGAAGATTTAAACAAATATTTTTTAAAAGTTCTGTTTCAAATAATCCAGAAAAATATTTCTACACACATGTGGTTAGATGTTGATAGATGAATGATACAGCAGGAGTAAGACGTGGACAGTGAGGAAGCAATGTACAGGTGCCTCATATTATTTTTATTTTTACCATTTTTTGATGAGTTGAAAATTATTTCCAAATAAAAAAATACTTTAAAAAGTTTTACTTCCAAAAAATCTTTGAAAAGTTTTGGAAGAAGTCTAAAACCGGTTCCTTCTGCCAATGCTCCTACCCTAATCTCTGACTCTGTTGTCAGAAAGAGCAATTACCTATGTAAATGCGTGTACATACATATACACAGGTAGAAATATTCAGTCACATGTGTCAAATGGCAAGCCAATGTTTGAGAACAATTTTCCTTGTATCTTACCAAAAGTTTCAAAGTGCTGGGCCATTTATTAATATACCACAGTTGGTGCTGGTGACTGCCCCTGCCCCACCCTGTGTCCGTCCTGCACCCTCAGCTTCACGGGCTCAGTTTGCAGGCCAACTCAATCTTTATCCCCTTGCCTCTCTCCACATGTCCTGCTTCTGCAGTCTGACTCAGAAAAGGAAAAAAAAAATCCCCACTCCTGGAAGTGTTTTTTTTTTGTTTGTTTTGTTTTTTTTTTGAGATGGAGTCTCACTCTATCACCCAGGCTGGAGTGAAGTGGTATGATCTTGGCTCATTGCAACCTCCACCTTCCAGGTTCAAGTGATTCTTCTGCCTCAGCTTCCCAAATAGCTGGGATTACAGGTGCCCACCACCAAGCCCAGCTAATTTTTGTATTTGTTTTGTTTTGTTTTTTTAGTAGAGACGGGGTTTTGCTCTGACCTCAGGTAGTCCATCCTCCTTGGCTTCCCAAAGTGCTGGGATTACAGGCGTGAGCCACCGTGCTTGTCTCCCTGAAAGTATTTTAAAACTCTGGGGAAGAGAATGTCTGGAAGATTTGCTGTATGTGGGAGAAAAGTGATCTCGAGTGAATTATCCTGAGGACGTGAAGAGGAAGGAGCTCTGTCCTACCTGCTAGCATCCCCACAATTGAGCCAATGGCTGCATGCAAGCAGATGAGTGGCGAGGAGATGAGCAGAGCCACCAGGAACACGCCGCCTGTCCAGGGATTGTCACAGCCATACACCTGGCCGACCCCAATAGGGATGGCTTGTAACAGCTGCAAAGGTAACAGAATACAGGTTACTGGAGCATGGGCCAATAACGCAAAAACCAGACTCTGGGCCAGATTTGAGCCATTCCTCAGGGAGTAATGGAGTGGAACGGGAGGATGATTGCACCCTCCGGCATGTGAGAGAACATGGGAGGCATGAGCTGGAACAAACAGCTCCTCACTCCATCACCCAGCAGGCATCTGAGCACCCCTCATACAAAGCCAGGTCCCCCAACATGGGCTGGGCATGGATGCTTCTGAGGAACATATGGCTTCTGCTTTGACGGGACTGGAATGTACCTCCTCCCTAGAATGCCATTGGAAGTTTCAGGGCTCTGGGGGATTTCCTCTAGACCTTCTGAAATCCATAGAAATATTCTAGGGATATTGAAAATATACTAGGCCATATGGATGTATGATTTAACTAAAAGGCACCCAGCCTGTTGGTAGCCAAGTGTAGGCTAGAGGCTCTGAGCTTGACCCCTAGCTGAGGTCTGAGGTCTTTGTCACCCTTGCTGTCTCTTTGTCAAGCCACTGCTGACACGTCCTCTTTGGTGGCCCCTGCCCATTTACTGCTACCCTGGGGGTTGTGAGCCCTTGGAAAGGAGGAGTAGGCATGTCTCCTGCGCTTGAGGACTGTGGAACATTGTGGAAAGGTAGTATGTGGCACATCTGGAAAATGGCCTAAAGCCCAAAAGTCCCTGAGCCTGGTGGTACTGGAATTGGGGAGGATTTGTTCGGCAGCGCTGTCAGATGGCTTTCTCTGGCCAGGCTGAATTGTCCATATTTTTGCAGTCCTTCGAGGGCAGAAAAAGAAAGGAAGGGGAATGGCAGGGCAGGTAGAGTACTGGCCCTGGAGTGGAGAGCTCCAGCTTCCAGCAGGGCTCTGCACAGTTCATTGTGTGACTGTGAGCTTGTCACAGCCTCATCTGTAACATGAAGAGGCTGGTTTGGCGGATGATTTGCCGGTTTTAAGACTCTGCAGTTCTTTTCCCCATTGCCAGGTCACATGACCTCTGTGAGGACAGGGCTCCTTATGCCCAGGTACATCATAGGTGCTTAACAAGTAGGAACTGATTAGGTCAGTGGTTCCCAAACTTTGCTGTACAGTGAAATCCCCTGGGAATCTTTGAACAAATACTGATGCCCAGCTCTTCCCTAGACATTCTGATTTAATTGATATGGGGCATAGCAGGGCCTCAGGTGAGTCTAGCATGCAGTGGAGATTAGTTATAGATGATCTACTGTAGATGCTGGGAATAATTTAGTTTCTCCCTTTGGATGAAAATTTGTACTTTTTGACAATTTGATTTAATTCTGGAATAAGTATGATTTCTTCAGGGAGTAGTATTAAAGAGCCCAGAGGGCTCTTAAACTTTGCCCACTCTTGTTTCTGAATGAATAGCCTTTTAATAACCAAACACTGGACCAGAATCTATAAACTTGCGAAAGGAAAGGCAAGGGAGGGAGTGCTCAGTCATATTTATATGAACCCAGAAAACACTTTGTACCAGACTGGGGAACTCAGCTTAAATGATAGGAACAGGCTGGAAGCCTACTTAATAAATAGCCCATGATTGCTGACATCTGAGGAATGCTGGATGCTGAGGGGAGTTCACGTCCACCTTTCCAACCGGGAATGCAGATTTTAAGCCCAAGCAGTCAAGGATGAGAGGAATGAGGGAATGATTCCTTGGAATGGAGCCTGGGTTTAGAATGAAGCTTCCTCTGCTGGGATCCGTATTTCAGCCTGATGAGCTGTGCCCCAGGGCGGCCTTCCCTCCTAGCACACTGGTCCCAGGCCACAGTTGACACTCTGGTGTGAAGGGCAGTCAGGTGTGCCATGGAAATTTACTGAGCACTGGGCCTTCTCCACACTCCTTATAATTCTTATATAGCAACAACAAGCTGGTTAAACAAAAAGGAAGATCCTTCCCTGTTGTTTCAAAGAGAAAGAGGGAAGTGGCATTGATTCTCCAAAGCTCAGATTCAGAGGGTAGCAAGAGAAGGAACGCGGTTGTCAGAGTGGTGGGCTGGTGGGGCATTAGGAGGGTGGGTATGGGCCTCAGGACGCCAGGTTTGGGTCCTACCACTTTCTTTCTTTCTTTTTTTTTTTGAGACAAAGTTTCACTCTTGTTGCCCTGGGGAAACTCTGTCTCAAACAAAACAAAACAAACAAAAAATGCTCTTGTATTCCTGCCTGAGAACCACTGAGATAGAGAGTGTATCAAAATTAAAATTAACCCTCTGTCTTCTATGCCAATGCCTTTACAATCCCAATTTTAAATGTTTATTTTAGCATCTTGTCCAGGCTGAAGCGCAATGGCGCGATCTTGGCTTACCACAACCTCTGCCTCCCACTCAAGGGATTCTCCTGTCTTAGCCTCCCGAGTAGCTGGGATTATAGGCATGTGCCACCACGCCCAGCTAATTGTTTTGTATTTTTAGTGGAGACGTCGTCTCCATGTTGGTCAGGCTGGTCTCGAACTCCCGACCTCAGGTGATCTGTCCACCTTGGCCTTCCAAAGTGCTGGGATTACTGGTGCGACCCACTGCATCTGGCCGGGTCCTACCACTTTCTAACTATTTATTCTGAAGTTGAACAAGAGACTTCTTTTTTCTATGACCCTCACCACGCTGGTCCCCTTGGTGCTGGGTTGTCCGGCCTTGCAGCGTGGAGTCGGGGTTCAGAGAGCCTTTCTTCCTGGTGGTGCCACATGTATCTTTGGCCGTTACTCTGGCAATACCTTATGCATAGGGATCAGGGACAGCATGTGGACTGATTGCCAGATGGCCCATCACCGATGCTCCTGGCAGACTTTTGAGTGTTGTGCCTGCTCTGACCCTGCCATTTTCCACCTGAGAAGGTGGGCATTCCCTTAAATGCAGGGCTCTGTCTTTGCCATTTTCTTGGGTTTACGCCCTAACCCTGCCACGCCTGCTCCAGCCCGAGCCTCAGACACAACTTGAAAAGGTTTTGCATTGTTTGCAGCAGTGTTAACCACGAGGGCTGGGGAGCATCTCCTTTTCTGCTGGGTTTAGGTTTACAGTGTGGCTGTCCTTGGAGGACACTGAAGTGGTTGGTCCAGAGCTGAGCACAGCAGCAGGCTACACTAAGGTGGCAGCACACCTAGATAGCGGCACTGCTCAAGCATCCTATCACACAAACGATATTTGAGGACTTAGGTTATGATGTCATACTTATTCCAGAATTAAATCAAATTCTCAAACAGTACAAGATTTGGTCCAAAGAGAGAAACTAAATTATTCCCAACATCTACAGTAGATCATCTATAACTAATCTCCATTGCATGCTAGACTCACCTGAGGCCCCGCCATGCCCCATATCAATTAAATCAGAATGTCTAGGGAAGAGCTGGGCATCAGTATTTGTTTAAAGATTCCCAGGGGATTCCACTGTACAGCAAAGTTTGGGAACCACTGACCTAATTAATTCCTATTTGTTAAGCACCTATGATCGTCTTTTAATATTCAAAAGACTATCACAGAAACAATATCCTGAATTACTCTAGAAAGCAGGCTAGAACCAATGGATGAAAGATAAAGGGAGATGGGTTTCTGAGGAATGTAAAGAATGCCACAACACTGACTGAGAGGACTCCACTGAGAAGCAGAGGATTTTGCCTCACTGGGATTGTTCAAGCCTCAGGTACGTGTCCTGCCTTGGACTAGGCAGGTGGTGATTCAAAGCTTAGGCTTTGTGTCAGGCTGCCTGGGTTTTAAGGCACTATCTGCAATTGGACCTTGGGCAACTAACCCTCTCTGTGCCTTAGTTTCTCACCTTTAAAATAGGGATTATGATCATACCTACAGAATTAGGTTATAATGTGATGGCTAAATGAGTTAATATGTCAAGGGCTTGGGACAGTGTCTGATACATAGAAAGTATGTTAAGTATTAGCTATTCGCTATCTCTAAGTTCATTAACAAGGCCAAAGTGTTACAACTCTAAATAATTAATCTTATATTAGGCTTTTATTACAGGCCTCTATCCTCAGTGTCTAGAGATCAGCAGAATAAATGAATACGGACATTTATGATGTCAGGACAGAAAGCAGGGTTTCTCCACTTTGGCCCTGTTGACGCTTTGTTTTGCATTCCTCTCTGCAGGGGCAGGGAGGAGCTGTCCTGTGCGTCGTAGGATGTTTGGCAGCATCCCTGGCCCCTACTCATTAGATGTCAGGGACACCCCTCGGGTCTTGACAATAAAAATGTCTCCAGGCATTGCCTAATGTCTTTAAGGGGAAAAATTATCCCTGCCTGAGAACCACTGAGATTGACAGTGTATCAAAATTCACCCTCTGTCTTCTATGCTAATGCCTTTAAAATTCCAATTTTAAATGTTTATTTTAGTGTCTCTCCTCTTTATCTGACTATATATTTTATCTAATATTTTTCACTCAACCACCACAATTCTGTGCTGTCAACTTAACACTTATCTGTTCACTTGTGTACGATCTGTTTCCCTGTGTAGAATGTAGGCTTCCTAAGAACAGGATGTCGTTGTCTTATATTCTTAGTATCTGAAAAAGTGCCCAGGCCATGTTACATGTTTAATGAGTACTTGTTGAAAGGATTTATGGACGAGGCAGCAACCTTTTCTGATACTCCAGTGAGACCCATCATCTGGTAGAGACGTTTCTAGAGAAGCTGGGAGCATGGGTAATCCATAAATTGGTTGGTGAGAAGGTCTGCGGTGGAATCTGGGGGTCTCAACTCATCACCACTGGGTAACTTACCAAGGGCATTTCCATCTCTGTCCAGGTGATATTGGGCACTGAAGACACAGGCTCTACCAGTGTCGTGGGGAAGAAGAGGTTGTAGTGGCCTGTGGCTGCAAGGTACGAGGTGACTGCAATGTTGAAGGGCAGCGTGAAGACCGGGAGGTCCCACTTGCTGAAGATGGAATTCAAGGCACTCGAAAGAACTGGGCTGAAGACGGTAGAGACAAAAGGTTAATCCGTGTGACATTCTGAGGTCTACATTGTCTCAGTAGCTCTGGCCACTATATCATCCACCCGCTCTTCTCCTAGGCACCGCATTCCTGGCTCCCTCGAGAATCCAGTGGTCCACTGATCTGGGATAGGAAGTAAGGTATTCAATTTAAGCTCACACCTATTTCTTTCTTTCTTTTTCCAGTTTATTGTCATCTGCTTCATAAGCTTACACCTCTGAGAAACAAATTTTAAAAATATTATAACTTAATTTTGGGTAAAATGCTTTATAAAATGGAACTATTTCCTTGTTTTTTTAAACTGAGAAAACTAAACAAAATGTGATTCTTACAAAATGTAATGTAGTGCCTTTGAATTACCAAGGTGTACAATGACTATTGTTCAGGGCTGTGATAACATTTTCAAAGACTGACCTTCTAGGAGGAGGCTGCAATGGCATATGGGTAATTTGCAGGTCTAGTTTCAGCAAAAATAGTTAAGCCTACTCTGGAAACTACCAGGGGAAAATAGAACCTTCAGTTGTTCGTACCCTGTGTCTTCTTCACCTTTTCCTTGGAAAGAGAATGGATGGAGACAGATGAAGCTTAGGGCAAATCCTAACTCACTCCTATACGTACACGCTGAATGTACAATGTTAGGTAATTAATCTCCCTTAGCTTCAGTTTCCTCTGGAAGGCACCAGCCACCCCAGACTCCAAATACCCCACATCACCCACACTCATTGACTTGCTGGGCAAAACCTGAAGTCACACAAGTTGTTTAAATGGGCTGCTTTTAATGAATGACCATGAATTTCAAAAAGGCATTTAAGACTTCCTGAAAACCCTCCTACACATCTCTAGCCAATTAACTCTCCAACTTGCTGAGACAAGTATTTCACATTTTCACCTTTCTCCTCAAATCTTTACTGTCTGCTTCCCTTTGTCTCAGCCAACCACCTGGCTTTACTTCATTAAGAAAATAGAAGTGACAAGATGAGAAATGCTTGTTTCCCCAGCCATAAAATCTACACCCTGTCTGCTTTCTTCACACATACTCTGCCTCTCTACTTTTTTCATTCTTTTCCCTGTTCTTTGGATCTAATCTGCCTCAAGGATTTCATTCCTGTAATTTTCTCCTCGTTCTCCTGTAGCTTCAAACTCTTCTTTTTCTTCAGATCATTCTCATCAGGATATAACACGCTCTAGTATCTTCTACCTTTAAACATCCTCCCCCTTTAACCTGATGGCCACTCCAGCTATGGACCCATTTCTCTTCTCCCCTTCAGGGCAATATCCCTCAAAATGATTGGTTTTCTGTGCTATCCCCAATCTTTCTCCTCTTAGTCTTTCCCAAACCCACTCCAATCAGGTGTGTGTCCTCATTACACCATGGAAAGGGCTCTTGTCCATTTCACCAATGGCATCTATATTGCCAAGTCCATGATCATTCCCTGTTGCTTTGATTTGACAGTTGGACCTGCCCACAATATTGAAATACTTTCTGCCTGGGCTACCATGACACTGGATTTTCTTAGTTCTCTTCTTTCCTGCTCTTTCTTAGTCTCTCTTGATGGTTTTTCCCCTACTTGCCAGACTTCTAAACGTTGGAAGAGCCTATGACTCTATCTTAAATCTTTTCTCTCTCATTTAAAAAATCTCTTTTGGGCGATAGCCTTAAATTAAGTAACATAGATGAAAGCTTCTGCCTCCCAAATCTTGATCATATCACTACATTCCAGATTTGTACATGCAATTTCCTTGATAATATCTCTGCTTGGAAGTCTATAGTATAATGTGTCCAGACAGAATTCTTCATTTGCATCTTGTCTTCTGCCACCAACCAGTTCTTCTCTTTGTCTTCTGTATCAACCCAGGTACTCAGGCAAATTATAGGAGTGTATTCCATTTTATTTTTTCTCTCCTTGGTATTCCACAACCTCCCAACAAGTTGTGTTGCCTCTATCTTCCTTAAAATACACTCCAGACCTACTCACTTCTCACCATGTTCATAGATACCACTCTAAACACTCATTCCTGTGGGATTTTGTAGCAGATAATTGTAGATTATCGTAGCAGATGCTTCCAGCATCCACTCTTGCTCTAGTTAAAACCCATCTCCATCCTGCAGGCAGATTGATTTGTTTAGATTTAAACCATATCCCATCAAATTTCTGCCTAAAACTCTCTAACTGCTTTCTCTCACAGCTGGTATAGAAATCAAAAGAGTTACTGGGTCTGTAGGGTGTACCTGGCTTGACCCTCATCGAGTCCCTATCCTCTCCTCCTGCCACTCCTCCATCCTTCACTGGGCTTCTGCCACACCTGTCTTGTCTCTCTTCCTAGAACACATCACACTTCCCCAGTTGGGGGCTGCTTCTGCCTGAAGCGTCCTCCACTCACATCTTCAGATGACAGATGCCTTCTTACCATTTAGGCGACAGCTCAAATGTCCCCTCTGCAAAGCCGTCTTCCCCGATCACGCATGTCTGGAATCATTTGCTGTCCCATTTAGCCTCTCTTCCCTTCCTCAAAGCATTTATTACATCTTGAAATGATCCCTTTTATTAACTAGTTTTTGCGTTTATTTCTGTCTTAGTCAAGAAGAATGTAAGCTCCAAGGGGATAGAGACTTGTCCTTGTTTACAAATATTCCCAGGATCTAGGATTGACCTTTCACTCAACAAATAGTTTCAGGCACTCAACAAATATTTGTTTATTGAATGAATCTGGAAAATGCCACTACTAATGCCTACCCTATGACTTGAATTTCAGGGTCCACATAAACGGATTAACGAATGCACTGGAGTAGTAGCACAGAGCCCAGAGTGGGGTGCTCAGTGCTTTTTGTCCTTTAAATTGGGAAGTGAGATGGGAGGCATTGATGTCTAACTGCTACCCAGTGCCATGTGGAGCTGTGCTGAGGGGCTTAATCTATGCAGTTATAAACCAAATGTAGGCAAATGAAGGCTAGTTCTTTTTCTCACAGGCAGGAACATGGGATGCATTAAGAAAATCCCCATAGAAATGACTGTCTTGGCTTTTTGTCCCAATAGATTAAGAAAGAAACCCTAAGAAGAAACTAAATTGCCCAGAATGTTTAATGCAGTAATTTATTTGCAAGCACTACTAAAATGTAATAAAACAGTACTTAAGCTAAATTAAACTAACTTGTTTTAGTAACTGCAGACTTTGAAACCAAAGAAAGACCTTTACTTTTTAGAGACATTAAAAATAAATTGTCATGTCTGATTTATTGCTGAGAATGGGAATAAATCACACTGTTTGAGGGGAGTTGAGAATGGGGTGGTTTACACATGTGAAGTCAGGGCCTGGCGAACAAATGTTCACCAAGACAGTGAGCACACTGCAGAGACCCCAAGATGCTCGACAGACCTGCTGTAGATTCACATGAACTAAGGATCGCATGTGTGAATGGCCGAGCACACCCTTCACTTGGGGAATATTTGTTCCTAACTCCCTTTTATCTTGACCTTCCTATTTCATCTATAATATGAGGTGACTGCCCTGCAAGGTCTCAACCGATACTTCCAGTTCAAAGATTCTATTCTTTACATGTAAATATTGTGTTCCAAGGAAGCTCTCTGCTTCTACCACAAGTAGGTTTTCAGCTTTTAGGTCTTGGTTAGGCTACATAATAGATGATTCCCATGCAACCTGGGGTTTAATAGTGCAGATTGGATTTGGAATGCCAGCATCAAACGCTTTCACAAAGTACAACCTGGGCAAGTGACTTAATCTCTGCATGCCTTGGTCTTCCTTTCTGTAAACTGTGGGCAAATGTAACTGTACTTAGCACTATGTAAGCCTTGCTTAGCGCTGTGCTGAGCACGTAGGAATAACTTCGGAACTGCTGACCATTATTACTAAGAATGTCATTCAGGAAGATGATCGCTGCAATAAAAACATGTTGTCTTTTGTTGCTTTAAAGCATCCTCCTAGTTCTACATCCCCAAATGACAGAAGAAGTCATGGGCTTTCATGGTGTCAGACAAGCTAACGTGGCAATGAAGAGGCTGGGCCCCACATGTGCATGTCCTATCTCTGGCCAGTGTAAGACACAAGTGCCCTGGTGCCCCATGGAGCTGTGAGCAGAAAAAATGAGGTGCCTCACCAGGCCATGGCTGTGAAAGTCACAGGAAACAGAAGCCACCAGTAGTAGTCTAACTTCTCTGAGAACACAGCCATCAGCAGTCCCACCAGCATCCCATTGTACCCATGGAGTCCTGAGGCAATGGCAGACCTGGCGGTGAAACAGAGTGACTTTGTGTTTGAAGTTGCTGGTGCTTACTGGGCCGCTCCCTCCTGGTGCTCTGAGGATATGCTTCCTTTAGATGATGCCTTTAATAATAAAGCTTCGAAAAACAGTCAGTTCACTCAACGAATACTGGGCAGCCACATAGCTGCCAGCACCTTTCCTGATGCTAAAACACACACACACACACACACACACACACACCCCACATACCTTTGTCTTTCTGATTAACAATTAAAATTATGCACTTTGTCTGTGGCTAAACTCTTTTTTGCTATCAGGGGAGACTTAGACTGCTAAGTATGGAGGGAAATATAATAGAAACCTGAGGTGTGACACAAGGAAGTTGTGTGTGGGAGTAGGGAAGAGGAAGGGAGAGAGAAGAGAGGGAAGGAGAAAGAGTGTTGTGATTACATTGTGTAAAATTCTCTGTAGGTGGCCAGGCACAGTGGCTCATGCCTGTAATCCCTGCACTTTGGGAGTACAAGGTGGGGGAATGGCTTGAGCCCAGGAGTTAACCAGCCTGGGCAACATGGTGAAACCCCATCTCTACTAAAAATACAGGCATGGTAGTATATGCCTGTAGTCCCAGCTACTTGGGAAGCTGAGGTGGGTGGATCACTTGAGCCCAGCAGACTGAGGCTGCAGTAACCCAAGATCTCACCATTGCACTCCAGCCTGGGTGACTGAGCAAGACTCTGTCTCAAAAAAACAAAAACCAAACAAACGAAAAAACAATTCTTTGTAGTTGGAGTCTGGGTACTTTCCCTCTCTGCATGTCTGTACCAGAGTGAATGAGCTGGTTTAGCTTTGGTTTCCTAGGTGCCCCTTGGTGAGGAGCAGCCCAGAAGTATGGTAGAACCTAAGCATGAATGTAGTGCCTCTCTCTTTTCCAGAGGAGAAGCTGATATGCATCTATACTTCTCCTCCTGATCCTAATAAACTCTGTCCTTGACCTTTCTAATTGCTCTGCTGGACAAGGGGCATGGGCTGTGGGTGAGAGAGGGAGGGGTGTGGGCAGCTTGTGCTGTAAGACCCCTGCCAAGGAATGACCTGTGTGTGCTTGTGGTCAGTCCCTCAGCCCCTCTGCACCTGCCTTAGTTCTCAGAGGGGTGAAGTATGTCTGCATGTCTGTTGCTGTGGCCCAGTAACCCAGCAATGTCAAGAGTATCTGTGCATGGAGGATGCCCAGCCAGTATTTGTTGAATGAACATGTGGGCATGCTAAACTTTATCATGTATTGGCTATTCTTGCATGGCAGAAGCTTCTGGAAGCTTCCCTGAGATGCAAGAAGGGAATTCTGGTTAGAAGAGGGCTCCAACCTGGCAGAGGCTGTGGCTTAGGTCTGCTAGGGGGAGAACCTTTCACCTCTGTAGTGACCAGGAAGCCTAGTGACCTAGATAAGAGGAGAGCAGGAGGGCAGGAAAGGGGCAGCAGAGAGCATATCTAGGCAGCTTCCTGCAAGAAAGCTGCAGCACAAGGCACATGTGTGGACACAGGACAAGCTGTGTCCTCAGCTGCTCCTGAGGCCAGGAAGATCTGGGGGCAGCTGGAGACAGGCAGTAGGTGGGGTGGATGGAGGTGGCAGAGAAGACCATTGGGGATCACTTCAGGAGCAGAAATCCATGCTTTTCATAATTTCATCTATTATTTTTAGTGTGTTCACGTTTTCTCTACATTTTCCCATCTGTGTCTGGGGATAGAATTTAGTGCTTTTTGTTTTAATACCAATAGCTGCCCCACCCTGTGGAAAGTGTCCTTCCAGAACTCTTGTTTTTACTAAAATTTTGGTGGGTTCTGGATTTGGTTGTCAAAGAGAAACCCATTTCCTTATATTCCCTCCCTGACTATAACAAAATTGAGTTCAACTCCAATGCCATAAAGGTCTTCATTAAGACCACATTACATCAGAACACTGCAGCGTTGGTGTTGACCTTCAGTTACCATCTGTAAAGTACAGTGTCGGGCTAGTGGGAAAAGGTGGTGGGGACAGCGGGGGTGATTAAAGGGTAGTGGGGGTGGTGGAGGTCATGGTTAGAATATGCAGCTGTGTCAGTGGTTCACTGTAGACAGCAGTGAGCTTCTGGCTCCTTAGAAGACGTGTGTGTGGATGATGTGTCCGGTGGCTACAGCTTTGAGCCTATGGCATAGAAAAGGCACTGACCTGTCAGGAACAAAGCCTAGATCTTTCCTAGGCACTGTGGGCATATATGGAACATTGAAAACCAACTTCTTCTTCTGAACATGCTTAGCATATAGCCAGAGAAAGAAGAATCAGAGAAAATTAGAGAACAATTCAATCTAGTACCAGGATGTGTTCTGTGATTGTTCAGAGAGAAGAAGGGTTCAGAGAGCATGGAGAGAGTCAGGAGTGGCTCCCTAGGGGAGGAAGGATTCCAGGGAGTGGTAGAATTAGATGGGCAGAGGTATGGCTGGTATCAGGGACAGAAGCAAAAGTACTTAACTAGGGACAAGTGTGATGCTGAGTGAGCACTAGGTAGTGTGGGACCCATCAAATGAAACTTGGGAAGCCCAGCCGAGGGGCTGGGTTTTTATCTGATGCATATTTGTCTTAAATTTTTGATCAGGGTGTTTGTGAGGATTAGGCATGCCTGTTGTGTGTCCCCCCTTGTAAAACTAAAGTCTGTGATGCGACTCTCTGAATGGCTTGGCAAGTTTACCAGTAGATTAATGGTGGGGAGGATCATCAAAGAATCAGAGCATCCGTGCAGGGAGGGTCTTGGGCTCATCTCACTGGACAGTAGATTATACAGTTGAGGATAATGGGGCTGGAGGGGGAAGTGCCTGCCTGAGTCACACAGCTAAGAAGGCAGGTAAATTTACTCCAGGTAAATTTCAGCACGCTTTGATGAAGCAGTGAGGCAGAGGTTGATCTGCCAGGGCTCAGTTCTGTGCCAGCTACTCATGGTCAACAGGTACATGGAAGAAGGAATAGGAGGCCCGCTAACCAAAGCAGACACAAGGTCCTAGCTAAAGCCCATTTTCCATCTCATCCACCAGTCTGCACGAAAAAGCTTTAAGCCTCTCATTCATCTGACCTCGAATGACCTTCTAGCATGCTAGAGTCTGAGTGGTCCCCCAACGCCACCCTAGAGGCGCAGGAGCGGCTTCTCACCAGGGCCAGGCTGACTCATGCATTTTCCTCTGTGGAATGAGGAATGTCAGCTGGGCCTGAGGTTGGTGACAGTGCATCCAGCCCTGATTACTTCAGGTTCACCGACGGACCTCTGGCCATGTTGTCCTCACAGGTGCCATGATGGGGACAGCACGACCTTGAGCCCAGAAGACGCAGGTCATGCCTCCAAGTCTAAGTCCTGCCACCCACCGACTGTGGCACCTTTGGTAGGTATCACTCCCCTTCCAGTCTCCTTTCCCTCACTTGCAAGATGCATACTATTGCCTTTACAGTGTTGTGAAGTAGTGGGAAGAGTCACAGTTAACAAAATATGACAGTGCTTCACAGGCTTTTTTTTTTTTTTTTTTTGAGAGAAACCCACTGTAAGAAATGCATTTTATATTATGACATAGCTTTCACTTTCTTTCTTTCTCTCTCTCTCACATACACAACACCAACATAAATGAAACAAAAATTTCACCAAGTAATATTTACCATTACCATATATAGATTACTCTCACTGGTTTCATTTTATGATATTGTTTTAACTTAAAAACCGCTGCTGGCAATTAATTCATGATCTGCAAATGGGTTGGTGACCCCAAAATGGAAAAACACTAAGATAGGGGATAATCCAGTGTTTTCCAAACTTCTCTGACCACTGGAAGCATCTAGGAAGACCTTGTTAAAAGTACACACTCCAGGATCTACTGAATTGGCATAGCTATGAGAGGAACGGGGAGGGGTGGGGTGGAAACTATTTATTAACAACCATCTTAAGTGATTCTGACCATCAGGAAAGTTTGGGAACCACTGGAATAATATGCAGCAAAGTTGGAGGAAGTGGTCAAATTCTATAAAATGCAAGTTGTTTTGTTCTCTTTCTTTTCCCTTCCCTTCCCTTTCTTTTCTTTCTTTTTCCTTCTCTCCCTCCTTCCCTCCCTCTCATCCGTCCATCCATCCTTCCTTCCTTCCTCTCTCTTTCTCTCTCTCTACCCACCCCCCATCCCAAGCTGAAGTGCAGTGACGAGATCTCAGCTCACTGCAACCTCTGCCTCCCAGGTTCAAGAGATCCTCAGCCTCCCGAGTCGCTGCGATTACAGGGGTGCGCCGTGACACACACCTAATTTTTATATTTTTAGTAGAGACAGGTTTTCACCATGTTGGCTAGGCTGGTCTCAAACTCTTGGCCTCAAGTGACTTGCCTGCCTCAGCCTCCCAAAGTGCTAAGATTATAGGCGTGAGCCACTGTGCCCCGCCCTTGTTATTGTTACTTGATTTCCAGCCAGTGTGAGGCCAGCTTCTGGCTCCACACCTGTGTTCTATGCCTCCTGCTGGCCCTGTTTGCTCTCCTTCTTCAGTGCCCCCTCTCACACTGTCCTCCTCTCTCTTCTTGCCTTCTCTCCCATCCCCCATACCCAAGCTTTCTAACTCAGAGGTAACCTCTCTAATCTTCCTAACACTTGGTGATGTCTGTCTTCCCTGAACTAAATTATATACTGTCCTGTGTTATTCTGAGACATTCATTGCTTGTTAATCTTGTCTCCTTCAACTAGATGGTAGGCTGTGTGAGGGAAGAACAGCTTAGCTGTTCCTCTGCACCACTGTGAGGCAGTGTTTGCAGAAGTCTCCACAGTCAAATGAAGCTTGGCACTGTCACACGCTGTGAGCAGGAGCAGTGCAATTCTTCAAGGACCGTAATGACCTGCTCAAAGTTGATGCTCAGGAGACTTTGGGCAGCTGAGAGGGTAAGGTTGCTGATTACTCAAGTAAACACCTCTCTTCTTTCTGTCCCACACATCTTGCTAAGATCCCTATAGAGAGGGACCCACCTGTCTTGGCTCAAGGCGAGAGCTGTTAGGGTTGAGACCACTGTCCCCAAGGCACCAGTGATTGTCCACCAGGGATTCTGGATCAGTAGCCCTATGAAGATGATGAGGCCGCTGAGTGGATTGTTGACAAACATCACCTGAGCGGTCCCCCTCAGGACCCAGTCTATGAACTGGAGGGCGAGGTGCTTGTCTGAAAGAGAGAGAGAGAGAGCCATCGGCAGGTCCAGGCTGGGCTGTTCTGCTGAACTGCTGGTTGGCATGGCAACCAAGGCAAACAGGGATGCTTAAGCCAGGACACTTCCCATTTAGCCAGGCCAGGGGTTGGGGGGAGCGGTGAGGGGTGGCGGGGAGGCTGGTGCCCAGCCCATCTCTCAGTGGCCCAGCAATTTATTCTGCAGTGGGTGGTAGTTTTTACTATATAGACAGAGGCACCGTGCTGAGACCAATTTAACGCTGTTCCAGCCATTGGCTTGGTTGGAAAAGAAGCCTCAGGAGCATTCCAAGGGAAATTTACTGATCCAAAACAAAAGGTGGGGAAGGTGGTGGGGGAGGGCAGGAAACTCTTTTTTTCTGTAGTGCTGGATGACTCAGTGGAGGGCTGGTATCTGAGCAGCAAAGGAAGTAGCCTGAAGAAAAGACACTGGGGAAGAAATTGTTCTAGCCCTGCTGTGAAAGCCAGTACTGAGTCAGAGCCTGGGGGAAGCCAGGTATAGGAGGGAGGCAGACGTTCCGCCTCGTTTGCTGCTTTGGTTTCCAAGACAACTTGTGCAGGTGACCGGGCTAATGGGAGGGGAAGAGTGTGGTATCTCTTTCAGTATTTAGTTCCAGAAGAAGTTTAAAGGAAAGAATCCTGGAGCTTTGGGAAGGATGATGCCAATATTTTTTTGGCACGTAGTAGGCACATGGGCTGTGGAACAAGTGGCTTAAGTGAAGGAATGATCATTCAGCCAGCTTGGGAAATGGCTTATATGTTGCTAATATGGTTGTCCTATATCTATCTAATATAGGAATGAGCACTTTGCAAAGAACTAAGATCAATGCATTTAATTCTGAAACCATGAGAATTCCAGGCCAGTAGGGTATATCATATCTGCCTGGAGTCAGCTCAGGGCTGAAGTCCCCCCAGCTGTGGACTGCAGCCCAGCCCTGGGTGAGGTCCAGTCCTGGGTGAATCTACCCAGGGTGAAGGTGAATGAGTGAGGGAGCAGCTCTGGACCAAATTGGAGAGAGGGGTGTTTCCCCGGCCTGGCCTGGTCCGGCTGCCCCTCCTTAGGGTATTTTCCTACCTTTCAGCCAGCTTCCACACTCCTTCATGTCACCCGTGAGGTAGCCCACTGCTTGGGAGAGGCGGATGCCCCCCTGGCCTGCAGAGTCCCGATGGGCGACCTCGCTTTCTTTCCTTTTACTCCTTTCACTGGGCTTTTCAATCTTCACAATGTGGCTGTCTTCATTGGAAGACCGGAGATCCTTTTAGGAGAAACCAACAAGACATCAAATGATACAGCTTTCTGAGAGCAGGGGCATTTGGGGATAGAGAAGGGTGGCAGGTGTTTTGAAAAAAATAAAGTATTATGAGACAAAGAGTGAAACACACGCCCATTGTCTACGGCCGCATAGAGTGCCCCGTGAAGCCTGCTCTTCCCAGGACCACGCACCTTCTCCATAGCTGCTTTTCTTCACCTTGGTGCCATGGGTCCCTTTTGGCAGTTTGGCAAAGCCCATGAGCTTCTTTCCAGAATAATGTTTGTAAATGCAAAGGTAAGATAAATATGACTACAAACCAAACCAATTATGCTGAAATGCAGTTATAATCATACTAAAAATTGTGATATACATGTATGTACAGCAGATCCAATACCTTCTGTAATTCCTTTTATTTTTTTGAGACAGGCTTTCGCTCTTGTCACCCAGGCTGGAGTACAATGGCACGATCTCAGCTCACCGCAATCTCTACCTCCTGGGTTCAAGCGGTTCACCTGCCTCAGCCTCCTGAGTAGGTGGGATTACAGGCAGGTGCCACCATGCTTGGGTAATTTTTGTATTTTTAGTACAACCTCCGCCTCCTAGGTTCAAGTGATTCTCCTGCCTCAGCCTCCGAGGAGCTGGGATTACAGGCATGTGCCACCACACCCGGCTAATTTTGTATTTTTAGTAGAGATGGGGTTTTTCCATGTCGGTCAGGCTGGTCTTGAACTCCCAACCTCAGGTGATCCTCCCACCTCGGCCTCCCAAAGTGCTGGGAGTACAGGTGTGAGCCACTGCACCCGGCCACCTTCTGTAATTTCAAAGTAGTGATGAGTGAATATATGGGACCTCCTCACTGTAAGTCAGGGCAGCTCCTCAAGGCCATCCCAGCAGTCTTGAGTACCTCTGCACTGTCCCTCAGCATCCAGCCAGTCTACCTCTGTGTTACTGCCGAGGATGCTAACAGCCTGTGTTTCAACAAAGGCCTTTCTTTTGGAGACAGTAGGGTAGTTCATGGGAGCAGATTTAAGGGGAAAGATTTTGGAGAATGGTTGGAAGACTGGTGAGTGAGTGCCTGTATTCTCTACTTGTACTTAAAACCATGTCTCACAAAAGCTACATTTTCCATCTAAGGCCAGGTAGGACCCACCATAGGTGTCAGCATGTACTGACTGGGGCAGATTCTCCCTGGGCAGAGGCACTTCCTCACTGTGCTAAGTTCATTGGGAAGTCGGGAGAGCAGCATCTTTTACCCACCTTTTCCCATCCCTTCCCTCCCGGGGAACATCCTGGGAGAGACACTCCTCACCTTTTCTTCAGGCATTTCCAGGAGAGGCAGAGCTGGGTGAGTATCTGGGGAGCTTGGGGGCCAGCTTGGGCTGGTGAACTCTGCCTCATAGAGTTTGTATCTGCTGGAAAGTGGCTCCAGCCCGAGAGGGCTGCTGTGGGCGTCAGACATTCCTTCAGGACGCAGCTGCTCTTCTATTAATGAACTGGACAGAAGGAGAGGGAAAGAGCTATTGAATAAGAATGGGGCCCAGAGGAACCTGGCTGAGGCTGCACTCAGACCTCAGGTCTGTCCTGGGGTTGGACAGTGACACAGGTGGGACCTACTGTTTCTATAGCTTGTCCTGCCAGAAAGAGTTGAGGCCATTTCTCTACCTCATTACTTTTCCAAATATCCCTGACCACTAAGTTAGAATGGAAGTCTGTCTTTTGTTCTTGATCACTAAGTGCTTTTCCTCTGCCTTTCGTATTGCCTGTTGTGCCATCCTGTTGTGGTACTTAGTGGTACATGTATTTTCCTCTTGATACGTACACATAGATCCAGTACTGATTGGAAGTGTGTGGGGGGGTGTCTAACAGAAACTCTTTCTGAATTTCCATGGAGACTACATTGCTTCTGATTGATCTCCAGTCTTCCTTCTTTCCTCCTCCCTTTCCAGCCCCTTCCCTCTGTCCCTTCCCCAGAAACAGAAGGAAGCGCTGGTCTATTCTTCTGCAAGCTGTGTGCATTCCAGCTGAAGGAGTTTCCCTTCCACATGGGGCTCCTGTCCCTGTACCACTAGGGTCAGGGCTTATGCCATGACTTGCTTTTGGAACATCCTTTGCCCAAGGTCCTCGGTTTCCTGGTTTTTCCTGGCTGCCCCTTGAGTGTGCTGTACTCTCTCCTTCTCATGCAGCCATTTGTGCCATTCTTCTTCAGCCTCCTCCAGCTCAGTTATGTCTTTTTATTGATTTGAGAGGTGGTTTGGAGCTGCATGCAGTCTCCTCTCCACATGATCTAGAGCTTCCCCGTGCTCCTTACTCCATGCTGCGTTTCCTGAGTGTAGGGTGTCTCCCTCAGGGCAGGGATCACAGATCCTTAACATGTGTGCTGCCATTCCTTACGTTCATTATTCCGGATACCACTCAAAGACTGCAGGGTTCCCTTCAAAAGGGGATAAAGTCCCTTTTCTAATTTTGCATTGATTCCATTTCGCTGGGCTATGACCTCTCCTACTCCTAATGAGAGGAATTCTCTCTCCATCGTTTCTTCTGACCACCACTCACCTTGCTTGTGTGGAAACCTTTCTTTGAGGCTTAATAGGCATACCATCCTCTCCAACTGCTCACTGCTGTGTTGCTGACTGCTCACTCTCTCATTCAATGAAGACTTGAGTTGCTCCAATCATCTTTATGCCCACTCCAGAACTTTAGGCAGCTTCAATATCCAGGCAGATAACTCATCATCCTATTCTCTGGCTTCTCAGGTCCTTGTCCACCTCACCTCCGGTGGACATTTTCACCTCCCCTTTTCAGTCACCGATTTCCACAGCCCCAGCAAGGGCTTAATATCACACACACTAGAAATCTCAAAAGTCAGATCTCTCCTCTGGCCACTTCCTCCTGTACCTCTAGCTCACCTGCTAACGCGCCCCTTCTCATAGCCCTTCAGCTCCCACCGCCACCTGCCTTGCCTTCCTTCCTTGACCAATTTAAATTCATGGCCGCTAATGTAACTTCCTTGCTCCCCTTTCCCTCCTTCATGCTTGTATGGTGAAATTCCAGCCAGGATAAACCCAAATGTCTAACTTTCCCATGCTTTCACCAAACTGCTGAACATGGCTAGGGAACAACGGTGATAACTGAGTAGACCGCTTTCACTGTAAGTGGGATTGCCATCCTCAGCTGAACATTGGGTGCTTCCCTGTCTCTCCACAGCCCAGCTCAGTCTCTTTTCTGCTACAGCTGCCATTGCTGTGGTCTCTAAGGCCTCCATGGCAAGTCCACTTTCCTCCCACCAGGCTGCTGGGTGGGGTTCTGAGAGCTGATCGCCCCTCCGTGACACACTCTCTGGCCTTTACGCCTAATCCCCTCTCGCTGCTCCTTCACACTCTCTTTGGCAGCTCTTCCTTGTGTAATGGGCATTTTGCAGACCCCTGTTCCAGACCATCTTCTGAGCCCTGGTGCTCCCTCCCAGGTGACGTCAGCTCTCGCTGTGGCTTTGTATTCCATCTCCATGCCGATGACTCTCAAATCTCACATCTCCAGCCCAGTTTTGAGCACTGGATTAATAGATTTAATTGACTACTTTACACTTGCACGTAGATGTTCCAGAAGTATCTTGAAGTTACTTTGCCAAAACAATTCTCACAATGTTGTCTTCCCAAATCCTATCCTCCCTCACAGATGACCATCCTAGGAAAAATCATCTCCTCTTTCCAAACCATTCCTTCAGAACACTCAGGAGTCACACTTAGCACTCCCTTCTCCTTACTCTCCAAATTCAACAATCCTGTCTCTAAAATCTACCTTCACGTTCATAGTCACCAGTTAGCCACCGTCACCTCCTACCACTTCTTCAATGACTCTCATTTGGATATCCCCACTTTTTCCCCAGGTTTCTCCTCCAGGCCATGCCCCGCAGGGAAGAGCTGTCATATTAATATTCAAATCCACTCATGTTGGATGCCTGCTTAAAACCCATCAATGGTTTCAGATGGAAACCCACGTCTTTGGCAGGGTATGCCAGGCTCTGAGCTCCCGCTGTGCTTTAGTGAGTCACTTGCTCTCTGGATCCATAAGTCCGGGCCCCGTGCTGGCCTCCTCTTAGTGCTTGCAAAGTGTTGAACACTTTCCACCCAGGGCCTCTGCAAGTGCAGGTCCATTTGTCCGAAGACCCTTCCCTCACTCTTTCTGGTCCACCCCTACGCTTCCTCCAGGTTTTGTCTCAATGATCACTTGCTAATAAATCTTCGCAGATCCTCCTGCCATGTTCTCCTGTCACATACTCTCATGGGACCAGGGACTTTTCCTTATAGCAGATTTGTATGCTTATTTGTATAGTTTCTATCTCCTCACCAGAACTTCAGTTTCATGAGGACGGTGGCCTCCTCTGTTCTGTCTATTGCTGCATCCCCAGCTCCTAGCACAGTGCCTGGCATGTAGTAAAGGCTCAGTAAATAAATGTGGAAGGAAGAGAGGGAGGGAGGGGTTGATTGTGAGCAAGGCTACAGCTGACCGCTAGATAGGGAACTCTTTCCTAGATAACTTCATAAATCCCTGTGGGTCTCAGGAGTTTCCAGTGTCTTCAGAAAAGTGTAGGACCACCCACCAGCTGTGCGTTTTCTGCAGGGAGAACCCCTGTTGTGTCTAGCATCATTCTCATTCCCAGGAGGAGCTCCTTAGGCCATTGTGAATTTTTGTGTAGGTCTGCAACTGTCATTCAGATCTAACTAACCCTGATGCTGCCATCGCTCCAGAATGGAGGCCTTTCCTTGTATTCTGAGCCTGTAGATAGGGTTTCAGTAAGGGGTGGGCATGCTGCCATGGAGGGGGCATGCTGGAAAGGTTTAGGGGACAGTGAAATCTGACAAGCCCGAGAACCTGTTCCTTGCCGATGCACTCTCTCCCTCTGGTGGCCAAGAGGTGATACAGCATCCCTGGCCCGTGGTAAAAATTTCCCTCCAAGCCAACCAACCATATGAATAGTAAGCACTGGAAATCAGATATCTAGACACAGAGTATGCATGACACCATCCATCTGGATGAACTAGAAATGTTCTGAAAAGGCTTTGTGTCAAATTCAGTGGCTATGAAATCTATTAAAAGTCTAGTTGAAAGGCGGTAATGATAAACTTTTTTTTCCTAAACACATTTCAGAGAATCTAAGAGGTTATCAGCTCTTAGCACTATTTTATACATTATTAAGAAGAAGAAAATGCCTCCATCCATAATTACAAGATGCATCCTGATTTTAGAAATGTTAAAATATGAAAATAATATATATCACATAATCAAGGAATTATAGCGTTCTTTTAAGTGATGGCGCTGAAATATACAGGTAGGAGTTGAGGTATATTCAGAAATTATTTTCTAACCACAAGACTTCAAAAATTTTTATATTTCTTTTGATTAAAAAAATGTGTCTACATCATAATCCCTTTATGAACAGGGGCCATTAGCTTGTTAATTTCTGCATTTGTACCACCCAGCAGAAAGCCTGACACCTAAAAATCCCTTTATTATTATTATTACTGTATAAGGGAAGTTCTTTCTGGGGTACTCTTCAAAAAGGCACTTTATTCTCCACACTTGACTCCCTTTTGTATGCAGACAATATTCCCATTTACAGATAAATCAAGGCCGTGAAAAGCAACATAGGAATTGTTTCTCGCGTGTGTGTTGGTCTCTGCATTTTCCAGCGCAAGCTCACCTCATTGTGATGTTTGCAGGATGCAGAGACCCAGAAAATGAGCAGCTTGCTGCATAGTAAAGGTTAGACTCAATTCCCCACGTGGCTCTCTGTTACTCTGTCTGCCTGCATGGGCAATGCAGAGCCCAGTGGCTGGCCCTCGAGGGCCTGGGTCCAGGGCGTCAGCCCAGTGTTGTTTCTCAAGCCTACATGTCCTCTGCAGGAGCAGGGCCTTGAATCTTCTCTAGGGAATACAGTGTTCCTTTGTCATGGGAATGTGCATCCTGTTGCAATGGGAATTTTGGCTTTGGGTTAGGGTTGACATGCGCAGCATCAATGGCCCAGTGGAGAGCAGGTCGTCACATCTGGAAGGAGCACAGGCTGTGAGGTAGGGCTGCCTCAGCCTCCCTGCTCTCTGCCACTCTGGGGCTGCATGGGCCTCCCTGTCTCCTCCTTGAAGGGCAATGAAGGTTTCTCAGGACCGTGAAATTGCTGACTTGGTTACTGGCACATAGTAGGCACTTAGTGATTTTAATTTCCCCTCTTCTTGTGCTCCCAAATTGAAGGGAGACAGGGTGAGAGCAGCCAGATGAAGTACAAGCTGGCTGGTCTGAAACAGAACAGCTTTCAAAAGTTTCCATAAGGCGTCGCCACTTGTTAGAACTGGAGATGAAATCCCGGCCTGAGCCACGTCCCGGCTGAGGGCCTCAGAGCCCGTTCCCAGCTCAGCTCAGCGCCAGTGTATCAAACCTGCTTCCAAGAACACATAATGATCTGCTTGGCGCGCTCAGACTCTCCTTGGCTGCCCACACCTCCTCTTCTCCTTCAGAAATATGGACACACAGAGAGAGAGAGGGCTGTTTGGATCAGTCTCACATCTCTCCAAAAACCATGCCTCGAATGTCTGGCAAGGGTCTCCGCAAACAGACCAGCTCCTCCATCCTCTTTGTAAGAACCCTCCTTGTTGAATATCTACTGTTTGCCTGTGAGCTACCCTGGAGGGATCAGAGCTGGAAGGCCCAGGCCTTGCCAGCAAAGGGCTCACATTCGAGTGGCCAGGAGGAGCAGCGGAGCAGGCACTGTGTCCTGAGGGGGAGGCACAGGGCCGAGGGCAAGAGGGCAGTGCAGAGAGCGCAGAGCAGCTACCCTGCCCAGCTGCCCTGCCCTCCCAGCCCTGGGGAGACCAGGCTCAGCTTTCACGTCAGGACTTGGCTGAGCAGGCAAGAAAGAGGAGCATGTTCCAGAGAAATGCCTGAGAAAAGGCATGGTTTGGGCCAGCAAGTCTCAGCGTGGATCCTTCTGCAGCATGGAAAAGATGTCAGCAGACAATCAAAGACAAAACGAGGGCGTCAGAACCAGACTTAGAGGAGTCCTTAGTGTCTAGGTTTGAGCCCAAATTCTTCCAATGGTTAGAAACAATGTGGCTCCTGCTCTACTGTACTAATTTTGAAATTCTTCTTCTGATTATTTTCTCCTAAAGACCATCCATCTCCAGTGGAACTGCAGAAACATGCCCATGGCCCATGAAGAGGGACTGTGCCCTACTTCACTTGCTCCTGCTGCCCTGGGAGGGAAGAGGCCCAGGCTCAAAGGGGTTTCTTGAATTGTTGATGTGAATTAGGGCAGAGTCAAAGCTCTCTCCCTATCCCTGGTCTCTTGGGTTTAAGTATACCAGCACCCTGGTCATCTGGGGGTAAACCTCAAATGGCCTCATTTACTTCATCTTCTAAGCAACTGAGTTATTGAGGTCACAGCAGCTCTGGAGAAGTAAAAGTGATTAGCAGGTTCTCCAGAATGTTGGTTGGATTGATATATTTTGCCTAAGACCTTGTAATTGATGAAAGTAGAGTTTCCATACATTTCTACAACCTTAGAACCAAGAGGGATGTTCTTTGCCCTCTGCCAAATGATGAAGGAATCCATTCTCCAATACCTCTAGATACCTAGCTTCTCCTGGCTGGGGTACCTTTCCCATGAGGCAGGTTGTTCTTGTGGAGAATGGCCTGCTTGCTAGAAACCATTGTATCTGTGGAGCTGACATCAAATCCCTGGGACTTTTTGTCCTTGCTGTTTCCGGTTCTGTCCATTATGCCTGCCAAACACAGCCCCTAGCCTCTCTTCTATCTTGCCATCAGGATCTCAGTGACAGCATCATTCTGAAAGGACCTTTCTGAGTGAGTCAGGCTGGGTCCCTGGGTGCACTGGCTTCACTCCTCCTGAGCTGGTAGATTCTGAAAGTGAAAAATTGGGTGTGTGGGGCTAGGTGGATGTTTGGTCAGGCTGCCAGAATGGGGACAGATGAGGGCCCTGGATGGGTAGATCACACCCCAGGGAGATTAGGGAGGGGAGGAATCCAGGAGATGCCTGGGTGCTAGGAGGACAGGGCAAGTAAACAGGCCAGTAGCTGGGCTAAGGTGAGAGGCACCTTGCCCAGGGATGGGTTGTATAAGAGGCTGGCTGAGTGCCAGCTTTTATTAGGGGTGGCTCAGAGTTTTCTTGGCATCTCCAACTTAGTCTGATCTGGGCTGAGAGGAGACTGACTCACTGAGGCCAGAGGGTCAGGCTGGGCGGGGCAGGAGTCAGAGGCAGTACCACCTCCTCTGGGTCGTCTGAGGACTGGCTGGGGTTAGACACGGCTGCTGGCCAGTGGGTCGGGGGCTTTGTCTTTCTGGTTTTTGCTGCAGGGCCAGGGCTGGGATTCTGCAACTGAGAATCCAACCAGAGCCTGGCAGGGGAATTCTGGCCTCCAGTGGAAAGGCTCTGAGGGGCCTGCAGTGGCTGTGAGGTGAGGTGGGGGACAGAGCAGACCACCAGGCCTCCTTTGATGTTCCTCTTTAGCTTGTGTTCGGAAGAATCTTACAGGAGCTTGCCATACCTTTCTTTTTTTTTTCTTTTTTTTTTTTTTTTTTTTGAGACGGAGTTTCGCTCTTGTTACCCAGGCTGGAGTGCAATGGCGCGATCTCTGCTCACCGCAACCTCCATCTCCTGGGTTCAAGCAATTCTCCTGCCTCAGCCTCCCGAGTAGCTGGGACTACAGGTGTGCGCCACCATGCCCAGCTAATTTTTGTATTTTTAGTAGAGATGGGGTTTCACCATGTTGACCAGGATGGTCTCGATCTCTTGACCTCGTGATCCACCCGCCTCGGCCTCCCAAAGTGCTGGGATTACAGGCTTGTGCCACCGCGCCCGGCCCTTTCTTATGTGACACTTCTAAAGTGGGATGGCCCTTCAATGTTGCACATATCGAGCCCTCTCATCCCATAAATAAATGGCTATTTATTGATCGATTGCCTCTTGCATTCCATCAATTGCAATTACTCAGCCATCGAATTCTCCTTCAGAGCCCTCACTCTGGATCAGCCCATTCTCTCCCTTTGAGCCAGGCCCTCCCCAATGCAGATCACCTTCCAGCTGATTTCTCTCACTTCAGACTCCCCAGTTTTTCTCCACCTTGCCACTGGTGATGGATACATTAATCTTAAAACACGACTTGGTCATGCCACTGCTCAAAAACCTTTTGAGGTGCTCCATGTTTGAGTTCTTTGCTCCTGGAACTGGGCATGAAGCTGTGAGCCAGGGTAGTCAATGCTCAGGGCACAGAGAAGCACAGTTTTCTGGAATGCTGATTGGGCTTGATATGAACTAATATAGAATAATAGTTGTATATTTAAGCAAACATGGCTTACAAAAGAGCCAGATGCAACTCTTTATATTATTAACAAAATACAAAGGGAAGAAATATAGTCTGCAGGTGGCTGCTTCAGGCTGTGCCTTCTGACTACCTATGGGTAATGTGTCAGTTCTCCCCATTGGTTGAGGCTACTTAGGGGGAGAAGTTAAGGAGTTCTGAAGATAGCAACTGTTCTCAGTCTCCCACAGTTCTACCCAGGGGTGCTCCACTTGTGCCTAAGACAATTTTTACCTTCTCTGCAGCATGTGCCACTGTTCTGGGCAGGTGGCCTCCTCAGGCCCCACAGCTACCTCCAGCTCAGTTCTGCATGCATAAACATTGATCTCCTTTCCTCACACACATCCTGCTCACACACCCAGCCCTACTACGGCCATGGTGCCTTCTTGGCCTCTTATGAGCATGGTGACCTCTGCTCTGGCTTGTGTGGTGGACTATTTCACAATGTAGTAATCTCTCTTTCTCTCTTTCACACCCACAAAGACATACATACACAAATGCACACAGGTACACACTTGTATACACTACAAGCTGCCCCGAGGTGGCTCTGGGTAGTTAATTTTAGTGTTATTTGACAGAGGTGGTACAGTGTAGACAGAATACTTGGATTCAAATTCTGGCTACCCCACTATCTTAGTCCATTCTCACACTGCTATTAAGAACTGCCTGACACTGGGTAGTCCCAGCTACTCGGGAGGCTGAGGCAGGGGAAACGCTTGAACCTGGGAGATGGAGGTTGCAGTAAGTTGAGATCACACCACTACACTCCAGCCTGGTGACAGAGCAAGACTGCATCTCAAAAAAAAAAAAAAAAAAAAAGAAGAAGAGATTTAGTAAACTCACACTTCCACATGGTTGTGAAGGCCTCAGGAAACTTACAGTCATGGTGGAAGGTGAAGGGGAAGCAAAATTGGACCTTCTCAAATGATGGCAGGAGTGAAAGTATATGTGAAGTAGGAACTTGCCAGACACTTATAGAACTATCAGATCTTGTGAGAACTCACTCACTATCATGAGAACAGCATGGAGGAAACCACTCCCATTATCCAGTCACCTCACACTGGGTCCTGCCCTCAACATGTTAGGATAATTGGGATTACAATTTGAGATGATATTTGGGTGTGGACACACAGCCAAACCATATCATTCTGCCCTGGCCCCTCCCAGATTTTATGTCCTTTATACATTTCAAAATACAATCATTCCTTAGCAACAGTCTCCCAATGTCTTAACTCATCCCACCATTAACGCAAAAGTTAAAGTCCAAAGTTTCATCAGAGACAAGGAAAGTCCCTTCCACCTATGAGCTTATAAAATCAAAAGCAAATAGCTGGGTTCAGTGGCCCATGCCTGTAATCCCAGCACTTTGGGAGGCCAAGTTGCGTGGATCACTTGAGGTTAGAAGTTCAAGACCAGCCTGGCCAATGTGGTACAACCCTGTCTCTACTAAAAATACAAAAATTAGCAGGGTGTGGTGTCGTGCACCTGTAGTCTCGGCTACTAGGAGGCTGAGGCAGAAGAATCTCTTGAACTGGGGAGGTGGAGGTTGCAGCCAATATAGTGCCATTGTACTCTAGCCTGGGTGACAGAGCAAGACTCTGTCTCAAAGAAAAAAAAAAAACAAGTAAGTTATTTCCAAGATACAATGGGGGCAATGGGGGCACAGGAGGCATTGGATAAATGCTCCCATTCCAGTGGGAGAAACTGGCTAGAACAAAGGGCTATAGACCCCATGCAAATCCAAAATTCAGTGGTGGTATAGTCATTAAATCCTAAAGCTCTAAAATAATCTCCTTTGAATCCATATCTCACATCCAGGTCATGCTGATGCAAGATGTGGGCTCCCACAGGCTCAGGTAGCTCTGGCCCTGGGTCTTTGCAGAGTACAACATCCCTTCCAGCTTCTTTCATAGGCTGGTGTTGAGTGTCTGTGGCTTTTCCAGGTGCATGGTGCAAGCTGTCAGTGGATTTGCCATTCTAGGGTCTGAAGGACAGTGGCCCTCTTCTCACAGCTCACTAGACAGTGCTCCAGTTGGAGACTCCAACCCTACATTTCCCTTCTGCACTGCCTTAGCAGAGGTTCTCTATGAGGTCTCCACCCCTGCAGCAAACTTATTCCTGGACATCCAAGCACTTCCATATATCCTCTGATATCTAGGTGGAGGTTACCAAACCTCAGTTCTTGAATTCTGTGCACCCATAGGCCCAACACCATGTGGAAGCTGCCACAGCTTGGGGCTTGCACCCTCTGAAGCAATGGCCTGAGCTGTACATTGGCCCCTTTTAGCCATGGCTGGAGTGCAGGCTACCAAGTCCTGAGGCTGCACAGAGCAGCAGCATAGCCCTGGGCAAGCCCAGTTTTTCCTGTCATGCCCTGGAGAAATTTTCCTCCTTGTCTTGGCAATTAACATGTGGCTCCTGGTAACTTATGCAAATTTCTGCAGCTAGCTTAAATTTCTCCCCAGAAAATGGGTTTTTCTTTTTCATCACATCATCAGGCTTCAAATTTTCCAAACTTTTAAGCTTTGCTTGCCTTTTAAACATAAGTTCCAATTTTAAACCATCTCTTTGTGAGTGCATAAAATTGAACCCTTTTAAGAGCATCAAGGTCACTTCTTGAATACTTTGCTGCTTAGAAATTTCTGCTGGCAGATATCCTAAATCATCTCTCTCAAGCTCAAAGTTCCACAGATCTCTAGGGCAGCAGCAAAATGCCACCAGTCACTTTGCTAAAGCATAGCAAAAGTGATCTTTACTCCAGTTCCCACCAAGTTCCTTATCTCCAGTTGAGACCACCTCAGCCTAGACTTCATTGTCCATATCACTACCAGTATTTGGTTAAAACTATTCAACATGTCTCTAGGAAGTTCCAAACTTTCCCACATCTTTCTATCTTCTCCTGAGCTCTCCAAACTGCTCCAACCTCTGCCTGTCACCCAGTTCTCAAGATGCTTCCACATTTTCAAGTATCTTTATAGCAATGCCCTACTATCTTGGTACCAATTTACTATATTAGTCTGTTTTCATACTTTTATAAAGAACTGCCCAAGACTGGGTAATTCATAAAGGAAAGAGGTTTAATTTACTCACAGTTCCACATGGCTGGGGAAGCCTGAGGAAACTTACAGTCATGGCAGAAGGTGAAGGGGAAGCAAACTTGGACCTTGTCACATAGCAGCAGGAGCGAGAGAGTGTCTGAGAAGGAGGAACTTGCCAAACACGTATAAAACTGTCAGATCTTGGGAGATCTTGCTCACTATCATGAGAACAGCATGGGGAAACTGCCCCCATGATCCAATCACCTCCCACTGGGTCCGCCCTTGACATGTGGGGAATATGAGGATTAAAATTCAAGATGATATTTGGGTGGGGACACAGAGCCAAACCATATCATCCACCTACTTAGCTGTGCATCCTTGGGGAAGCCCCACAACCTCTCTGTGCCTGGTTTTCTCATCTCATCTGTGAGGTGAGGACAATAATAGTGCCTATCTCATAAGATTGTTTTAGAAGAAATAATGCATGCAAGTTGCTTAGTGCAATGCCTGGCACATAATAAGTAGCCAATAAACATAAGTAATTTTAATTGTTCATGCTTGTGCTGCAAGTGATGTATTCATGTGGGTGTGGCTGAGCATCTTGAGGGCTGTTGTCCAAGAAGCCTACATCAAAAGTGGATTCAGGCAGTAGAGAGATGGGTAAGGAGTCTAAATACTATTTTGCATGGTCTAAGAAGTTAAACTTGCCATGTTGGAATGTCATGGGCATATTATATTCTGATCAGCTGAATTGCTTGTCTTGCCAGCCCACACAGTCTGAGCCATCTTGCTCTTTCTCATTGAACACTGGGCAGTTCTTTCTGTTGACCTTGGGCCGAAAGTTCTCTGAGTAAATACCTGTAAATGGAGGCTGGAAGCAGCAGCACCTACTTGAGAGCTCTTCATCTTTCCTTTTTCCAGGCCTCAGCTCTCTGTTATTGCTGTGCATGTATATGTCCCATCTCTAGGAGACAGAAGGGAGCTCCTTACGGGCAGTTTCCTTGTTCTCTTGAAGTATAGCATCTTGCTCACAATAGGTGCTCAATACATATTTGATGAATCAGTGAAGTATTCACTGGAGATTGCAGACTGTGAACTTTACAAATTCTGCACTGTTTGAAGTCATCATGCACATGGTATTTTATATGTTACAAAGCACTTTCCTTCCTCAAACTGCATTATTTCCTCAATTCCAGATGGGAGGTAAGCTTAGATGGTGCTCTTCTTCTCATTTTGCAGGCCCAGAGATGTGAGGTGACCTGCCACACAGGCCACACAGTGAGTTGACACTGGACTAAGACTGTCTCAGCCTCCTTGGCTCAACAGCATTCCCAACCACCTTGTGTTGGGCCCTGGACTCTTCCCTGACTGTGGGCCTGTGGGTCCTTTATTCTTCTCCCTGGAGCTGGGCATTATGTAGCTTAAGCTTGTTGTCTTTGGATTCAGTGTGTACAAACTTACATCTCCTTTCAGGTGCTATGCCATGGTGTGATACTGGGTATTCCTGTGTGCAAGCTGGTCTGGTATGTAGACCTTCTCCTTCCTTTGGCAAGGATGCACTTCTCTTGAACCTGACTCTGTAAGGGCTCAGTGTGGCATGTCCTTTAGGCCCTTGAGCTACCCTCTTCCTTTTCAACAGAACCTTGATCGCTTTTTCCTGTATAGATGCTTTTTTTCTTTTTCTTTTTCTTTTTTTTTTTTTTGAGACGGAATCTTGCTCTGTCACCAGGCTGGAGTGCAGTGGCACCATCTCGGCTCACTACAACCTCTGCTTCCTGGGTTCAAGCGATTCTTCTGCCCCAGCCTCCTGAGTAGCTGGTATTATAGGTGCCCACCACCATGCCCAGCTAATTTTTGTATTTTTAGTAGAGATGGGGTTTCACCATGTTTGCAGGCTGGTCTTGAACTCCTGTCCTTGTGATTGATCTGCCCACCTCAGCCTCCCAAAGTGCTGGGATTACAGGCATGAGCCACCAGGCCCGGCCAGATGTTTATTTTCTAAGAACAACGTGGCTTTGGAGTCAAGAGGAAGGGCTATCCCTGGAAGGGGGTGGAATTGGAACAGATCCCATCAGGGGCTGTCCCAAGAGCTTCTTATGCAGGTAAAACTGAGTCAGATGATTATTAAAGGCATTCTTGGTGGGGAAAATGATAACTTGTAGTCAGAATAAGGGTGTTTGGAATGGGAGGAAGCTGGTGTTTGGTGAGGGTAGGGGAAATGCTTAATGGGCTGGTGCTGAAACTCTGAATCTCAGGTCTTCTTTAGCACCAGCTGACGGGCTCACCAGGGCTGAGTTCTCCTAGTGCAGCACCTGAGTGTGCCCATCCTCTGTGCCTTACATGGTGTTTCTCATCATGGCAAAATGTGTTTTAGGGCCATTGTAGGCAGTAAACCTATAGTCCTTTAAGACTGGCTCCCAGCACACATTTTCTGCCTAAGGAGATACTAAGCCATATTTTATCCTGACTTGGTAGAAAACGGACAGGTAGTAGGTGGTGATGTTGCCACCTAGCTGGTGATCTGCGGGTGTTGGGGAAGACCAGGGTTAGAGCAAAACAATGTGTGTGGCCATAATAGGCCAGCCTGGAATTCCATGCAGTGATGGAATTATAGAGCTTTCCAAAGTCCACTATTCCAACATATGTCTCCTGCTGGCCTGTTGTCAAGAGCTGAAACCTACTATGAGACAGGGGTTCCTTTCAGTTCAATTACAGACTTGTTTCTAGAATGCCTTCCCCTTCCCCTTCAGCTGGATTTGAACACTCCTTCCTTGAAGCCCTGAGAGCTGAGATCCTCAAACTTGACAGCACATAGCTGTCTTTATCTAGGGAACTTTAAAAAATGCTTATGACCTAGTCCCTTCCCCAGAGATTCTGACTTAATTGGTGTAACCCGGGCACTGGAATTTTTAAAAGCTCCCTAGGTGATGGTAATATTCAGCCAGGATTGAGAACTTCTGACCTAGATCTTTGTGTCTGTGCTCTTTCTGCACACGTTATGCCCTTGCTGCTCCAGGTGAGTGAAGGCTCAGCATCAGCTTCACCTGGGACTTTTTAGAAACGCAGGCTCTCAGTCCCACCCCCATAACAGAATCTGTATTTTGAACAACACCTTAGGCAATACTTGTGCTCACTCAGGTCTGCACACAGGCTTCTCGGGGTGTAATGGGGCAGTCCTGGGGTGCAACAGCTATAAGAAGGGGCAGGGGATGGTGGGAGAGAGGCGGGAAACTATCTTCATTTATTTGATAATTTTTGCTTAGTGGTCAAAGCACTTGGTAAGCAAGCAAAATCAGATTAGATTTAGCAAAAGCAAAACCAAACTAAAACAAAAGCTAGATTTATGACTTCAATTAAATGCCATTTACATCCTGCATCTCCAGATGAAAGGAAGTGGCAAGCACCTCAGTCTTTTTCAGCGTGTGTCTTGGCCAGTGGAAGTTAAATCACTGCTTCCTCTGCAAACTGCTCAGGGTCATAGCAATGGCATACTCCTGAGGAATCTAGTTATAGGTGGTATACAATTTCAGAAATAAAAGTGTGTCACCTTTGGAAATGGAGTCTTACTCAGTTAATGAAATAACCAAATGAAATGCTCACCTTTGCTTTGTAAACCCACACAAGAGCATAGAGAGGAGTGACAGATGGGTTACTGATTTGCCCAGCCCTGAAGGGAACAGAAAGAAGCATGGGCCCTCTGGACTTAGGTTGAGGTGAACCAAAGCTAGGAGGCTTTAATTGTGGCACCCTCATGGAGTCTTGCTATAAACTTCAATGAGGAATGCTGGCAGTGGGTGGTGGATGCTTTAATAGAGAGCTCTAGTAAAAACCCTAAGTAGTTGAACAATAACTGTGCAATACTAAAGAAGAAAGGACATAAAAAACTCCCACCTGGAGAGAAAAGGGGCATTTTGCGGAGGCAGTGAGAAGAGAAATGTAGTTGTGATTGGCGCTAAGGAAAGAAAGAGTGAAAGGACTGGAAAATTTTTGATAGATACAAGAAAGAAAGGAAGGAAAATAAGGAGAAAGGGGGTAACGGAGGAGAGGAGTGAAGAGACAATGAAGCCACAGTACAGGAGCAGTGGGAGTGCTGGTGGGAAGGGATGTGCCAAGAAGGAAGCCAACACAGCTGAAGGGGAAATGGGAGCAGGGAGACAGGGAGACAGATGGATGCTCCTGAGCCATTTGTCCCTGCTCTGAATGGGGGCAACAGCCTTCGAGTTGCCAAAGACTCCCTGGTGGGGCTTCTTCCCCTCCTCCCTCCCTTCTTCCATGAATCCTGTGTAGGATGAAGCAGCTATCTTCCCTTAGAAGCAATATGGGGGTTCTTCTTTTCCATTGCACTGTGACTCCTTGGCAAACCAGCTGGACTTTGAAATAGACATCCTCTGGACCAGCTACCCAAGAAGGAAATGCAGAGGGGACCTGGCATGGAGAAAGGACTTTGCAAATTCCAGCTTTACTCCATGCCCCCCCTCACGCCTAACCAGATTTACAAAATGAGCTTTCATTACATTCCTGAAGAAGCTACTTAGAGTTGCATTAGCTGAGCATTAAGAAATGTGTGCATGCTGGAAGTGGCTGAAGGCATTTGCCAAGATGCTTGTCGTCTGACTCCTCTGAAGCTTGACTGAGGTAATGGGATAGATAAGTTGGCTATATTTAAACAGCCAAAACTCTGAAAAGATGGAATTTGTCTGGACATCACTGGAAAGTAAACTGAGCTTGTTATGAAATCTCTGAAGATATGTTTTCCAAAAGGAGGGTGAGTGTTGATGAGCAAAACCCACTGGGACGGTCACAGCGGGTGGAACAAAAAGAGCATGAACCCAGGAGCACAGCCAAATTGCAGCTCTTCTACTTACTCTGGAGCCATGTTGGGCACAGAATCCTCCTTATCCGTGAGGCAGAGATGGTGAGAACTACCTCTTAAGGCAGCACACAGAGGGCCCAGTGTACTGCCTGGTATGTAGTAGGTGTCAACAGTGTCAATTTTCACCTCCCTCCTCCCATCTTTTCTGGGGTTGTTCACAAGTGCTGAAGACTTCAACCATCAGGGATTTAATGAGAGTGGATCTACTGAAGTAATTATTTAGGAAGGTTAATCATTCTAAAGCACCAATTTCTCTATAGTACATCCTGTACTAGGTAGTGTTCATTCAAAAGTGTTTGGTGAGCACCTACTATGTACCAGTCACAGGGGATTCAAGAGAGAACAAGAAAAAGCTCATCATGCTCTAATGAAAACCAGAAAGTAACTATTAATGCCCAGGAATGGGGTCGTAGCAGTTCCCACTGTAGGGTGGGAGCAGAGAATGGAGGTGTTGGGGAGAATCTTTTGGTTTTTTCAAGGACTGAGAGGCACTCTTGGGTCACTTGCTCCGGGGAAACTGCTCCCATGTTATGACAACACACAAGCAGCCTTATAGAGTTCCTTACAGGGGAACTAAGACCTCTTATCATCAACTTGCCAGCATGTAACTAAGCAACTTTGAGAATGGGTCCTCCAGCCCCAGTCAAGCCTTTAGATGACAGTAGCCCTGACTGACATCTTGACTGCAATCTCATTAGAGACCCTCAGCCAGAAAAACCCAGTTCTGCTCCTCCTAGATTTCTCTCCAGGAACATTAAGAAGATAATACATGTTTATTGTGGTTTTATGTTGCTAAGTTTGGGAAATTTGATAGATAACTAATTCATTAGCTATTAATAGCTCTTTAAGAATTAGATTAGCTGGCCTTCTAGCAGGAACTCAAAAAAGGTATGCTTTTTGTGGAGGAAAGGGTTCTTGGTGAAGGGAGGTAACTAGAATTTGCTGAGTATCTACTATGTGGTAGGTGCTGATACCTATGTTATCTTATTTATTCCTCCTAGCAACCATGAAGAATAGTGTAGAGGGCACTTGCCTATAAATTTGGAGGTAGTCTTCTGACAAAATGAGATGACAGACCATGTAAGAAAGATCTGTTGGTTTCACAGTTTTGCTGGAAATTAGTTTCCTATTGGATGAGTCTCATGGGGCATAAAAGTCTCTTGGGGAGAAAATGCTGACTAGGGATTGGTTTTGAAGATATAGTCAACCCACTAATTAAAGAATGTACATATCAAACCCTCTGGCTACACCCTGGGGACATACCCAAGAAGTACTTAACCAACATTGCCTTCAAAGAGACTGAATGCAGAGACAACACTTAAATGCATGAAAAAAAATGTCAGTAAGAAAGTATTAAAACAGTTGAAGTGCTCCATCATTTAATTATTTGTCCATCCTTAGCAAGAACCTCTCATTTGCATTGTCTATAGCCTTGAGGATGGAAAATACATGATTGCTACCCTCCAGGAACTGAGGGGTGATCAGACACATAAAAACATAGGACGTATTATGTGGAAAATTCCTGTGTTGGAACCTGAGCCTGGCTTGCTCAATGCTCCTGCTAGTGTACTTTACTATACCCGAGAAGCTAGATAATTAAAAATTAGATTTCTTAGCATTCCTTTCAGCCAGTGTTTTTTTTTTTTAAATTAGACTTTGTCAATTACAGGAATTGAAGTAAAATTTAGCAGGTGAGAGTGAAACAAAAGACTTTTTTCTGCTCTTTTTGACTATTTTCTGATGAAAGTAAGTAAGGTCATGGGGATATGATGATTTCCTGCCATTCAGATCTCATCCACCAGCTTTATGGAGTTCAAGAAGCGGTAGCTACAGTGGGGTCATGATTGTGGCTAATTCCTGGAATACAGTGATGGGTTCTTGATAGTTTCAATGGTGACCTTGGAGATAGTAGCTCTTATGGTGGATCAGTTTTGCAGAGTTCCAGGAATAATTTCTGGCCCACCTCTAACGCTCCCTCCTGCAACCCTGACTCAAATTTTGTAAGCCCGTATATCTCTCTATTAAATCTTTTTCTGCTTAAAATACATGTAGTGATTTCTGTTTCCTATGCTGAACTGTGACTGATAGATGCCATAAGAAAGGCACCAGATATGAGATTGGGGCAAGGGAGGGGAGGGATGCAATAATTAGAAAGGAATTTTTGGAGGAGGTAACTTTTTAGCATGAAGGAGTAAGGATTTCAAACAGCCCCGAAGGAGAGATGAGGGCTCCCTGGTGGGAGTGATTAAAAGGGGCTGTTTCTTCTTCCCCCAACTTGGTACTTCCTCATCACCTTCCACCCTCCAGATGGATGGGTTATGGTTTTTATTAAAGTCTGGACTTGAATAAATAGTTACTTGGAGTTTCTGTTTGTTGTCAGTGGGAAATGTGTTATTTCAATATGGAACTCAATACCCAGAAAACAGCTTTTCATGGAGTGGTCTCATGGATCCTGCAAAGATAAATGAATCTGGAAAAGGCAGTGCATTTCCTCTCCTGTAGCGTTCCTTCATCACCCTGCTGGAAGCTGCAGGCTGCCGTCCCATGCTAGGCTCCTGATAACCTATCTTTCTGGAAGGGGATAAAATGGAGGGACCAGGTGTTCTCTGACATGCAAAATCAGAAGAAAAATCACTGCATTGGGAGTGAGGAGACCTGGGATCTAAATTTAGTTCTGCTGCCTACCAGCTGTTTAACCTTAGTCAAGTTTAATTAATAACCAAATCTTTAATATTTTGTGACTCTGCCCACTTCTCTCCAGTTTCAAGGCTGCAACCTTAACTCAGACCATTATTATTTCTCCTGTTATCTGTGCATCCTCTACAGTCCATTCTTCTTACTGTACCCAGAATAATCATCTGATAATCATTCAATCCTATCACCTCTCATTTAAGACTCTTTAATGTTGCCTGGTGCCCCTGGGAAATCAAAACTCCTGGGCAGAACATAAAGTCTGATTTGTCTCGGTTGGCATCTTCACCCTCTTTTCCAGAGGGAGTTGTGCTTTAAGGTGAACTAAACCAGTGGTTCCCAACGTGGGAATTTTGCCCTGAGGGGTACATGAGACAGTCCTTCAGGGCATGGGTAGAAAATATCAGAACTTTTATGTATTTTTTTAATCCAAATAATCTTTGGAAATTAAGCTTTACTAGCCTGGCTAAGATTGTCTTTCAAGTTGTTACCTGTCACATGTGGTCCTTGTCTACTGTGCATGAAGATCAGCATTGCAAAGTTAAGATGTTGGTGGTTGCTCGTGAAGGCTCTGGAGCCAGATTGCCTGGATTAGTGCTTCCTATTGGTTATGAATAGTGTATTATGGTGATGATCTCCGTGGGCAAGAGTGGAAGCCTCATTGTGCAGAAGGATGTACACAAAATAGACACTCAGATTAATAAGACTCTGGCAAAGAAGCCTAATGAAGGCCCAAATAATTCATACGAAAGTGGTAGGGCTATTGCTTCCTTAGTTCTCATTGCAAGCTCATCACCATCTACCTTGTAAAGTAAAGGCAATGACAATCTAATCAGCCATGATGGGAATTAGGCCCTCCAAAATGTCAAAACTGTGAAGTCTACTTTAAACAAGGGTTTACATTCACTCTCGTTAAAGATAGCCCTTGCCTAAGTGTGTATTGTGCCTGGACATATTAGGTGATTACATGACTGAGTATGTAATTTAAACAAACATATTGGGGTGACTGCCCAAACATATTTTTCTAGTGTAATTGCACAGTAAATAAATTTGGAGACCACTGAAGTAAGCACATGCTTGGTTCTAACTGTACAGAGTTTCCCTGGACCCCAGAGGTATCCTCTGAGGTAACATACGAATGTGAGCCTGTTGGTTACTGATGTCCCAGATGCATTTATAAAGCAGGCTTGATTCTCTGTACTATATTTTCAATGAGTTTTAAAGGAGTAGACCGTATGATTTGGAGTATTTTAACTGCAAAATCATTTGATCTGGATATTGTCAGATATTTACTTAGAATTTTAAAATGGTAAATATTATGTACCATAAAAATTACATTGCTGATAGGATGGGCTATGTTAACATGCCTCCACACGACAGTGAATGGCTTCCTAACATTAGGGTTAATTGGATCTCACACAAATTTCATCATTTAGAACCCAGTGAGAAATGACCTTTTTGCATCATATTCACTCTTGAAGTAATTTGTTTACCCCAGCCATCAAAACTCAGTCAATAAACCAGGGGGATTGACAAAATGGCACTGTATATGCAACAGAGAAAAATTGGAAAAGTGAATTATAGGTGTGAGTGACTGGTAATAAATATGTTTATTCAGCTTATTCCTGTTGCAAAAGTGTCTGTGACCAGGAGAAAATCTGACCAATGGAAAATCTGAATCCAACAAAAGTGAGCCACTTAATTCTGGATGAAGACATTTGAAAGTAAATATGTTCTGGTTCTCTAAGTAAGATGGTTCTTCAAATACATGGTTTTGTTAAAAGTACATCTTCTGACCCTTAGACCCTCTCCAGATAGCTGGCATTTGAAATTATAGCATTAGTGACTCACTCCTTTGGGCTAAGCATAGACCACTTGAGGTATATTCTTTCGAAAAACAAGTACCCGTGGTAAGAGCTAGCACATCAAGCCAATGACTCCTTAGGGTGAGTTAGTCTGTTTGATAATTCCTCCACTGGGAAAGCTCTGGGACAGTGTTGGGGTTCCGGGCATCCTGGGAGGAGCTGTATGAGAGGGGATGACTGCTGAGGTTTGGAAAGGAGCAAAGGCAGAAGCGGGAGAGTGGAAAAGGCTAGCTACAATGGTTTCAGTTTTGACAAAGAAATATCCTGATTTTAACCCTTTAGTTCAGGTCTCAAAGAGACTACACCAATGACTGGATTTATCATAACCTTCTGGTATCAGGTAGAACTCACATCTTTCAGAATTAATTTAATGTAATACAATACTCAAGAGAACATAATAAATACAGTGAACTCTCAGTTTTCAGTGACTCTGTCACCCGCTTGTTGATTGTCATTCAATGGGCAATCTAGGACAAAGATCAGACCACTTTCTGGGAAATCACACCCATGTTCTAATCAATTATGGACCAACAAGAGACAGGAAGAGCAAATTTCTAGAAAGAATAGAAAAATGCTCTTCAAAGCACAAAATTGCTGTGATTGGGGATCACCTGTCGTACACTTATCAGGATTCAATTTCTCACTGTTGTTGTGAATGATAGAGCAGTGGCTATTCTGATGGAATCTTTGTGATGATTCATTTCTGATGTTCACCTCCCTGCCTGTTCAGCAAGCTGACATATCTGTTCAATACCACCCCATCTCAACAACTGATTGATTCAGTAGATTCAGTGAAAAAAAAAATCAAAGTTGTTTGACAAAATGTACTTTTTGATAGAATCTATCAGTCAGTTGCTAACGAAATTGATGGGTTATTTTTATCTTGATTTTTTATTTTTGTTTTTGGAAATAACAAGTTAGCTAACTAAAAAGACCAGGTGTCTAATCGACTTGGCTGGTTGTGCTGACAGATATTTGAGATGACATCAATTGGCTAAACTGATGGGAATTTGAATGAGTTCAGTCAAAATGTTTGAATCCATCAGCGGGGAGTGTCAACCAAGTTTTGCTTTGGAGAAAGCACACAAATGTCTGCATTTTACTATGAGGAAGCAGAAGCCTTTTGGCCTTAAGACACAAAAAGAGGATAATTCTTTGAAAGAGCTCTGAAATGTTGTATCTTCTGATCTCTTGCAAGGGCCTGAGTTTCTCAAGGAAAGACCAAATTCTCTGCCCCATCACGGTCATGTTTCAAGTCTCTGGGGAGGATAGAGCAGCTGAAGTGAGTATGCGGGTAAAAGTGTTTTTTTTTTTTTTTTTTGTGATGGAGTTTCACTCTTGTCACCCAGGCTGGAGTGCAATGGCACAGTCTCAGCTCACTGCAACCTCCGCCTCCTGGGTTCAGGCAATTCTCTGGCCTCAGCCTCCTGAGTAGCCAGGATTACAGGCACGCGCCACCATGCCCAGCTAATGTTTTGTATTTTTAGTAGAGATGGGGTTTCACCATGTTGACCAGGATGGTCTCGATCTCTTGACCTCGTGATCCAAAAGTGTTTTTCATATAACACCAAAGACCCCTATGCTCACTCCATCCTTTGGGTGAGGCCAGAGCTTATCCATGGAAAAGCCACACAGTAGGTGAAGTGGCTTTTCAGTTTACTGTAATCTTTGCTCCTGCCTTCTTACCCTGCTTCAAATTCCTTTTTAGATCTTCCTCCACCTTCATCAGAGTGTCCAATGCCCTCATTCTCTCCCTCTCCAGGGCAGATATCCTCTAATCTCTCTGTAAGGAATGACTGACAGGTCATTCTGCTGACTAACCCTCTCCAAGAGAGATGACATTTTCATTAAGGACTGACACTAGTTGAACACCTATTTGTACCAGACACTGTGCTGGGCATTTCACACACATTGTCTCCTTTAATGCTCATATCTATTTACCATTGTATGGCTCACCCATGGCCTTTTGATATTTTATGAAATAAACTTCTTTGACTGAGGTTTAGAACTGAAGGTCTGGTGGATGTTTCCATATTTGGCTTGTTCTGGGAGGTGAATGAGTACTCCTAGAGTGGGCTTGGATCCCAGAAAGAAGGAGACCCCTGGGTATCATGTACGGTCATACATGCCCTCACCCAACAGAATGACCAATGCCAAAGGCTCTGACCATTCAGATCTTTCAGCCAGTCATGCCTAAGGAGATGCTTCTTGGATAAGACCAAAGAAAATTCTTGCAACCTTGTCCAAGGAAGTGTAGGTCACTATAGCTCAGCTGAAAAGACTTAAAGATTGAGGATCTCCATGGTGTTGCTTCATCATGCTACAGATTTGGAGTCCCTTCAAGTCAATGCTTATTAATGGGGGAGTCTGATCAATTGATTTCAGAAAGAAGCATTGTCAGAATTTTTCTCAATGATGTTCATTTAGAAAACATCGCTTAGGCTCAATTGGGGAATTCCTTCTGGATCATGAATAGAGAACACTAGCCAGTTGGACTGAAAGAGACAGAGGAAAGAAAAACTCCACTGGAATTAAGATGACAAAGTCAAAGCAGTTATACACAGATCCAGAAAATATTATAGTTCTGAGTGGTGAATGGATCCAACCTTGTCCCTTTCTCACTATGTGGCCACAGAACAATTTGGTGGCAGAGCATTCACACTGTCCTCTTGAATATTCAGTCAGTTGCTCAGAGGGTTGGGGAAAAGCCTGGGAAAGGAGGAGATGGCAGAGAGGTCTGGGCTCTGGTTAGGACTCTCCCACTAGACACTAACGGCTTTGCTAGAATTGTACCTTTATGACCCCTTAGGTTTTTCTCTGCAGTGCCTTCATGTGGTAGGTTAGGATAAAGCTCAGAGAAGTGAAGTGACTTGTCAAAGTCATGAAGCCAGTTGGTAGCCAATTAGCATGAAGCTGAAGGTTGGGCCATGCATTCTTTTTTGTTTTTCCATCATACTATGTGGGACAGCACTGATCATCCTGAGGGAAGGCAGTCAGGTTTGGTGGAATAAGGGATGGCTTAGGGAAGGGGGAAAGAATGAGGCTCTGGAGGCAGATGACTGAGTTTGAGCCTTGGTTACTCATCCCATCCCACTTCCTTCATTATGACCTTGGGCAGAATACAAAGCTTGAGTTCTCTCAAATGAGGATGGCCATGAAATTGACCCAGAGTTGGCTTCATGGACCTGCAACCAGTGCAATTGCATATGGCCCTGCATGAAAAAGGGCTCTAGAGTCACCATCTTGAAATCCATAATAATTCAGATATTTTCAATTATTTAAAAGCTTGAATTTGCATTTCATAAGGGAAGTCCAGTGGGACAATGGTGCATGAGCCACTAGATCTTCTGTTTACACTCGGTCCTACCTCCCGCTGCCTCCCTTGGTTCATGGTTCCTGAGTGCCTATTTCCTACCTCTTGGAGCCCAGGGTCCTGCCCAGCCTCTTCCTCCTTGCCCCCAACCCAGTGACTACTGCTGCCTTCCATGCAGAAATGTGCACAGGTGTTGGAGAAGGTCAGAGTTGAGTGCATGTACCCCGCACCATCGTAGCCCAATCCTGATGCCAAGTGTATCCTGGCATTGAGATTACTATACCCTGAGGCTGCCTGTTCACGGTGTGCTGTGGTGGAGGTGGAGTGCCTATGAGAAGAAGATAGGTCTGACTCAATGTCTCCACCCCTGGTTGGACACAGCAAGTCAGTCTGATGGCTGGTATGTGTGTTGGGGAACCTGGAAGCCAGTGGGCCCTTTGGGACTATACTGAGTTGCAAAATGGGACCCCTGGGTGCCTGTCATGGTCTTCACTCATCTAGCAAGTATTTTTGTGTCCTGCAGAGTGACAATAAGTAGCAAATAAAAACACCATGAGAGGGAGGGAGTGAGAAAGAGAGCACTCTCATAAGAAAGAAACAAGTTTTAGGAACTTTAACTGCCTCTTATTTTCTCTGCTTTTTAACAAGGGCCCTACATTTTCATTTCATCAATCCTATAGCTGGCTCTGTATCTACCTCACGGGCTGTTGTGGGGATTAGATGAGCAAGTACCTGAGAAGGGCTCTGATATGGTTTTCCTGTGTCCCTACCCAAATCTCATCTCGAATACCCATGTGTTGTGGGTGGAACCCAGTGAATCATGGGGGCAAGTCTTTCCCGTGCTGTTCTCCTGATGGTGAATAAGTCTCATGAGATCTGACAGTTTCATCAGTGGGGAGTTCCCTGCATGAGCTCTCTCTTTGCCTGCTGACATCCACGTAAGACGTGACTTGTGCCTCCTTGCCTTCTGCCACGACTGTGAGGCTTCCCAGCCACGTGAACTGTAAGTCTATTAAACCTCTTTCTTTTGTAAATTGCCCAGCCTCGGGTATGTATCTATCAGCAGTGTGAGAACAGACTAATACACGCTCAGAACAGTGCCTGTTGCTCAGACAGTTCTCAGTGTCCTCTTCACCCGCATCTCTGCCGGAGGTGCAGAGTGGCTGGGCTATGCTCCCTGCACTCTGGAGAGGGAGGGACACACTCATGCTCCATGGGAGGGTGTCCCTCCATTCAACAAGCCCATCATGAAACAGAATTATCTGCTCACTTCCTAAGTCCTGACTTACTTCTTTTAATTGGGCCAGAAAAGTAACTACTTTTGCAATAGTCAGAGCAGGTCAGGGCCAGGACTGTGTGAGGCATCTCACTGAACCTAACTGGAAGAAGAGCAAGGGGGATTGTCATATGGCCACATCCACTGTGATTCAACTCATTGCCAGCATGATAATGAATTCAAGAATGAGCTTCTGAAATGAACTTTTGATCAGGAGGGAGGCAGCAATTGTGCTGGTTATTAGCGATTACTCCTGGATGGGGGTTAGGGGTGTGAGCAATAGAATTAAATGAATTTCCTTTGAAAGTTCTGCTGTGCAAAGTAAGAGATATAAATGCTACATTATGTGTTTAAAATGCCTCAAGGGTTTGGTTTATAGACTTGTTTATATTTATATATTTATTTGAATGTTTATGACTTTCTCTCTGTCATTTTCACATTGGTATCTTCATGCTCATTACGGTTTTATGGCTGTTTTTTGGAAAGCAGTGGCTGCATACACCAGCACATGATTTGATGAGAGAGGAAGATCCAGAAAGGGAAAACGAGTTTAATATTATACTTGGGAGGAAGAGCCTTCCTTTGGGATAAGAAAGTTAAAAATGAAGCAAGCGGTCTGCATGCTTTAGTTAGAATACTGAGGAATTATTGCCTGAAGGCAGCTGAGAGATGCTCCTTAGAAAGACAAGGGAAGTGGAGGCTTGAGTGGTGGAGGGACTGATCGGAGGTCTCAGAGAGAATTGTTAGAAAGTCAGGACAAGTGCCCAGGTCCCTGATGCCCAGTGCCAAGGTAGACCCACCTCTTTTCCTTCCTAGACAGAAGGCCGACTTAGCCACTGTGCCTAAAGTCCATGATCCTTTTAGGAGCCCACAAAAATGCCTTAATTTCTTTTAAAATCAGGAGAAAAAAATGCATAGTATCCTACTTGCATTATATTTGCCTCATACCAACACAGTCATGGAATATAATTTTTGTTTTTATTTTTATGGAGGGAGGAACCTACAAAGAAAGTGCCTAGGGCCCCCGCCAGTCATAATGTAGCGCTGTCCACGTAGCCTGTCTAAGAGATTTGTGCTTCTGGGGCCTGTCTCCTGAGCAGACCCAAGCTGCAGTGCCGCGTCATCGCCCCTCCCCTTCTCCACTGCTTTGAAGTCCTGAGGTATTAAATGCCTTTTTGTCTTTTTCTCTCTACAGCGAGATCATTTCAAACAGGGAACTGGAGTTTCTGGGTAATCTATTCTGACGGGTAAAATGAGACAGAGATAACCTGCCTGGGCATATACACACTAACAGTAGGGGCTGGCTGATTCCATTTTGACTAGAAGGCCCTTGAGGAGGGACTGGGCCTTGGGTCTCCACAGCACAGTACATGTGAGCTGTAACTGCTGCATAAATGTGTAGGTGGCCCGTTTGTAGAAAGTCCCACTCGGTAAAATGCAAGATGTGTTGGGCACCTCCGACTGGGTGTACATGACTGGCCATCACCTCTCCACACCTCGTCCTCCCACGAGGCTCCCTTGTATCAGTACAAGGGACTATCACTTGCCTGGTGGCTCAGGCCTCTCCTTCACACACCACACCTCAATGCGCCAGCAATTCCCATTAGCGCCACCTCTAAATTATGTCTGGAATGAACTTTTTTCATCATCTTTACTGCTAAGTGACTGAGTCGAAGGCACCACCATCCCTCTCCTGGATTAGGTGAATAGGCTCCAGACCAGTCTTTCTGCATCCTCCTGTGCCTGCCGTCAGTCCATTTTCCACACAGTAGCCTGAGCATTCCTTTGACTATGTAGTAGAGGTCCTCTCTGCTCAAAACCTCTGCAGAGACCTCCCAGCTCACTCAGACACAAGCACAAGCCCTTCCATGGCCCGCTGGTCTCTGGCTACTTCTCTGACATCATCTTTTACCTCCTGCTTTCATCCCCCCAATTTTCCAACCCTTTTAGCTAATATTTTTCCCAAAACACTCATCACTACCTGACATTCTTGGGGAACTGCCAGGTAGTCACTGGGATGAGGGTTCCCTTAGAGCAGGGTCTGTAAAAAATGCCATAATCAAATAATATTTACTAAATGGATGAAGACTGTGACTATACACTCCATTTTTTTTTTTTTTTTTTTTTTTTTTTGGAGACGGAATTTTACTCGTTGCCCAGGCTGGAGTGCAGTGGTGGCATCTCGGCTCACTGCAACTTCCACCACCCGGGTTCAAGTGATTCTCCTGCCTCAGCTTCCCGAGTGGCTGGGACTACAGGCATGCACCACCATGCCTGGATAATTTTTTATTTTTGGTGGAGATGGGGTTTCACTATGTTGGCTAGGCTGGTCTCAAACTCCTGACCTCAAGTGATCCACCCACCTCAGCCTCCCAAAGTGCTGGGAGCCATAACGTCTGGCGTACTTCATTTCTTTAAAAACTGTCTGAACATCTGCCTGTACAGGCAGGTTTTCCATTTCCTTGCAGACTCAGATCCTCAAATAAAGCTTGTTGATTCCTCCTGATCTCCCAGGGGCCCCTGCCTAGTTCCATCTCTTGTGATTTCTCAGGTGCTCCAGTTCCTCAAACAACCCTGGAACTGGTCTCCCTGCCTCAGCCTCATGTTGCCCATGGTGGTGGCTCTAAGTCAGAATATGGGCCTGTCTCTCCCATGCTGAGTTCCCTCAGAGGCTCCTTGGAACTTTCCAGCCTGCTTCTCACCTGTTCATCTCTCCCTCTTGGCTGTCACCAGCCTGTGGGTTTTCAGTTCCTGCAAATGGCCCCACTGTCCCAAGCCATCACTTTTATATCACACAATGAGAATTGCTCATGACATGAGTATTGCTCAAGACATTTCTCAAATTGACAAGGCAGGAAAGGGGAGAAGGAAAAAATCACTCAACTAAATTTCAGATTGAACCATGGGAAGAGTAAGAGATGAAGACAACCAGCCAACAGAGCTGGAGAGGAAACGAAGGGAGTGGGATTGTTCACGGGCAAATATTCTGTCTGTTACTTCACAGGACACTTCTGGAGCACACACAGCCAGGTAGATAATAGGATGAGCACTGGGGTGCCAGGGCGCACTGCCCATCAGTTAGTGGCAGGCAGGTAGTCACATGCAGGATGAGGAGGGTCCCGGTGGAGGAAGCACAGGGTGAGAGCTCTCTGAGCTAGTCTTCAATGGAAGGAAGAAGTGGCTGAGTCAAAAATTTGGGGGAAGGTCAGAGCAGTGTGAGGGCCTTGGTGCAGAGGACTGAGCCTACATGGCTAGTTTCAGGGTCCATGACAGCACAGGATGGCTACAGCAAAGAGGGTGAGGTTGGCAGGGTGAGAAGGCAGCTAGACATCATTCTGCGGAGTGCGTGGTTCACCTTGGAAGGTTGAGGACCTTCAAGGCAGGGGTCTTAGCACAGAAAGGCTGACCCATTTCTTGCCTAGAGATATATTCTCTCAGAAGTATGGATTTAAAAGAGACCAGTTGGGAGGCCACTTCGGGAGCTCACTTTAGAAGTTATAACAAACAGCAAGAAGGCATACAACCAACCTTCTTTGGAGACTTGTCTGAGGTTTTGATGGGTTTGGTTGATAGATGGCTCAAAGACCATTTCTAGGGGATGGGACATCATGGAGGCAGTAGAGGAGGTAGGTGGTAAGGGCTGAGTGGTAAGGTGTGCAGGGCAGCTGTGAAGGCAGTTTTTGTGTCATCTTGGTGAAGCCACAGTCCCCAGTTGATTAATTAAACACTGATGCAGGTGTTGGTGTGGGAAGGCACTTTGTAGCTGTATTAAGGTTCATAAGCAGTTGACTTTAAGAGAGATTATCTTTGATGATCTGGATGGGCCTGATATAATCAGTTGAAAGGCCTGAAAAGTAGCACTGAAGTTTTCTTGAGAAAATAGAAATTCTGCATTTAAACAGCAGCTTCAGCTTTTGCCCAAGAGTTCCAGCAGCCCTTTCTTATGAGAACACACACACATGCCATGGTAGGAGGACTCTTGTCTCTCAGAGACACCCAAACCAACACAGCCCTACAGGCCTCATGTTATAAGTTTCCCCCTTCTCTCATTCAGCTCCCGGGTAATTCCCATTGGGTTTCATATATCACAGGAAATGCCTGTTCTGGCCATCTTCCTTCCCTTTTAATTCTAATATCTCCCTGTTCCCCAATAAGGATTTCAAATATACCCGCAGTGTTTCGAATGAAGATCCTGTTCTAGCTGCGCATGCCTCCATTAACCAAGATCAAGCTCAGGAGTCCTGGGGGTGAGATTAATTTTGTTCTAGGTAGCTGTGCCAATTTTCACGTTTCCAATAGTATTTCAGACTTATTGAGAACACTTGGCAAGCCAGGCCTTTCCGCATGGTTTACCCACATTAATTAATTTAGCCTTATGCCACTGTGGCAAGATAGGAGAGGGCAACTGAGGTGCACAGGCAGAGTTTGCAGGGGAGTTGGAGGGAGAGGTGCCTTGTGAACAGAGGGAAGGGAGGGTCTTTATGGAACAGATGCATCCCTCCAGTCCATAATGGGTGGTTTTCTTTTTCTTGGATGAAGTCTGTACCACTCAGCAGGAGGGTTCCAGGAAGCATGAGCAACGTGGGCCCTGTGACCTCATTTCTGCATCGAATCTTCATGATTCGAGAGGGGGACCCTCCTCAATGAACACCCTGGGGGCAGCCAGCTCAGTCTGATGTTGGCTCCAAACATCAGAGATTGAGTTGAACAAGGATGTTCAAGGCTTCAGAGTGTGGGGAATGGAGGAGGGCTGGGAGCAGGGAAGAGGCCAAAGGCTGCCGCTAACTGTGTACCTAGCACCTGCCAGGCATGTCTGAGAGCCTTTCTTGGTCCCAATAATCACAGCAACCCTGTTAGGTAATTATTACTATTTTCTTTTTATAGATGGGAAAATAGAGGCTCTGCCTGGCATCACAGTCTTTGCTGTTTCAGGTACACATGGACAGAAGAATCTAATTGCAAAGAGGCCATGATATTCAGCGAAGAGTATACAATTTCTAGCCCCAACCGTGTGACTTCAAGTAATTCAATTAATGCCTGGGTACCCCTGTTTACTTAATGCTTAAGTGGAAAAGACGGTTAAGTGCAGTGGCAAAAGTGTGGGGTTTGTTTTAGAATCTTCTATGCTTCAGCTTTAAAAAAAAACAGCAAAATGGGAATGGGAATATAAATCATGCCTGCTTTATAGGGTTATTAATGGAATGAGATGCTGCATATAAAGTGCTTGGCACAGGAGCGCAAAATAAATGTTAACTATCATTAATTCCTCACAGAGATATTGTGAAGATCGTTTTTCTTTCTTTTTTTTTTTTTTTTTGAGACGGAGTCTTGCTCTGTTGCCCAGCGGTGCGATCTCAGCCCACTGCAACCTCCATCTCCAGGGTTCAAGCAATTTTCTGCTTCAGCCTCCCAAGTAGCTGGGATTACAGATACCCGCAACCACACCCGGCTATTTTTTATGCTTTTAGTAGAGACAGGGTTTCACCATCTTGGCCAGGCTGGTCTTGAACTCCTGACCTCATGATCCACCTGCCTCGATCTCCCAAAGTGCTGGGATTACAGGCATGAGTCACTGTGCCCCACCGAACATAGTTTTTCTAGCCCATTTTTAACCAAGACCCTGCTTTTTGCATACTATTATGCTTAGTACTCTAACATATGCAAACACATAGAAAGGGGGTAAAGCATACTATTAATTTTATAATGCAAGCAAATGGCTTAAAAAGGCGGTTATGCCAGCAGGTGAAAATGTTGAAATGGCTGAGTAAATGAGATGGTCGGATTTCCAGGTGGTTAATGCAGAAAGGTTTCATGGCAGAGTGAATGTCTGGGTAGGGCTTGGAAAGAGAAAAGGATTACATTCTGGAGAAGGAAGCAGTTATTTTTGGAGGCGATAAAGTTTTGCAGGGGTCAGGGGCTGGTTGGGGGGAGGTTATGCACATGTGGCGTGCGTAGTTGCCTGGTGGGATTCTGTTCTGACCAGGACGTGACTGCTGCTGGGGGTGGTGGAGCCAGGTTAGCGATGAACCATGAAGTCTGTGTGGGAGAATCCCGCTTTGGTGACAAGACTTAGGCTCTAGAGTTCTGGCTTGTTTCCAAGAGTTCCGTAGTTTAGAGCTAGAAGACATGTGATTCAGCCTCCCATCTATCAGGCTAGAAAATAGTATCCCAATTTTTACAAGGAAGAAACAAGTAAGGCGCCACAAGCAGTAATGGGTCTAGTTTCTGGATGGTTGGAAGGCTGTGCCCACTCTGCCTGGGTCCACCCTGCTGTCCAGATGCCTTTTTATTCACAGAGGCAATGACTGGTTCAGGAGAGAAAGGAGAGGATGGGATCAGAGAGGGAGGGACAAGCTGAACTGTTCAATCCTAACAGTCAAATGAGAATCAAAGAAAGCTTGGCAGGTGATCTTTGAGGTTCATGGAGAAATCCTGCAGTGCCATTTTCAGACCAGATGAGGCTATGGATTGTTCAAATTCTGCTTTTCCCAGCCTCCATGACCTGATTCCCTTAAACCTCATATCTAATGTCCAAGCATTCTTTGATGTGTCTTACACTTAAATATCCCGTTGCTATAATGCATTTCCTAATACTTTGCATCCCAGTACTGTGTGCATGTGGTCCTCCTCAAACCTTCTGCTCTAACAGTGACTAGTCTGTGACATACAAATTAACCCTTTGCTGTGTCCCCCAACAGCCTGACTATGTTCCAAACCTTGCGCTCATGCAGTTTGCATCTTCCCAGCACCCTGTGCTCTGATAATCAAGGTCCTCTCTTTGTTCAAATCAAAAATTTTAAAAGTAAACAGCACTAAAGACCTCACTGGTTGAGAAACTCTGGCAGGTGCTTTTTTGGGTTACCCACTGCCCTTTCCACTGGTCAGTTATTGTTCTGGAAATTTTTACTGAGGGAGCTTAGGGGCAATGGTCTGGCCTGAAGCGGAGGAACGTGCTAATGTCTTAAGAATCATACTGTAGAGTTTTTACACAGCTCAAATACTAAAGGTCAATAAAAATAGCATAGTTTTCTAAAACTTCTTTTATTCACCCTTTACATAAGATTAAGGAAATAGTTATCACATCTCAGAATGTCATTCTTGGGATTTCACTGTTATTAATATTATTATTGTTTTTTGGGGGGGGGGTTGGAGGAGATGATGGGAGGGCTCTGGCCTGCATCCCTCCCCAGCAGCTCACGCTGCCTCACATTGATGGTCCACGTGTTATTTCTACTGGACAGCTCTGGTCTAGAACTTTGGATCTTTAGTTGTTTGACAATGCAGGTTCCAACTGATCCCCTTGGATTCCATCAGGTTGGAGAGCAAATCCAGACAGTGTCTGATTTATTGCCAACAGTCACTCAAAGGAATAGCTTCACATTATTGCCCACCTACTTTGTGCCTTAAGATCACAGAGGTTACAAGTAAATAACCCAGACATGGGAGAGCAAGGATTTAGGCTCAGCTCTGCTGGACTGGAACTGTGTACTGGGCTTCCAGGGCCCTCATTAGGCCATTGTGCTTAGCTTCCCATTGCCAGAGACAGCCAGACAGAACAGGCCAGGGATCAAGTGCTGCCTCTTGCTGCCCTCAAATGCCTGTATCTTTTGGCTGTGCAAAGAATTCAGAGCTGGTAGGAATATAATACAGCGTGTTTTGGCTGTGAAGCAGAACTCTGGGGAGCAGAAGACTGCCTTCTAGTCTTGGATTTCAGGCAGCATGCTTGGCCACTATGGGAAACCAAACTTCCTGTACCTGCTTCCCAAGATGGGCCTGGGAATGGGTGCTTAGGGTTGTGTGGAAGCTGTGCTTTTATGGCACTCAGCTTCTAGCTGGAAACGAAACTGGTTCGTCTGATATTTTGATGCATGATATTGGCAACAATGACATCAGAATATTGAGACATCTGGAGAGTTGGTAGATTTTTATTTATTATATAGGCTTCTATAGACTCCTAGATTGGAGGTGAGGTGGGAAGAGAGGTTGAAAATCATCTAATTTTCTCATTTTACATTAAAGAAAACAAAAAACAAAACCAGAAAGGTTAAATGTCTGCCCTAACTTTCCCAGCAAGAAGGTGGAAGCTGCCATTACTGGGCCAATTCCTCCTGGTCAGCAACCTTTCCTCCAGGTTGGAAGGGAGCATTTGGTGCCAACTGTTCTTGACCTCAGTGATTATTGTACATTTACTACTGCCCTGCCATGGGCATAGAGATATTGGACTCTCTGTTCCTGTGTCATCTGGCTGTTGCATGCTGCTAAAGAGATTAAAATCAAAGGGTTTCTAGGGGTTCCAAAGACCCTGTGCCCTTCCCTATGTCTACCAGTGCCTGGCACTTGAAGTTTGGAAATCTAATGGCTCTGCTGATGGGTAGCAAATGGGCTAGGCTGGACCACAGCTGTGAAACTGATGAAATGTCTTTGGCCCTCCCCAGTACCTTCTTCTGTTCATTCCAGGCACCCATAACTCTTAGTGTATCGTGGGGCCTCTTTTGGTGGAGAGAAGCAATCAGGTAAATAGCCTAGAGCCTTGCTAGTCAAAAGCATGCTCTACGACCCAGCAGCAGCACTGGCTTGTTAGAAATATTGTGATCTCAGACTCCCACACAGACCTACTGAATGAGAATCTACATTTGAACAGGCTGCTGGGGGTATGTGTATGCCCATTACAGTTGGAGAAGCATTGGCTTAGATTATTAGTGACTTAAGATATTACCACTCTCAGCTGGGCACGGTGGCTCATGCCTGTAATCCCAGCATTTTGGGAGGCTGAGGTGGGCAGATCACCTGAGGTCAGGAGTTGGTGACCAGTCTGGCCAACATGGTGAAATTCCATCTCTACTAAAAAAAAAAAAAAAAAAAAAAAAAAAAAAATCTGGGTGTGGTGGCATGTGCCTGTAATCCCAGCTACTCGGGAGGCTGAGGCAGGGGAAACGCTTGAACCAGGGAGATGGAGGTTGCAGTGAGCTGAGATCACACCACTGCACTCCAGCCTGAGTGACAGAGTAAGGCTCTGTCTCAAAAACAAACAAGCAAACAAACAAACAAAGATATTACCACTCTCAGGGATATTTGCATATCGGAAGAGTAAGGAGAGGGTATGAAAAGTTTAATTTAAAAAACCTCCAGTAAGGGTGAGAATGAGGAGAATTAAGACTTCAGTGACTGACATCTGATATTTAGGTCAGCTAGGTCTGTGTGTTTGGGGTGGGGTAGGGGTGGGATTGGGAGTGGGGAGGGGTGGCAATTTGAGAGCGCAGACTCTGGAGCACACATGCTGCTGAGGTTCAAATAATGGCTCAGTCACCTATGTCGGTTCTGCAATCTTAGCCTGTTGTGAGACCTTGGGCGACTTGCCTCAATTTTGTCCTCTGCAGGATGGGGATGATTTCACTACATTGTAGGGTTTTTAGGATGAAGTGATTTAATCCATGTCTAGAATAGTGCTTTAGCACATTGTAAGCACTCAATCAACATGAGCTTTTACTCTGATAATTTTCTAGGCATGAAGCTAGCCCTGGCAGCTGGGTCACAGATGCTGCCAATTGCAGGGTGTGACATTCCTATTTCAGGGACCTTTGCATGGATGGCTGTTGGGTCCTGATGTTCCTGTTTGCCCTTACATTCCAGGGGTCTAGACTTTAGATCCGTAGGATGCCAAGACCTGGGAAAGGACAGCCCTGCTTGACTTTCTGCAAGATAAACTCTCTACATGAATGTGAGCTCCTGCAATTGCCCATGTCCTGTGGTGGTTTCCAGAAAGCAAAACCAATGCATCTCCAGAGATTCCTCACCCTGTTCTGTTTGAAAATAAACATGCAATAGTTTTATGATGTGAATTATAGTCCAATGGGAAATGAACTAAGACTGTCCAACTTCTCTAGGATGGACCATTTCATAGCTGGGGGGAGTATGGGCCTGTGAGTTTATTAAAAAAAAAAAACAAAACAAAACCCGAATGTTGTCAGCAGCTCTGATCTAAGGCAAAGAGAGCCAGCGCCAGCAGTGAAGCTCTCCATCTCATTTATCCAGGGAAGGGACATGCTTTGGTCGAAAGAACCAAATTGGGATTCAGGAACTCAGGGTTTTCAAATTGTTGGGCCTTGGGCAAGTTATTCCCTCTCTCTCTCTCTCTGCCTTTGGCCCCTCAGCTAGAAGACAAGGCGGGGGCAGAGCCTAAATATCTGCCAAGGAGTTGTTGGAGTCTTGTGTGCTCTGAAACAAATCATCCCAGCAGCTAAAGTGGTCAGAGTGAGATATTCACCAACTTGGAAGAGGAATCATGGTGACCACCTCCTTTTCTGAGAAGAGCCAAACCCCAAGAAAACCCAGTTCTGCTGCGGTCCTGAGGAGCTCTCACACTCAGGCATAGAAATCTGCAAGCTCTTCAGAATTCCCTACCTTTCTGTACACTCTTTCTTCAATAGCGCCTCCCTCCTCCCCTCCCTGCCCCAGCCTTGCCACTTCCCTCTTCTTCAGCAAGTTAACCAAATTCTCTCTTCATGGACAGTTCAATGGAAAGTTAGTCTGAAACGACAGTATATCATATTTCATGAATTTAATAGGGTTTTCATGATTTTACAAAGTGCCTCCACCAGACACTCGCAGCTGGAGGCAGCTCAGCGGGAGGCTGAAACCCTGCATCTGGGTTTTTCAACTCTTGCCAAAATCCATTGAATCTGATCCGGAATGACTATGAATCTTTGGAATGTACAGTCCCTTTTCTCTTGCCTTATCCAAATAAAAAAAGGGGAATGGGGAGGGTGGTGCGGTGAAATGTCCTATGAGAATTCCATATGGAAACACTAAACGTGTATTATAAAGGATTTCCTATAAACAAAATCACAGTCAGAGATGTTGGCCCCTCACCATGTTGAAAACAAAGGGCCCTTGTGTGTGTGTTTGTATGCACTTGAAGACATACACGTATATTCATTTGGGGTGCCCTGCAGCCCCTCTTTCTCTCTCTAGTTAAGTTTCTCCCATTCCAGCTCCCCACCCCCAGAACTAGCCCCCAGCTCTTAACAAGAACAAACTTTAATCGTTCTGCACAGTAAATCCCCTACAAATAAATATCCAGGGCAACTTCAAACAGGCTTAATTGGAAGCACATGGGAAGAACTCCACAGTCCTGGCTGAGGCTGTGGAGTTGTAATTTAATGTTATGATCTGCCATAAATATGCGCCATAATGAGCGGAGTTTGGGTTTCCCTTCTGTGTATCAGAAAACTGAAGGTTTGAGTTTTTTCACAGTCTTTATTCTCCTTTGCTCTCTTTGTTCAGTCATCAAACTTCACATTTAACACCCCCCACCCACCAACCCCAAACAAAAAAAGACAAACACAATCTAAACAAATCTTCCTCTCCCTTTCACCTCTCCCTGTAACTCCCTTGCTCCAAACTGTGCATGACTGTACTGTCTTTCCCTTTGCTGTAAAAGAATGAATGGTTTAGCGTTTAAAGGATTTTAGAAAAAAATGTCTTCAATCATCAGAATGGGAGAAGTGAGGCTAAACAACCTCTGGGCTCTCTAATGGCTTGATCATAGAATTGTAGCTTGAACAGGCTGGAGGAAACTGGGAAAGTTGATGAAATCCATTGCCTTGTCTGCACACTGCTTTATCCAAAGCCCTGGGGCCCATGGGTACCCCCATTCTCCTCAGAGATCACCCAGTGAAGAGTTTCAGTAACACCTCCTGGCAACTGTACCCCCCTCTAAGCTCATAACATAGCAAGTCTTTTTTGGGGCCACATGTGACACAGAATGTCATATGACTTAAGGCCATTTCTCCTCATCTCATCCTTAAGAGGTGGAAGTCATTCAGTTGCAATCCTTTGGGATTACTTCATTAGGTAGAATGCCTCCAGCCATGTTGGTGGGAGAAACTCTTTTTTGGGACAGTATCCAATGCCAAGTCCCCTGTAAACATAATTGCTACATATTAGGCCTGAAGGAAACTTCAGAGGCTGTTCAATCCAATGGCCCCTGGAGCCAGAGTCCCCTCAGTAGTGCCCCTGACTCCCTGACCTCCAGCCTCAGCCCAGGACATCTCAGAAATTGGGAGCCCACCATTTCCCCAGCCAGTTCTTTCTATTTTCAGAGAGCCCTAGTGATCAGACAACTCTCCTTCCTGTTGCTCCCAGGTCCTCATTCTTGTTCCTTGCTTCTGCTGGTCCTCATTCTGCCTCTGGAGCTACATAGAAGAATTCAAATTCTTCTCTGAATGACAGTCTTCCCATGATCATATTTACTTCAGTGTTTCCCTTTTCAAGGATAAAAAAGGATCAACCCAGCATTTTCAATCATCTCTGTGCCACTCCAGGCCCCTTGCAACATATGGTCCCAACCACTAGGCAGAATCTTGGGCTCTGTTTGTTCTAGTTATAAAATGGGTATAGCTGTGGCATCTGTTCCTGCCTTCTAGGATGGCTATGAGGATTGCAATGAGATGAAGAGATTTGTGCCCTCTGCATTTTTTCAACACCGACATAGCAGAGCATGGACTGGTAAGGGTGGGAGCTTCCACACATAGCCTCTCAGCCTCACTAATTTCACCTGCCTTTCCTAGCTGGTTGGTCCCGGACCAGTCACTTCACCTCCCTGGGGGTCAATTTCTTCCTCTGGGAAATCAGAGAGCTGGCTTAAGTGACTTCCAAGATCCCTTCTGCCTCAACAGCCTCATAGATGCAGGTTTTGATGGCAACTCACACCTTGAAAGGTTCTGTATCTCAGATCCTGCTACCCTCTACTCATCTATCCACTGGTGCTGACAGTGAACTAGACCAGAGGAGGAGAAGGTACAGTTCTCAACTCCTGGGAATCTACCTTTAGGTTCATCGGATAAAAAATAGGCAAGAGGACAGAATCAAAGGGCTGAACAAAACATTTTATAACCATATGCCCTTAAAGGTATCCTGGAAGGGGGTTCTCAACCCTGGTGTTGACATATTGGTGAAAGCAACTGATTGTGTGTTGGTACCTTGCAAGCCATTACTGTGTTATTAGTAAGTTAAGATAGTGAGTTTGTGAGTATATGATTTAAAAATTAAAGAAGGTGGCTCATGTCTATAATCCCAGCACTTTGGGAGGCCGAGGCAGGCAGATTACTTGAGGCCGGGAGTTCAAAATCAGCCTGGCCAATATGGTAAAACCATGTCTCTAATGAAAATACAAAAATTAGCCGGGTGTCGTGGTGTGTGCCTATAATCCCAGCTACTGGGTAGACAGAGGCAGGAGAATCTCTTGAACCCGGGAGGCAGAGGTTAAAGTGAGCTGAGATCATGCAACTGCAATCCAGCCTGGGCGATAGAGCTAGACTATGTCTCAAAAAAAAAAATTAAAGAACAATAATTTTTTTTTCCAGTAAGGGCAATTATTCTCACTCATGCATATTCTGTGATAGGTTCCTAAATTGATAGGGAAAGGGGCAAAGTTATAGTTGGCACTTGATCTCCACAGCTACTCATACCTCCAAGGCTCCCCCTCTAATCCCTGCCAGTGTCCCGTGCCTGGAAGCGTGTGGTCTGTGGGATCCTCATTCAGCTGGCAGGTGGGGAAACCAAAGGCTGCAAACCACTGACACACCTAATTGTAGATTGGGGAATGGAGGAAAGGGGCCTGTGGACTCTGAGGGACAAGCAGGGCCTCAAAAGGTAGACAAGCTTGCCGGACACCGGAGCATGAGGAAGGGCAAGCAGTCAGGGCCTGGGCAGGTCACTCCCCTGTGTCACCTGGACTGGTGCAATGTCCTGTCCTTCTGCCTCCACTCTTGTTCCCCTACAGAATATTCTCCATTCAGCAGCCAGAGGATCCTTTGCAAACCTAAGTCAGATCATGGTGCTTCCCTGCCCTGGACCCCTTTATCCCTTTCTAGCACACTAGGAACAAAATCCCAATCAGTGCCTAGGCCTTCAAAGTTTATGAGCATCAACTTCTAGCAATTTCTCCCACTTCCTCTCCTCTTCTCCCCACTCCTTCACTATATTGAGATCTGAGGCTCCTTGGACAAAGCAGGCGCACTCCTGCCTCAGGGCCTTTGCACTGATTGTTTCCAGGTGTGGGACTTCCACCCTCACTTCACTGACGTCTCCTCCAGGCAGGCTTCTCTGACCACTTCACCTAGAGTGGCACTCCCTGCCTTTCTCTTGCCTAACCACCTCACTTTAAAAATACCGAGAGCAATGGCAAAACTGCAATTACTTTTGCACCAACTTAATAATATCACCAGCTGACAATGTATTACATATTTATTAACATATTTGTTTGTTACTTGTCTGTATCACAGGAGAGCAGGCACTTTGTCTTGTCTGCTTCCATATTTTCCAACACACTCAATTAATACATGTTGACTCAATAAGTGAGTGAATAAAGCCTTACTTTTCCTAGTGAGAGGTGGCATCACAGGAACCCTTGAGCCTGCTCTAAGTGTGGGATAGGGTGTAACCAGTCCTGCTCAGGAACAGGCACTCAGGCACTCTCCACCTTGAGGCTCCTAAGGGGCAGCTCAACTCCTTGGCTAATCAACAGGTACATTTCTGAACACTGTGCATTCACATGTAGCTTCTGAAAATCAATTTAAAATAGAGCAGTCAGGGAACACCTCACTGAAAGGTGTTCTGTGAATGAGACGTGAGGGTCAAGAGAATAGCAAGAAGGCCAGAATATCTGATGCTCAGGTGGAAGGAGGAGGAGGAGGACATGGTGTTAGAGAGATGGGCTGTGGGAATCTGACTCTGAGGGAGAAGGGAAGCCACTGGATGGTGTTAGGAGAGGGCGTCATGATCTAATTTCCACTGGTCACCTAGACTGGCCCTTTCCTTCTAGCGATCAGAGAGATTAAATGACTGGTCCACAGACTATTTTTGATGGAGCCAAGAAAAGAACTAATGTTCTGTGCATCTCCTACTAAGGTCTGCTGCTTTTGATCTCAATACTTAACATTTTTTTCAAAGCATTTTCATAAACATCACGTTGTTCTATATTCAGAAACCTGCTACCAGAGTCTTAAAGTCAGATTACAGAAGCATAGGCCAAATGACAGAGATGAAGGGATTTTCTAGCTCACATAGAGATAGAGCTGGATTCCATGACTTCTGATGCCTGGGCCTCTGCTTTGAAGTTGCAAACTCTCTTTTCAAAAAAGAAGGCCTTACATTCTCCACCTTGAGGCTCCTAAGGGGCAGCTCAACTCCTTGGCTATTCAACAGGTACATTTCTGAACACTGTGCATTCACATGTAGCTTCTGAAAAATCAAACCTCATTCTGTGATGGAAGGAGCAATTCTGGAAGGAGGGCCATTTTTGATGCTGAATTGCCACATGGTGCAGAGAAAAAAAATTGCTACAGGCTGTTCATTAGCTGCCTTCAACCCCACATATAAAGCCAGAAAGAATATGTGGTAGTTAATAAGTGTGGGCATGTGGTGTAGGATCTTGATGGAGCAGGCATATGGTTGAGATGAAGCATGAGTTCCTGTTAAAGTGTAAAATATTGGGATCCTCCTAAGTTAATCTAGCCCACGAGACAAATATTATTTCTGCCTGAAGTTGTAAAAATGCAACACCATCTGAAAAAATCACCATATAGACAAAATCTCAAAAAAGAAAAAAACCATGGTGGCGGGGTTACGGGTTACTCTGTCACTGTGTGGCTCTGATTCTGTGATTCTAGCCCTGAACTGTTTTAATACAGTTGCCACTAGCCACATACAGCAAGTTCAAGTTGAGAGGTACTGCAGTGTAAATACATACAGAATTCAAAGACTTTATGTGAAACCAAGAATGTAAACTCAGTAGTAATTTAAAAAATATTTTGGGTCTATTGGGCTAAATAAACACATTATTAAATGTTTTAGCTATTTCTTTTTACAGTTTTTAATGCGATTACTAGAAAATTAAAATTACACATGTGACTTGCATGCAATGTATGCTGGAGCCAGCTCATAGCAGTTCGTAAGAGTCATTTATGTGTCTTTCCTCTCAGTTTCTGTGTTTAGTGAGGTCAGGATGGTAGTGTGAAATCAACCACAGTGGGTGTTTTTATACCATGGAAATCGGGGCTTATTTTTTTGTGTGTGTGAGATGGTTTACCAGCATATCACTCCTGACATATTTCTCAGTCATTGCCATTGTATATGTTTTATTTCCCAAGATTTCTTATCTGGGTGTGCAGGTTGAGTGTGGGAATTTTGAATGCTTTCTTGTGTTTCTTTACCCTAGTGCCTGTATTATTGCATTCATTTATTTATTCATTCATCCACAATCATTGAATAAATACCATGTATATGGTACTGTTTTAGACCATGTAGATTTAAGATGAATAAATCACAATCCTGCTCTTAGGCGCTCAGGAGCTAGTGAGAGTAATGACCCAGAGCAGAACAGAAATTGGGGCATATTTCCACGGCAAAGATAAATGTGAGACCCAGTAAATAGGACAGACTGTAGTGCTTGGATTAGGGTGAGACGCAGGGACAGAAAAAGCTTCAGACAGGAAGGGCTGTTTGAGCTGGATCTTTAAGGATGGATAGAAGGTTGTCAAGAGAGAAGCTGAGGAAGATCATTTCAGGTGTAATGGGGTTGCCAAGTGCCTTGGAGTTTCCACAGCCTGGGAGGTAGGAACAGGAGTTCCTGTTAAATGAGGCTGAAACAGGATTTAGAGCACAAGGAGGAAAGCTGTGTAGAACATGCTAAAATGTCACACACACACACACACACACACACACACACACACACACACACACCCCTATTTGCTCTACTTCTTCCTGTGTCACTTCTCCAATGTCTCTTTCCATCAAAGGATAATTGGAATGTGGAGCATCTAATCTTTAAGCCTCATGTCCCAAGGATCAAGATTCCATGCAAGAAACAAGGCTTTGATGTCAGACCCACATGGGTGGGTTGAGAGGAAATCAGACTACCTGGAGACCCCTCTACAAGGGCCAGGAGGAAGATGAGACTCCATGAGTGGTGGCTGGACAGGGGGTGGTTCCATTTTGTCATCTGGAGTATTCCTAAGGGGGTGAGTAACTTTGAAATTCCCAGGGGTGTGTCACATTGGAGATGCTATGTGAAGATGCCCATTGGTGACAGCGTCAGTGTGGGAATGACAGGGATGAGCCAGCAGGAGTAAGCCACAGATAATGATATTGTAGTAAAGGATGGTGGGAGAGGACATGGTCAGAAAGCTTTCTGTGTGACCCCAGAATATCATCCCCTCTCTGGACTTCGGTTTCCTCATCTCTAAAATGAGCAAGTTGGACTAAAGTTTATGTGTTTTAATGTTTATTGTAATTGCTGATTATTTTACATTCCCTTTTCCTAAGTTTTAAGCATGGGGGTATTTCTTATAAGATAAACTTGAAATGAATTTATTTTTTATTGATATGGCTTTTGTCAGTATCACAAATGGTCAATAGCACATAACAAAAATCCTTTCTTGTCTCTGCATGTTATACTATCTGCTCTGACATGTCTGATAATGCTAAGTGCAGAATTTCTAACCTGGAAGCAGAGGAGTTTGCACATTTCCTAGCATCTCTAGCCCAATATCATTTTCTTAATATGTAAGGAGCCATCTCAATCCCTTCTGAGGTCAGGAATTATACTATTTAGATGCTAGAGGTGGAGGCTCTGCTACCTGCACCACATACCCATGGTGAACCCTTCTTGTTCATCATCTCCTGGTATCTGGTAGATTCTCGCTGCTTTGGAAGTCAGTAGATCAAGGGCAATTGAACTGAATGGCATCTTGCATGTTCATTTAGACTTTTCTCTTTTCATCTGTATCTCACTGTTCAGGCCACTCTTCCCACTTCTGTAAGAAAAGTCCTTCTAAATGAAAGCTTTTGCTTTTTCTCTGGAAAAACCCACCAGTGGTTTCCTGGAGGAGACAGAGGCACACACTTGTCTTAGGTAAGTGAGGCTCTACTCAGCTGGCCTCAGCTTCATTTTTCTAGCTTTAGTCTTCTATATCTATCCTCCAGCCTGGCTCTAAGACTCTTCCTTTCCTCCACCTGTGATTTGGTCATCTCCACCCACCCCAAGTCCAGAGACACCTCCAGTTTCCTTTTTGTCACCTCAATTTCTTCAAGAGTCTCGAAGGTTCTCTTCTTTGTGAAATTCCCCTTAGTCTCTAGTCTGCAGACCTTTTGCATGTTTATAAATACTTGTGATGGATCTTCTCTTGGTCTCTCCTGCCTGTATCTTGTTTTTCCAAATACGCAGTGAACCTGGGAGTGTGGGGATCTGTAAGTGGAGGAGCAGGACTAGTCACTGCCCTGCCATGAATGACCCCATGACACTGAACACTTATATTTCACCTCTTTGGCAATCTCAATTGATTTGTTTATCACATGGGAATACTATTGTCCATCCTCCTCCACAGAGATTTTTTGAGGATCAAATGGACAATAGATAATGGGAGTTGAAGGGCTTTGACAATCACTAAGGGGTGGGTGGGGCTAAGGTGCCTCTGATGGGCCTTGTGCTCCACATCCCTTAGTGAGCACTTGCTGATAGATCAAGTGTCATGACAGTTGTTCCAGCAATATTCCCCTCAAGCTATTTCCCTAACAAACACATAAGCAGGAAAAATTGGATGTGGATCTGTTTGGAACTGAGCATATTTAGTTTTTTAAAAAGGAAGGAAAGGCATAAGGTGATGAGTAAACATGGTGATAGCTGTTTTCAAACATTTTTGGGGCTGTCAAGTGGCTGGATAGTTGACTTATTCTTCCTGGAGCCGGAGGGTAGAAAGTGGCTGTAGGTGATCAGAAAGAGGCAGATGTCTTAGGGAGAAAAGCAATTTCTAAGAAGTGGAGCTGCGCGTGGGGCCTGGAGCCATGAGCACAGAGACCCCAGGAGGCACTGGGGAGGGAGTGTAGATAACAGGGTGCTATCGTTTGAACCTGTCCCTCAAAAGTTCATGTGCTGAAAACCTAATTGCAATTATAACAATACTAGGAGGTGGGGCCTTTCAGAGGACATTAGGCCATGAGGGCTCTGCCCTTATGAATGGACTGATGTTGTTATCATGGGTGTGGGCTCCTGAAACAAAGGAAAAGTTTGGCCCCCATTTTCTCTCTGTCTCCTGTGTGCACTTCCTCACCATGTGGTGCTTTCTGCCATGGGATGACCCTCATGAGATGCTGGCACCATGCTCTTGGACTTCCCAGCCTCTAAAGCTGTGAGCTGACTAAACTTCCATTCACTATAAATTACCCAGTCTGTGGTATTCTGGTATAGCAATGGAAAATGAACTAAGACAGAGGGCTTATTCACCAGGTTGAGCACACAATGGGGAAAAGAAGGCAGCTTCTCTGGAGGACTAGAAACAAATCAGAATGTGATTCTCTTTGGGCATCTTACAGGTAGTGCTGCTCAGAGACTAGATCGAGTGACTATCCTCTAGGCTCATTCAGGAATCAGAGTCCGCTTGATAACAATACAGAAACATCACCAACAACACAGCTAACACTAACCGCTTATGTGTCCAGCACTTCTCCCAACAACTGTGTGAGTAGAATTATTATATCCATTCTGAGAATGAGAAAACTGAGACTCAGAAAAGATACACTACTTACTGGGTGAAAGGCAGAGTCAGGATTAAAACCCAGTCTGTGTGACTCAGGGCCCTTGATGTGGTGTTGGTTTTGGTCACCACCCAATGCATGTGGTGAGGCATTTCTCTTCTCCATTGACTTCTAGCTAGCCTTGACTCTTAGAAGGACTCTTGAGCTTGCCACTTCTCAGTTCCGTCTCTTCTCTCCCCACTGCTCTGGACTCTCCAGACTCCACGGTTCCTCTCCTTAGCTTAGATACTAAGCCTGGACATCCCAGGGGGTCTCTCTAGGAACTTGAGTCCCTTGCTTCTCTGTCTGTCCCACACTTGTCCTTTGTCCCTGCAGCCCTGTGCAAGGCACACAGGTGGCCCATGTCCATCAGATGCTCTAATCACTGGGCCTACATCCCTCTGCCCTCTGCTCTAATCTCCCTTTCTCATTCCCAACACGCCCACTCTAGATAGTCACTACTTTTCGTCCCCATAGACCCTCACTCCACCCTCCCTGCAAAGTGAGAGATGACACTTCATGGAGAAATCAGGAAGTGCCTTCAGCATTCCCTCCCTTCCCCATGGTCCTGGTCTCCCTCCCTCTCTGCTAGGTCTCCTCTCAAGGCCTTTCTTCCTTCCAGGTGTCCTGCAGAACAACTGTGCCTCCTGCCTCCTGCCTAGCCTGGTTTTGCCTGAGTATCTCCCTCTTCTGCCTTCAACACTTCTCTAGCAGCAGTTTCCTCTTCACCTGCAAATGTGCCAGCTTCTCTCATCCTAAGGATCAGTCCCTTGCCCACTGTCCCCCTTACATTATAGTCTTGTCTCTCCTGTCACCACAGCCTCAGTCTGAATCTCAGCTTTGCCCCTTACCCATTCTGTGACCTTGAGCAGGTTATATAACCTCCCTGTGCCTCCATTTTCTCATCTTTAAAATGGGGCTCATAGCATTACCTGCAATATATGGCTGCTGTGAATAAAAAGGTTTAATACATGCAAAACAGTCAGAATGAGGGCTGGCACATGCTAAGCCATGGCTGAGAACTAGCTACAATTATTCTCCTCCCATGCTCCTAGGCTGTCTTCTTCTCTGACGGCTAGGCACCATTTTCATTCAGGCATCCCTCTCTCCTAAGGTTGAGACTTCTAAGGCTCTTATGCAGTAAACACCTCCTCCTCAGACTCTCCCTAAAGGCTGGTACTCTTCAGGACTGTCCTTTCCTAACCTTCCTTGCCTCAGCCTCTCTGTATGTTCTTCCCCAGTGATCCCATCCACTCCAGTGACTTTAGCTAAGACAGATCTGCTAATGATGACCACATTTCTTTTTTCAAATTCTGGCACTTTTGTTGTACATGCAATCATGTTCATCATTAAAAAATGCAAAATGTAGATAAGTGCTACCTCCTTCCTGTCCCCACTGGCCCGGCTATGGTTTGGTTTACATTGGCTCATTTCATACATGATCAAAACCTTCCCTGCTGCCCACAGACATCTTCCTAAACACAAAGTCTGATCTCGTGGCTTTGCTTAAGGATTGAGGTATTGTGGCTCTTAAAATCTGCCCCAATGTATTTCTCTAAGATCAATATCCCATCTCTCCCTCCTATGTCTCATGCCTGTTTCCAGGCAAACTCCAGGCTTCTCAAATCTCCCATTCCCTTTCACAACTCCATGCTTTTGTACATGGTGTTTCTTCCACCTGGTATTCTTTCTTCTTGACTCTCTGCATGGTGCACACTCCCTCTTTTTCTTTAGAACCCAGCTTACTTTTGCTGCAAACACTTTCCTGACACCCCCAAGTAAAATTTGCTGCTCCTCTTTCTGTTTTCTACAAGTTTTGGTTCATACTTCCAATACTTTGCACTAATCTATGAGCACCTTGAGAGCAGGGATGAGGTTTTATTTCTCACTATAGCTCTAGTGCCTGTCTTGGGCCTCTTGCAACTGGTGTCTGGCCCATGCCTAGTGAATGATTGAGTGAACTCTTGAATTCATGCTGCTGACATGAAAGCTTAGAAAGGCATTACATTAACATAGACCTAAAAAAGACAGAGCTTTGAACCATAAATGCAGATTTCATTCTTTTCTTTAGAAGAAAACATAATTTTGAAACATTTGAAAATAACTAGCTTATAAAACCACTTAAAGAGGGAAAAGCAAGTTTTCCATTTTCTTTACAGTCCTGTTAGTATGAAGACCTGAATGTATCTGAGATCCTCACTACCATCCTCAACCCTATTGATAAGAAAAAAAATCTTTCATGATAATATTTATCCCTTTCATGAAGTGGTGTGTTTCCTCAAAGATCTCTACATCTGTAATCTCATTTGCTCTTCATAATCTCCCTGTGATAGACTGCAAAAATGGTCTCAATTCTCCATGCATCCATGCATCCAAGCCCATACAAAGAGCCTTTGTAGCATTTCCCATCAAGAGGTATAATCTATTTTCCCATCCCTTGGATCTGGGCTGACCTTGTGAGTTGCTGTGATCAGTAAAATATGGCAGAAGAGACATTTTCTTTCCTGGTCCTGAGTGTAGGCCTCCAAAGGCCTTGCAGCTTCTGCTTTCTGTGTTGGACACCTGTGACTACCATGTAAATAAGTTTGGAGCAGCCTGCTGAAGAATGAGAGACCACGTGGAGCAGAGTTGAGTCAGCTGATTCACCCAGCCAAGACCTCTGATACTTGAGCAAGCTGAGTAAAGCCAACTGGTAGCTGACCTTCTAGCTGCCAACAGACACATGAGCAAGGCCATCCTAGACCAGCTGGCCCCCAGAAACCTTTGGCTTCTACTAAATAAATCGTAGGCTTAAGCCAACATGTTTGATGTGGTTTGTTACACAGCTCTAGCTAACTGATACACTCTGTGAGAGAAAAGTAGGACAGGAGTAACAATTATCTCCATTATTAGAATGAGAAATCAGAGGCTCAAAGAGACAAAGCGTCAGTTCCTAGTTCAATGCTGTGTCTATAATGTGGGTAGTTTTCAGTAATTGGTTGGACACAGAGTTCTATCTTCAAGCAAAACTGTATGTATTACAGTATGGAAAGCCAGTCAAAAGAGTAACTATGCTGTTGAAGCTGGTATAGGGCCCTAGAATCCCATACCTTTCTTTCTCCTTGGCTCTTTTCTGCAGGGTGGTCCCTGGATCAACACAGTTTGACAACACTACATTTATACCCCCATTGACTACCCCCAAAATATACATGGAGTAGCTACTGTATGCTTACACTTAGCCTTGAGACAGTGGGTGGCATTCAGGGCAAGCAGAATGTGTGGTTTATAGTCTGCAATAACCTAAATCAAGAGGGAGAAAAACAAGTCTATGAAATAATGACAGACCACATGCAAATGGTGACATGTAAGTGAATGATGAAATTTGTGGTAGAAGGTCTAGGCCCTAAGGGTGTGGTAGAGAGGGTGAAGGTTGTTTGGGAGAAGTCAGAAAGGGGTTCATGGAGAAAGTGGACCCCAAAGTAGCTCAGGACTTGAATGGTTAAAGGAGAAAAAGAAGAGACTTTCAGACAGGGGAAACAGCAGGGTGTAGGGGAAGCAGGTGCATATTTTATTTGTGGGACCGATCAGGAAATATGGCCCACAGGGCTGAAGAATTTTCAGGGTCTTAGAATGGAGTGAGTTATCCATGGAAGTGGATGTGAGCTGCCTAAATGTCCTTTAAGGTCCACCTTTTCCATCAAGCCTTCTCTTACTACTTCCCAAAGACTAATTATTATTTTTCTGAATGCCATGATCCTTCATTAAGTAATTTATGACTTTTCCCCTCTACTAGAATGCAAATTCCGGTAGGGCACAGCTAGTTTTCTCCTCTCTTTATATGATACATGGAGTTGACTTGGGAGAGTTTGGCCTGCATACTCTGACTAATGATAAACTTCACTATGGACAGTTCCTGTATTTCACAGCAATGGGATCACAACCTCTCAGTCTCAACCCTGTCATTTTACAGCCAGAACAGTATCACCCTGTCTGGCATTTTGGCCTGGGAAACGGGGGTGCTAACCGATGGGCAAATGGATTTAGCACCTTTTGAGTCAAAGGCTTCTGGGTCCTAAGGGATGGGGAAAGGGATCCATTAATCACAAATGGTGTTTTGTGAATACAAAATAAATTCTTTGATGCTTCTTCTATCAACAGGTGGAGTCCAATTCTCTTGATTATGGGCTGGCCTTAGTGACTGTCTTCCTACAAATAGAAAGTAGCAGAAGTGATACTGCATGACTTTGAAGCTAGCTCATGAAAGGCAAGATAGCTTCTGCCTGGCTCTCTGTAGCTCTGGAGAAGCTCTTAGATCCCTGATCCACCATGTGTATTAAGTATGTTTTTATTCTCTGTATTTTGATGCTTTGATGTCTGAGGCCTTGCTGACTTTTGAGGTTAGCTAATTAACCCTCCAAGGGTTAGCTAATTCCTAGAGATAAGAAACAACCCCCCTGGGAGGATACCCTTCATATGCAAACCAAATAACCAGAGCCCATGCCCCAAACACCTCTTTTATGCAGCTCTCTCACTCCAGTCCTCTCTGTTTCAGGCCTAATCACCACAGGGCCATGTACCAGAAAACTAAGAACAGCTGCTGTGCCCTAGAGCCCACTGAAATGATTCAAACTAGACAATCCCAAACCTACTTGTCCTGCCTCCCTTGCCCATTCCTTTCCATAAGAGCACAATAAAGGCTCTTGCCCAAATTCCAGCCTGGCAGCCCTGGTGCCTGTGTTTCTCATGTGGCTCCCCTCGGCATGCCATGCCCCTCCCTTTGGCATCTCTGAGTACAACAAACTGTCCTTGCAATAGCAGTTGTCTCTTGATCCATTGGCCTCACCTCATCTGAATAATGTGGGCTACATTTTAAAACACCATGTAGGAAGTCCGCCAAGCTGGATGGACCACATGGAGAGACCAAAGAGAAAAGGAGGTAGAGGCCCAAGGAGCCCCTGCTGTTCCAGCCTTCTCAGCTCAGGTACCAGACACTGAGAAAGCCTTTAAGAAGACCCCTGCTCCAGCCACCTTCTGACTGAAACTGCCTGGGTGCTTCCAAGCAAGAACTGCCCATCAGCTTCTAGAACGAGGAGAGACAATCATAATAAATGATTATTGTTTTATAACACTAACTTGGGACACTTCGTTACACAGTCATAGGTATCTGAAAGAGGAGAGGTGATCAGTTACAGTTCTGCAGATTTCATTTCATTTCTATTCCCTTTGACTGCCAAATCACTATTTATGACTCTTTAAGATCATCTAATTCTTAAAATTTGAAATCCTTCAGGTTAGAGCAAGAGGCTATAGACGGCCCCTACTCCCCACCTAGGGTACCAGGAATCTCTCTCTTGTATTGCTTGGTGCAATGTCTCAAAGAAAACATCAAAAACTACTCAGAAATATTTCTCAGGGCACCAGGAGGAAATCCAGAGCTCAGCATGGCCAGTAAGAAAAAAAAGTGAGAAGAAAAAAAAAAAAAAGAAAGAAAACAAGACAAACTAGGCTTTCAAAGAAAACTGAGGATCTGGAGAGCCTTCAACTATTTTGATTTATATTTAAACATTTCTTGAGATTGAAGTCTTGATTAGCTGGTTCTCTCAAGTTCTGCCTCAGCCCTGATTTATGGGAAGGCCAGCCAGAGCAAAATGAAAGCAAAATGAGGTGTTCTTTAAAATTACCTTGGAGCACTTGAAGGAGAGCACAAGTGCCCATGTGGAGACTGAAAAGGAAGCAACGAGATGAGCTTCTGAAGCCCTCAATCTGCGGGTGCCTCGTGTGTGGAGATGGAGACTGTGAAGGATGAACTACAATCTCTGCAGGTGAAACCCCTGCAGGATGCTTTGTTTGACTTGGTTCCCCATAGACCGAGTTCTCTCCATCAAAGTAGGGATCTGGGAGCCCAGGCTGCCAGCTTTGATTTAGTGACCCTCCCATCACCAGCTAAAGGGAGAAACTTTGGGGAGAATGACAGGGGCATGGAGGGAGGGGGCTGCCTGGTAGTGGGTTGTGGTAGAGGAATTTAGACTCACTGTGGTTCAGGGATAGAATCACCCTCTGTCCCAAGCAAGAGAGCTCCCTGATTTAGATTCCCCACCCTGATCTTCCTTTTACCACGCCTTTTCATGGTCAAGAATCCCACAGGGCCAAGAAGACGTGCTCGCCTGGAACTCACTGCATCTTTCTGACCTCACTAGGAGTACCTGGGATCTGCAATTCCTTGAATAAATGGGCCCAGACCCACTTCCATCGCTGGTGTGGGCAGAGCTCCACCTTGGTCCATCTTTCTGAGGATAGATATCACTGGTGCTATGCATATTTCAGGACGTGAAGGTGGCCAGGCGGTGGCTATTTATAGGAGGCTGTAGAAAAGCTTGGACTCATGGCCTAGGATGATCATATGCATATGCCCAGGGCCCTTGAAATGTAGGATGGAGCCAAGGTTGGGAAGAGAGGAGAGGTACAGGCCAGAGGCCTCCAGCTTTGCTACAGAAAACTGAGAATTCTGAGAATTTGAAATTCAAACATGGCTTTTCAGGTTGATGAGAAGGTGTATTTGTCAATGAAGGAGGAAGGAGCATATTGCATTTGACATTTGTTCTTGATTTATAACTCTTGCATATTTAGCCATATGGTATATGTGAGCTTCCCTATGTACCTGTGCCCTAGGCATGCAAATGTAAGGAGAAGGTCTGTGCAGAGGGCAGCGGCAGGGTGTGTTGTTGGTCTATTGTGTCAACCTGCGGAGAGCTCAGTCTTTCTCCAGCCCTCTGCCCTGAGGTTGGGTCAGTTTTTGGGGGGTGGTATTGCTTACAACTTTAACTCCGCTCCCAAACCACCTCAGCTCAAGAGTCAGCAATGGCTGCTCCCATCTATAGGAAGAATCCTGAAGACCTATGGAATATTCTGGACCTAATCTACTGCCTTTAGCCTACCTCTCACCACTAGCCTCTTCTCCTCCATGAACCTTCTGTGTGGTAGCACAAGCCCCTTACTTCTCTATGCTCCTCTTATATAAATCCCCTCCATTACACACATATTCATACACACACAAGCACACATGGACACATGTGTACACACACACACACACACACGTGCAGGTAAGCAGGTTCCTTTCTGTCAATTGACTCATGACACAAATTCTGTCTCAAATACCATTCATTTTCCTCTCCATCCCGTACAAATCCTACCCATTTAAAAAGATGTAGCTTAAGTTAAAACTTTCTAGATAAACTTTATTCATTAGTTAATTCATTCAATGACTAGTAATTGACACTGTACTACGCCCTAGCTTATGGCCATGAATACATACTTTTTTAATTCAGTTTGCTTTGATCTCTATTTTCTGAACATCTATATCATATAATGTCATTTCTACTAAATTTTAACAAAATTTCAACATTGTTCTCTAAATTTTCTAAGTTGTAGATTTTGTCTCAAACTAGATGATATGTTTTTGATGAGCAGGAACTCCATGCTGAGCCACTTTTATATTTTACTCATTGACCTACAGAATTTAATGGCATAAAGTTGATACACAGAAAAAGGCCATTGATTAAGTGATAGGCAGATTGATGGGGGGAATCAATTGATTTGCTGCCAAGCCACATTCCATGTAAGGGAATTTTCAGAGTATGGGTGGTCTGGCTTCCATTCTTTCTCTGCCATTTTTAACAAATTGTTTCTAATGTATTCTGTATGTATAATGCCTGAATTTATTTCAGCCTCTTTGAACATACTCATATTTTAGGCTAAAGTCTTAATAAGAATGATTTCTATGACTTTGAGTTTTTATTTGCAACTTATAACAAATTACTCTTGTAGAAAATCTTTTGTTGAAATAAATATATTCTTTTATTCATTACTCCTTATTATTTCCATATGACATTTGGTTTGCTTTTCTAACATCTCTTCTAGTGGGGCTGGAACCCCTGTTTATATCTCTCTTCTCTTAGGAAAGAAGCTTATATTGAAGCAGTATTTCCCAAAAGTATGGAGCCTGGGTCAGTACCATAAGCATCATCTAGAAACCTGCTAGAAATGCAGTTATCAGGACCCAGTCCAGACCTATCATTTGAACGAGGCTTCTAGGTAATTCTGACACATGCTAAAACCTGTGAATCACTCTATTAGTTGAAAGAACACTGAGCTGGCAGTACAGACCCTGAATTTTGGCTCTGGCTATGTTATTAGAGACTGTGTTATTAGAGACTCTGCATCTTGGTTTCCTTGTGCCCATTTTTCTGTCTTGGTGTTTGGGGGATAAATATAGATTATTCTCCTAGTTTTTTTTTTTTCTAACAACTGCTGACATGGTGACAATAACAGGTTGTCTTAAAGATCAAATAATTTATTACATACCCATCCGTATGGATTTTTTTTAAACCTCTCGGAATAAAGGGATCCCAGGCTTTCATTATTTTACATTGTGTTGCACAATCAAGAAATCTTGATTTTCACCATATGTAAGTGTTACAGCCCACTGGGGAATGCACACACACTTGCCCATAGAATGCATATACCTGAAGTGCCCCAATAAATGGTACATATGATGACAATAACCTCAGAAGAGGAAGCAGCTTCCGAGAGCTGGAGTGGTTACACAGAGAAGGCTGCATCTCAAAGATGAGTTCTGGATTGAGACTTAAAGATAGGTTACAGAGAGACGAATAGTGAGGAGGGGCACTCCTAGGCAGCACAGGCAGGAAAATGCCCGGGCTAAACATGGCAGACTAAAACGGGGGTGCAAAATGGAGGCAATGTGTACATCACTTTCCAGGAATGGGGTGTGTGTTGAGAGATATGGTGGAAGAAAACTTGGAAAAGATGTTGGGACCAGGTGTTGAGGGTCTTGATAGAAGGCAAAAGAATCCGAAAACTCCAAGAGAGAACGCTAGCAAAGGGGTCACTGGTTATGTTTTAGATATCTTCAGGGTCAGTAGGATAATTACTTGATGATTTGTTGGGGGCTTCTCCTCACAGGCTTTTAGGAAAGAAGACAGAAGTTAGTTCTGAACCCTTGAATTCTATTTTGGGAATTGCCTTGGCTGCCTCAACAGAGCCAGTCTAAATGCATACATGTTAATTAACTCTGAACAGCTTTAAAGACTGACCTAACCACAAAGTTTCAGATACCCCAGAGGAAAGGAAGCAAGTTCATCATAGCAGTAGCTCTCAGCTCTGGCTACATATTAGAATCACTGGGGAGCTTTAAAAAAATCCATATCTGGACCCTACCCCAGAGATTTTGGTTTAATTGGTCCAGGATGGGGTCTATGCACTGTTTTAAAAGCTCCCCAGGTGGTTCTAAAGTGTAGCCAGGGAGTGAACTACTGCCCCAGGAGGAGCAAGCAGGTATAATTGTAGGTACCAGATAATGCTCAACCAACCCTATCAACCCAAATTATATCCTGCTCAATGAGGAAATGTTTCTGTTGTTTCGGACATCAGCTATCTCTGATTTTTGGTGGCTCTTCAAGGAATGGATCAGATTGCCATGGTCTTGGCAGGCTGGGGAATCTGGCAGACATGAGTGATCTTGGCTGGCATAATAAAAAATATGGACCCAGAGAAGAAAACATAAGGTGTGGGTCCTATTGAGTGGAGCAGTGGAAAGACCATCTTAAGACTTCCGTGTAACACTCAGCAAGGAGTCAGGAGCTACAAATCAGGACCATAGCTGTGAAGACATTGTCTGATTTCTTAGAATTTTATAATGATCACAGGTTTATTTTTAATACTCGCTTCTGTAGCCTCAAAGCATCTACCAGTAAATCCTTGAAATTGAAAAAGGCCATTCGGCTGATTGTCAGGAGAGGAGAACTGGAGAGCTTTGTGGCATAGCATCTTGGATGGAAGAACCCCCAGGCAGAGCCTGGATGTGGACAGCTTTCCAGAGAAAAGAGCAGGCTGCCAGGAAGAAAGCCAGATGGGAGCAACAGTCCCTCATGGCTTCATTGTGTTTAAAAGTACAACTAACCCAATACCCAGTACAAAGAATTTATTAAATAAATGTTTGTCAAATTGACATGTGTCCTGTCCTGGCCTTCATTATTTATGGACTGTGTGTCCTTGAGTGTGTTATTTATTCATCCATAGCACTGGCTTCCTCCTCCTTAAAGGCGAGTTACTCAGTCTTAAGGAAGGGCCCCAAAGGCACAGGAGAAACAACCAATAAACTCCGAGGAACCTAGAGTTAGAGCCTAAAGTGACATACCTTTGATGACATGTCATTTTTACAAAGTTTCAAGATTTATCTTAACAACTCATATACAATGTTCTTTCATCCATTCATCATAATTTTACTGAGTGCCTACTACATGCATGGCACTCCTCTAAATACTTGGGACTCAGCACAGAGCAATAATAAAAAAGACCCTAGTTTTATGTTGTTCTATTCTAGTGGAATGACACACAATAAATTCCATGATTTATGTCTGTTTGTTCAAAATAGAAACATGGAAATATTATTTACAGCTTCAAATTTCTAAACACTCTCCTTGTCTCATTTCGTAATCTCAGTATCAAATGATAGTCCAGGAGGAGGTGCATGGTCCAGGCGCCTGGCCTGCTGCCATGTATTACCAAAGGCACATGGTCCCAAATGGGAGGACGGAGAATAAGGGTGTCGTTAGGATCAAGTAAAAGGATAGAAGTTATATTGCTTGATCAACATCCTATGTAAACTGTAAGGGATGGCTATAATTTTTAAGAGTTTTATAATTCCAAGTGATAATGTACCATGTGCCAGAATACAATGAACTCAGTGCCTGCAGCTATGCTTTCTCTTAAGTGCTCTTATTCTCTTCTCACTCTCAGACCCTGGTATCTGGAGACATGTAGGTGTGGATGGACTTAGAGGAAGGTGCTTTAAGATCTATCATCTGGGCTAAATACTAGCCATATAATCCAAGACGAGCTTCATTTCAAGGTGAGATAGGTGAGGGTATAGGGAATCTGCAGCCTGGGTCTTAAAGAACACATCAGGGTTGGGTACAGTGGCTCCTGCCTGTAATCCCAGCACTTTGGGAGACTGAGGTGGGTGGATCACCTGAGGTTAGGAGTTCGAGACCAACCTGACCAATATGATGAAACCCCATCTACTAAAAATACAAAAAGTAGCCTGGCATGGTGGTGCATGAGTATAATCTCAGCTACCTGGGAGACTGAGGCAGGAGAATCACTTGAACCCGGTAAGCGGAGGTTGCAGTGAGCTGAGATTGCGTCATTGCAATCCAGCCTGGGCAACAAGAGCGAAACTTCATCTCAAAATAATAATAAAAAAGAACATATCAGATGTCATAGAATTTTGGAGCCAAAGGGTAGCCCTGAGTGATTAAGTGACAGGTTTAAAGTCACTCAGAAAATTAGGGATGGAGCTAGGATGAGGACAGAGGGCTGTGTTCTATCATCCTTCTTCGCTGTTAGGAGATGCTGACCACATACTAGTCCACATTACTCCCTCTCCAGCTGGTGCCCCTCAATGGCACATGCTTGCTACAGGATGAAACATGCTTTTTCCTGATGGTCTAGAACCATTTGATACAGTTGCAATTTTTTCTTCATTTTTAATGACTCTATAATTTAGCACAGAAAACAATGATGAGAGTCAAAGAATTTTGCAGTTTTAAAAGCCATGGCAGGGCTTCTGGTCAAACTCTCTTGATTAAGAGTGAAGGGGGGTAGGCTGCAAACTGAAGTCGGAAGAAGGACTGTGACTAGCCCAAGGTCACACAGCTGGTTGGTTGACAGCTGGAAAGGGGCCCGAGGACTCCTGGCTTCCTTCCCAGGGCTGTATCTCCCACCGTCATGTGGGGTGGTTATTGGTGTGGACTCACACTCTTGGTAGGCAGATTATTTAATGAACCAGATAACTTTGACATAATGGCATGAGCATTTGGTAGTAAATCAGCTCCATTGTCACTACAGCTTACCTAATTACCCACGTGTAGCCAGCTAGGGTGAACGTCTTCCTTGAAATCCTTATTTCATAGAATATTGATTTCCCAGATATATTGTTGTGAGATGGCTAATGCTAGCCAGGGATGAGATATGAAGCCCGAATTAAGTACACCTTGACTTGCTGTTTATGGCACTGGATCTCTGAATCTTGAATTTTATTTTGTAAGGAGGAAGCTCATAGTAGATTCTAAGGGAGTAAGGAAGTGTAGCACTGGTATGTTAATGAATCATTTAGGATGGAGTAAAGGGGTCAGTTCAAGGTTAAGAGATGAGTTTTATTTCAAATAGGGAGATAGTTGAGAGCATTTATAGGCTGTTGGTGAGAAACCAGTAGAGAGAGAGGACTGGGTTTAGGCAGGAGGAGAGCAACAGACTTTTTCAGACTGCAGGTAAGGATGGGTGAAGATAGAAATAAATAAAAGATTGAAGCTGTGTGTTGAGAAGCAGTTGGGATAAGGACAGGAGAGCATAAGGGGTGCAATTGAAGGCCCATGTCCTGCTAACTAATGAAACGTTGGAAGCGCAACTTAGGCTAGAATCAGTACCTACTGTTTAGAAAGAAATGGGAGAGGTGGGCACTTCCTCTTACTTCCATCAGGCAAATTTAAATCCTACTCAGTCTTTTGGAAATACTCTCAGTCCATACCAGATTACAATAAATTTCTCTCCTTTTACTGCATCCAGAATTTGCCACAAATTCCATAGAGTCTGAAACATAACTATCCACATCCCTGTATTACTCTTGTTTTATTCCAGATTGATATGCCACACATTTCTGTATCAGTCAGGATAGGTTAGGCTGTGCTGCTGCGACGGCCCCTCAAGCCTCTGTGCATTAAGACAACCAAGGGTTAGCTCTTGCTCATACTATAATGTGTAGGTGGGTGCTGGCCTCTGCTCAGTATTGTCATTCAGGGACTTGGGTTGACGAAGGGCTGCTCATCAGGCAGGCTAGGTGACAAAGGGGCTGCCTTCTTGAATGTTGCTGGTACCTCATGCCAAGGATAAAATAATGCTTTCTGAAGTCTTGCCTTAGCAATTAATTCTGTGGCTCAGAAGTGACATGACATTTTTGCTCACAACTCATTCTTCAGAACCACTCTCATGGCTCTGCTCAACACAATGGAAGTACAGTCTCACCATGTGCCACAAATGCGGAAGGACGGTAACATATTTAGCCAGCAGTACTCCTGCAGCTAGACAACACATTCCCTGAAGGCAAGGAGAGCAACTCCCTGCTTCTCTGCTGGAGATGCTATATGGGGCAGCTGTGGCTCTAATCACAAGTCAGGGACATACTGTCTGTACCCATAGAGCTCATCAGTTAGCCTAGCCCTGCAGGCCATAGGCCAGGAAGCTCATTAGGCAGGCGAGGTAAGGTGGGGGCAAGGCACAAGCCTGCTGGGGATGGCAGTGGGAGTGAAGGATCCCTCAGGAAGACACAGGAGTGGGGCTGCTCATGATGACTGAGACCCTGATGCTGCCATTTTGAGGGGTCTGGTGCCCACAACACCTCTCAAGATTAGGAACTTGGCACTTTCATGAATGTTTGAGTGAGGGCATCAGGACAGCTGAACACCCATGTTGGCCTGACTGCAGTGAACTGAGTATAAGAGCACTGGAAAGACCTGCCTGGGGTAAGCCTGTGACACCTCCCCGATCCCGGAACTGAAGAACAGGTTGTGAGGGATGTGGCTGCCCTTCTGCACATCTTCACCATCTTCTCCTGAAAGATCCTAGGGTGGGTCTGTTATTCATGCGTCACCTGAACTTGCCTGTTAAAAAGGTTTTAACATCTTTTTATAGGCCCTCCTCTTGAAGTACTGACCATTTTGACTTTGAAACCCAATAACTGTCCAATGAAGTGACTGGAAAAGGCAGAAGCCAAGAGAGGTGGGCAGTTTGCTTGAGGCAGGACAGCTAAAGACCAGGAGTTCTGTCTTCGTCCCACTCCCCTCTGTGCTCACACTTACCAGGCTAACCCCTGGACACAGGTTAGCTTTTTCAGAAATAGATGAAAAATAGCCTCAGTTTTCTGAATTTAAGGGACACTCTGACTCCTCTCCAGTTTTTAAGATATCCTAGATATGGAATAAAACAGAGAATCTTCCCTTTGTTCAAGAACACCACCCTGAAATCAACAGACAGATCTGGGCTGTCCAGCCAGCCTGCTCTCTCTCAGTCGGGGTCCCTTTAAGATGCAAAACTTGGAGGTAGAGAGGTCAAATGCAGGCCACTGGAAATTTCCACACTCTGTCTGCCTGGGCCAGTGTCTCTGTCTATCCAGGCTTGGGAAGGGTGGGTCCTGTTCCCACAGGCTTGAGATTTATGACTTTAGTCTGGGATTGGGAGTAGGCTGGCCTTTTCTACAGGAGCAAGTGGGTCTCTTCAATGGTAAACAGAGTTACAAAGAAAATTCCAAATGGGTAATCCTCAATCTATGTGAGGCTTGCTCCCTGATCCTTTTTCTCCTTGTGAGTTGCACACACACACACACACACACACATACACACACAAATATGTGCACACGTCCTCAGCTATAGAATGAGGCAGAGTGATAGTGGTTTGTGTCTATATGTCCTCAAATCCTCAGCTGAAATAAATCACCAGATTCCCACTGACCCTGTAAGGCTTCAACTTTTAGTTGTTACCTGAAAATACATTAAACCCACACAAACACACATGCACGCCCCCATTCTGAAAGCTTCTCACCTGGCCTTCTCTCACCAGTACTTCTCATAAATCTGACCTTCGGAGCAAAGCAGGAAGTATTCTCTCCCTGCACCGCCCTGCAGTTATCTTTTCATGGAGATATCATCTCCCTGTCCCCAAGATTATTCTTTTAATACACTGAAATTTTGAGAGCTGTAAGTATTGAAGGTCCTTGTGGAGATTAAATGGGAGTCAGAGATCAGCAACTAGCTGGCTGCAGCCTTAATTGTCAGAGGAGGGACAGTCACAAGGTAGGAATTTGGGCTAAGTTAGGGAGGCTGGGGTGAGCAGTGACATGGACACTATGTGTGCGTGTACGTGCATGTTGAGGGTGACAATAGGGAGAGTTTTTAAATGGTCCCGTGTTTTAGGGGATCTGAATAAAGTTTTGTGCTTATGGGAGAATTCTCCCTACTTTCTTCCATTGAAGGCAGTATATTCTAATGAGAACACAGGCTCTGAAATCAGACCATCTGAATCTAAATCCTGCCCCTGTGATTTCTAGCTGTGTGACTTGGGCAAATTCCTACACTTCTTTAAGCCTCAGTTTCCTTGTCTGTAAAACGGGCATGATCAGAGCATTGACATTATAGAGTTGGGACTGCCAAACATCAAGCACAGGGAGGGAAATTTGACAATTCCTTGATTTTCTATGTGAATTGACATTAGAGTTATTCCATATTTTTATTTCCTTACCTGTAACAACTCATAAACCATCCAAAGTTTGTACTTCCACAAGAGAAATGCTTTGTATCCTTAAGGAAGCAGTGCACAAACTGCCCACTACTCTGCCATTGAAACAAAACACCCATCTCTCCACCTGACACTCTAGTGCCTTGTGACTTTAGCTGAGGACAAAGCTGGAGCTGAGGTGCAAAGGTAAAAGGGCAAGGCAACTTTCTTCTCTCCACAGGATGGAATTGGCATTCCTTTCTGTGCCTGGAAGGGCACTCTGCCCATGGAGAAGCAGGTCAGGGTGCACTGATTCAGCCCTGGCTATATGCGGGTAGAAACTGATGTGTGTGGTGTGGTGGAGAACATCCTGCACACGCTGTCAGGAGGCCTGGGGTTAGCTCGGGTTCTGCCATCCACCAGACATGCAGCCTTAAGCAAGCTGCCTCACTTTCCGGAGCCTCACTGTCCTCAGGTGTCAGGCTGATGTTCACCAGATGCCACCCCATTTCTCCTGCAGACTTTATGACAATCCCTTCATTCCCTCCCTACACATGCTCACATATGCACAAGTGCACACAACATATGCACACACATGCTCACGTAGCAGCACATGCATGCACGCTCACAGTACGCCTCAGGTATAGGCACTCATGTCCATAAACGCATGCACGAATGCACACAAGAGCACCCGCGTGTGCCCTTCCACAGCCATCTGACTCATCTCCAGTTCAAATTCTACCTCCTGACTTCCTGAGCCTTCCCATCCTACCCTCATTGCTAGCTTGTCTCAACTTCAAAGCCTTGTGAAACAAAGTCTCACTTCAGTTACCTTGTCATGTTTGAATTACTGTACTTCTGTGCTGTTTTTGTCTGTCCAAATGCAGTTCATTCCCTGACAGCCTCAGGTTCAAAGATTTCTCCCCGAGAACTTCCATAGCATGCACAAGTGAATTTCCTGTCATGCTAATGATGCTTAAACTCCAGGGCCCTTCATTGGCACAATGCATGTACACAGTCACACGTTTTTATGTAGCTGGCAAAAGTAAGATAGTTCAACTACAATCTCTTAAAACCATTGTTTCTCCCTGGCATGTTTCCCCTGGCACCCCCTTTCTCACTCTGGGGGGCATTGGTGCTGCCACTTTGAAAACTAGGTAAGGGGCAGTTGAGTTGGGGCTGTGTTTGGTTTAGGTTCAGTGGGAGGTGTCTGTGTAGTTTTAATCACCTCTCTGTGTAACTCACTCATCAGTAGCTGTCACCGTGTGGAAAAGTCTTACAGGAACACTCCTGTTGCCCACTGTGCAGACATCCTCTGTGTTGTGCCATGAAGGGGATGAAGTTGTGCAGAGACCTGAGTACTTGTGTCCTGTGGAGCCCAACACTGGAAGCATATACGTGGTGAAAGAGAAACAAGTTTTTAAATGCCCAGAGCCAGAAGCTACTTGGTGGGAAGTTCCTCCAATCATTAGGTATGTAAAATCACAAGTGGAGCATCCTCAACACTATCTCATCAAAATAAAAGTTCTCTCTTGTCAAGAATATACTCGATCATGCAAAGTAATATAATTATATATGCACCATTCATCTTGTTTCTTTTTTGATGGGAATTACTGACTTAAATTTATCAGAATCCCCATGTTTAAATGTCTTGCTGATTTGACAGGAAATACTGACATTGACGGAGATAACATAAAACTTATTATACACCACTACAATGAGGGCATGGATGACAATCTGGTTCGTAAATTTCATAAATTCAAAGAGTATTTTAGATTTGTTGCTGTGAAAGAAAAGTTGAAACGCCCTGAAATCTCACAGCTCATGTGAAAGATACTTGACAGAGGTTTTCCCAAAGTTGACAACAATCCTGAAAATTCACATGGCATTACCAGTGACGAATTGTGAGACTGAAAGAAACCTTTCCAAACCGTGAAGAATAAAGTACAAAATTTGATCAACTTGTTAGAAGATAGACGAAATTATCTTTGTATTCCCTCTATAAAGTGATATTGAAAAATTATAGTCATTTAAGGAGATGATCAAAGAGTTTGCAGTTTGGTAAAAGATAGACTGAATTATCTTTGTATTCTCTCTATAAAAACGATATTGAAAAATTATAGTCATTTAAAGAGATGATCAAAGAGTTTGTAGCCAAAAAAAAAAAATGTAGGAAGAAAAGCATTACAGATGTGTCAGACAGTTATTTTAGATTCTGTGGTGCCTGTAGAGTTTGTCAGCTTTTTAAAATGTGTAATTTGTTGTGACTTTACTCTTTCTCAATAAAATTGCACTTTCGAATGTAATTTTGTATTTGGGATTTCGAATTCTTTTTCTTTAAGAGGGCCTTCTGAACTGTGGAAGCTTCTGGCCCCACAACTTTGGTCTGCCCTTATGCTCCCGTCAGTCCCTACAGAGAGCTCCCCGTCACAGCACTCTTTGACCTGTGGCTGCCAGTACGGACTTTGGCCATGAGGGTGGGGTCTGGGGCGGCACTGACAAGGCACCCATCCTGAGCTGGGGATGCAGGTCTGGCTGACCTCACACATCTTTAGATACCACCTGCTTCTCATTCTACAAGGGGCAGAACTTTTGTCACACCGCCTCAGAAGGCCCAAACCTTCTTACCAACCATCTTGTCAGGGCCTGTCTGGGCCCTGCCAGCCCCTCTGTGTTTCCTTTTAATAAAATTTAATGTTTTCATTTTCAAAGACCTAGAAAATCCAAACACTTTTTAAAAGCCCCGAGGAACTATAAAAATTAATAGCACAGGGATAATTTCTTTTTCAGTGGCGACTCAATTAAACCTGCCAAAGTCAGACAGTGTGATTTTAATGCACCACTTGCAGAGGGACCAGAGCAGAGCAGGCAAACATGGAATGAAACAATAATATTTACCAATTACCCTCTTGGTTTTTCCCACCCGGCTCCTTCTCCCCAGGGAGAATTTTTTCCTTCCCTCCCTCCTCTCCAGGGGCCAGAGCTCAGCATCCCTAATTGTTTTCTCCTTGAATGGTCATATTGCTATCAACAAGTGACTGAACTTCTTCTCTGCTCAGAGTAATGGAAAAATACCACCCGGGCTGGCTGCCCGGGGCAACAAGCCACATGGACATCATCCCGAATGTGGGGCTAAGCTCAACTTTGAAAACAGAAGAATGGCTCCAAGTTCAGTCCAGCCAGACACTTCAGCCAGACAAGACATCTCACATTCCATGCTTAGTCCTGCCCCAGGGCACTTGCTTCTGCTGTCCCCTGCCAGGAATGCCCTCTCTCCTATTCATTGAACACTTACTACTGAGCACCTGAAGCTCAAGTTCTTTTAGGAAACCTTTCCTGATAAGACCCATATCCATGCAGATTTCACCCTTCATTTGTCTACCTTCAGCTCTTCTGTGTCAGGTCAACTCACATTATCTTTTAGCCACGTATAGACTGGGCACTGTCCTAGAACTTTTAACATGTAGATTTACAACAGGCTGATTATCCCTTCTGCTAGACCGTAAACTCCTTAAAGGCGGGAACTTTTCTGAATGCATCTGTTAGCATTATTCAGTGTATTTAGTTTGGTGTTGTGCAACCAATGGAGGTTTACTAATTACATTTGAACTGGAATGGGGAGTCTCAACATTTTCTCTACAACAGGAGAGAGAATTGTGTATCTCAGGAAACAGGAATGAGAACGTCAATGCAGCACTGTTTGCATAAAAAAAAAAAAAACCTGAGCTAAATGTCCATCAATGGGGTAATGGATAAAGAAATTATGGAATGTGGTGACTTGTCATAGAGAAGTTAAATGAAACTAGAGTCAAATCATTAACCTGTATAGATCCCCAAATAGAAATGTTGAGTGAAAAAGACAAGTTGCAGAATAATGTTAAGATACAATTTATGTAAATTCAGTGCCATATTGATCAATACTACATAGTGTTTTAGAGATCCACATGAATATATCCATTTGCGAACACATGGATGAAAAAGAAATATATGCAATTCATAGCAGGGTTGTTGCTGGAGAGGGAGGGAGGGGAATGGGAGTTGGACTCAAAGCTTTTAATTCCTTCTGAATATTTTTCATTTTTATTAAAAAATATGAAGCAAATAAGAGAATGTTAACATTCACTATTTCTGCTTGGCGAGTACGTAAGTGTTTGTGAAGTAAAGACAAGCAGGATATCCACCCAATGGGCTGCTCCTCCTCCTGGCACAAGGCGGGATACCCTTTCCCAGCCTCATCTGTAGTGAGCTGCAGCCATGTGGCCATGGCCAGGCCAGGAATGTGGGTGGGTGTGACAGATGGCAGTGCTAGGGTCTGGCCTCTGGAACACCTGGCCTGGGGTCTGCAGCCCTAGCAGTAGGCAAACTGGTCACTTGTTTTGCTGTCACTCTTGCAGAGAGCATCCCCAGACTAAGTGGGCCCATAGGGAACAGGAAGAAGGAAGTATGACCAGTGAGAAAGTCCCGAGGCCTCCGTCTGCCTACAGGGTGGATTTCTGGCTGGTGCCCCGACAGGCATGTTGCCCTTTCATTCACCCTCCCAGCCGGAACATCCTCCCTACAGCTGTTATGGCACGTACTCAACCTTAAGACTCTTCTGCCTGGTCTAGGCCACTGTTCCTGGTGACAGCGGCCTCCCAAACCCATTCCTCACTCCTTACATCCTCCCTCCAGTCCTCAGAAATCTTATCTGTACTGTGTGTTTTGTCTGTCACCACACACTATCCTGTGCTGTTGCTTATATCTTGGTGACAGGGACAATGCCTTATCTTTGTATCGTTCTGTCAGGAAAAGACCTAAGTTGACTTTTTCTGTGTTAAGCAGAAGAGAAGAGAATAGCAGTGTTTAATTTGGTCTTCCTCTAGGAGCCCAGTGAGTTCACAGCACATTGGTCTCTTCAGAGGCTAGAATTTCCAGAGTTGGGGCCAAAGGGAACCTTCCTGGAGAGAGGTGGGGACAAGCAGGAATGCAACCCCAGGACATGTAAGAGGTGAGGACATGGGGGCCTGGACAGTGAGCTGAATTGGGGAAGAGGCTGAATTTTATTCTCATTTCAGAGAAGATCAGGGCTAACTATAGCCAGGGTTTCTGGCATTGCTTTAAACTTTATGGCTTCTTGTGCTTCTTATTTTTGTTATCACTTTTCATTCCTCCATAGGGGCTTCAGATAAGATCCCTTAGAATGCAAGGGGATGGTTTCAGAGGCAGCTGAGCAGGTGGGGGAGATATCTGGAATCAGCTTCTTATTCCTCAGCTTAGCCTAGAGGAGAAGGCTCTGTTGAGAGGGTTGGAGACCACGGCTGAGAAGAAGGGCCAAAAGGGGCTAAATCCCTGAGGTATCTGGATAAAAAGGAGGTGGCAGTGGGAAAGTCCAGGATGGAGAGGAGGATCCTAGGAGCAGAAAAGGGGTGGTGGAGCAGTGGTCAGCTGCTGACCTTTTGGCTTTGGACAAAGCTATTTAGCCTCTCTGAGACTCAGGTTCCTTATTTTTAGATAAGAGATAATACAACTTGGCTGGTCTGCTAAGGTTTTAATGACTAAAATAGGTAAAAGCATTTAACAACCATTGGGTGCTATCCAAATATATGCTATTGCCCTGGCTAATGCAGTAGATGCCAGATAAATGCAGGCTAGTCAGAAGGAATAGGCCGATGATAATAAAGCAATGAGCTCCCTGGGAGGGGGGCATGTGTTCACAGGTGAGTCCAGAGGTCGAACATGTAGGCAGAGGCAGTATCCCGGCAAGGACTTATAATAGGGACTTGGGCCACATCCAGGAAGCCTCTGCTCCATGACCTTGATGTGGTGGTCTCTTATCTCCTGAAGGCCAGACAGCTTGGGTCAAACATTCTCTTCCCTAGGGAAAAGTGTTTGGGCTGAAACCTGGTACTTGCAGCTAATGGCGGATCCCATGGGTTCCGGCACTACAGCTGGAGGCTACAGTGGAGTGCACCCCAAGGAGGACAGGGAAAACAAAGCAGTCTCTTGGATGTCAGTCATCCAGTCTCTACTGAATTTAGTCAATGGCACCAGAGCACCATAACCACATGTTTAGAAAATAAAACCACAGCAATGCAGGTGACTAGAGAAGGCTCTGGTACAAATCCATGTTGGAAATATTTTGGAGGGGAGTGGGAGGACCGTACACATTTTATACCACGGGGCTTTGTCTACCCGAGACACCTAATTTCCCATTTTTCTGGGAGGTGAAGTCTGAATGTCCTATTTGGACAGTGGAACCTCCCGCAAAGTGCCGATGGTCTTTCTGGTGATCTCTCCTACTTCTTCTGTCTTGCACAAGCCTCCTCCCTGCTGAGTGAGCAGAGCACACCAGCCCACTTTAATGTGCCATCTGGTTCCTTTCTTCCTAGCCAGCTCTACTGTATCATCAGAGCCCAACTCAAATCTCACCTTCTTCCACAGGATTAAGGGGTTCCACTTCAATGACACCTCTTGGCTGTGACCACTGTTCTAACCTTCCCAAATGCTCAGGGCCTCTTTCCTTCATCTGACTTTTTAGCATTCTCCACCTATCATCGTGGATGCTTACATATCTCATCTTTTCTTTTATCCTATGAGCACTCTGAGAGAACTGATTGCGTTTAGCCTATAACCCCCTCTAATCTACCTAGCACAATGCTGGGCACATAAGAACCTCAAAGGATTCTATCTCTTGGAAAGATAGAACCCTTAGTGACCAAGTAATCCTTTGTCCTTTGGAATCTATGGCCAAATTTACACCTGTGGGGAATTCAGACTTTTCATTCTCTCCAAGGTGCAAGCACTAACAGGTGACCAACACCTGGCTTTGGTTCCCACTGCCATAGTTCCCAACCAACCCCAGTGAGGCTAAAACTCATGGTTATTTCCTACAGAACACGCAACACCTGTGGCGATAGTGTTTTTGTGGTTTCTTCTCTGCTCTACACTCAGTTTCTAACCACTTTCCTTCCACTCCTGGGACACAAACTCATAGCCCAGAGTGAGATATCATGAGGCCCCTCTTGCCAGTGCCATTCCTCTCTCATTTCTGTCTTTGCACAGTGTCTACCGCTCCAACGCATACTGTTTAGCTGCGGTGAGTGGGATGAGCCAGACTCACAGATTAATACTGTATGAGGCAGGGTCATACTGGAGACATAAGTGATGCTGTCCAGAGAGACTGAGCTTGCTTCAAGTGGGCGTCCTCAGGGGTGTGCAAAGGAGATGGCATTTGAACTGAGCCTTTGAGGGTAGGTGGGATTTGGAAGGGCAAAGGAGAGAGAAAGTTACCAAACCAAGAGCCAAGGTGTCAGGAAAAAGTGACTAGACCGAGTGGCTGGAAAGGAGGGAATACAGGAGGTGGGGAAGAAAAGTAGGTGAAGGGCCAGGAATAAATATATCTGAAGTGGTTTCTGAGTGTCTGTGATTGCCCAGCCTGGGTGTGTCACTTATGGAAATGCCCCAATCTTCAGGCATGGGGTGAATTCACCAGCAGTCAAAGAGAGGACTTCCTTATGGGTCTACATTGATGCCAGTCTAGGAAGAGTCCTAACTGCCATCCACAGTGATGCCAGTCTAGGGAGGGTCTCTCCTAACCTGCACTTAGGAGAGACCCTCCCTAGACTGGCATCAGTGTGGATGGTGTCTAGGTAGGATTAATTAAATGGGCAAGAAACAATGGCTAGGCTACTTGCAAGGACAATGAGAAAGCATGTGCTAGGCAGAACAGGCAAAATAAGGGAGGAAGGCCACACTAGGAAGGGATGCCTAACTCACAAACTTCAGCCCAATATATGGGGCTTCTGACATTGTTTTAGTAAGGGAAAAACTTTTCATGGCCATCATCCAACTTCAGAGAAGCTGAGAACAGGGACCCTGGAAGAGGCAGCACCTGAGGACATTTTTGGGAGGTGAGAGGAGAATGTGAGTCAGACCCAGCTGCTCAAGGCTATTTCCAAATGCCTTTTCCTTGGGAAGTTCAAGAGCACATAGTCACAGAACCTGAGCCTACAGTGTGTGACAGGATGCCAGGAAAATAAATGGAACGTAGACACATTAATGGAGCTCGGCAGCCTGGCTTGAGCATGTTAGGCACTGCTTTCAAAGAGAGGCACTGGCGACCAAGGACATCCAGCCCAGCATGGCAGGGACTAGAGGGAACCTATTGCAGAAACACTTAGAGAAGGGGAAACAGGTAGCATGGCATGAGACGATGGGTTGAGAATGATGGAGGTTACAAAGCTGCGGCAGTCAAACGTCTGATGAACTGTCACTGGGGGAGGATCAACACTGTGGGCAGTGCTTCCATGACGGCACAACTAAGAATGCAGAGGATATTGGCTTCCAAATACCCGAGACTGTACAACAAGCAAAGGTGCTGGCTGCACTAGCGTTGCCTACTCTTTCTTGAACACTGACCCTAAACAGGGACTCATGCTTTATTTCATTGCAGCATAAACCTGGTTGGACTCAGGTTTGCAGATCTATGACTTTGGGTTTATTTGGAACTTGTGGGAATGCTTTCTTTTGGTGAGTGTATTCTAAAGATTGCTCATATGCATAAAGTTTTTGGCAATAACAGTGTAGGAGCGGTGTGTCTCAGGAGTGGGAAAGTCACAATCATGCCCTTCTATGGGTGCTCCATATTGGAATCAACTGCCTACACCATTTCTGGCAGGCACACTCAACGCATTCTCAGATTTAGCTATATACAGATTGCACAGAATGTCATAGGTAGATAAATATAAATTGTATTGCATAAATATAAATGCAGAATTTTATAGCAGGGAAATCACAATATATATTGTCTCATTTAATCTTCACATGAATCCCACGATTTAACTACTATTATCTTCATTTTACAGAAAGAAAATGACCAGCAAATGCTCAGTAACCAGCAAATGCTCAATTTGCTGGTTAGTGTCTGAGGTAGGACCAGAACCCAGGTCTGCTTGAATGCCTTAGTTTCTATGCTCTCCTGGAGGTATCTAAACAAGGCATAAAGGATGACTTGTCAGGGATGATGATGAGAGAATTTTTGCCTTAGGGGAAGGAGTTGGTAAAATTTCTTCCGTGTCTTTAGTTCTGTGGTGCAGTCTCTGGTTTTGAGGAGGCCATAATACTGACCTGCAGAGGCAAACACTAAAACATATGATATGGTGGGTGGTGTGGTCTGGATGTCGTGTTCCCCCCAAATTCGTAATTTGAAATCCCAACTCTCAAGGTGATGATACTAGGAGGTGATTCAGTAACGAAGGAAAGTGCTCATGAATGCAGTAACTGTCCTTACAAGAGGGGCTTCAGAAGCATCTTTGTCCTTTTCACCACATGAGAATATAACGAGGAGAAAATGGTAGTCTGCAGCCCAGAATAGGGCCCTCACTAGAACCTGACCATGCTGGCACTCTGATTTTTGGCCTTCCAGCATTCAGAACTATGAGAAATAAAGGTCTGTTGTTTATAAGCCATCCAGTCCAGGGTAATTTGTTACAGCAGCCCAAATGAACTAAGACAATGAGCTGGACCCTGCATACTCCAATGCAATGCCAAGGATACAGAACTGGGCAGGCAGTCTGGCACAAGGGCAAGGTGTGTGAAGTCTGTTTACACTCCCAGAATCCCTGTTTTCATTGTAATTTGTCCTTGCTGTTTCTTTAATATTACCCAGCCCTTGGCAACCCAAGTAGCTGATCTATTTCCAAGAGGAAACATTAAGCAGCCAAAGAGAGAAACTCAAGCTGCAGGCCTCAAATCCATCCACTCAGAGTTTCTAAGCCTTTTTTGACTCATAATAAAAAAAATTCCCCTCCTTGTCTTGGAGATCCAGAGATGCCCTGATTTCTGGTGGGATGGGAAGAGCCCATTTTGAATTCTAAGATTGGTTTATGTATGAATCCTCATCAGCCATGAAGAGTCTATTGAGCTTTTTTCTGTAGATTGTATTAAGGAAGACACAGGCAGACTCTTTGGTTTTCAAAGACAGCTGCTCTTCGACTTACATTTTTGACATGATATTTTCAATTTTCAGCAGCTTTATCCAGATGTATCCCATCTTAAGTCAAAGAGTGTACTGAATATGTATCACTTTTACACCGTCATAAAGTTGAAAAATCATAAATCAAGCCATCGTAAGTTGGAGACCATGTGTATAAAACTGTATTATACCATTGAATGTTCTTATTAAAACCATGAACGCTCTCTTCTCCCCTCCCCTTGGAATTGTGGTATACTCCTTATGAGGATGAGATACCTTGTGCCTCTCCCTTGCAATTGAGAATCACTGGTCTATTGGAGCCCTTATAGCTGAGAAACAGAAGATATGAATTAATTTGTTCACAGCCAAAAAAATAACTCATTTAGCTCATTTGATTTGGTTCTAGTCAACAAGTATTTATTGAGCAACTACTATGTGCCTGGTATACTAAAGGCAACAGGTAAATTTGCAGTTTCAAATCCATCTCAAGGGAAGAAATTCTCTGACCAAAGGACTGAATGGTAGAATTTTGGTACTGGTGGAGAATAGTGTTACTAAAATCTCACATTACAGACAAATGTCTGTACAACTAATATAAAATAATGAGAACACATGGACACAGGAAGGGGAGCACCACACACTGGGGCCTGCGGGGGGGAACTAGAGGAGGGACAGTGGGGGGTGGGGAGTTGGGGAGGGATGTCATGGGGAGAAATGCCAGGTATAGGTGATGGGGAGGAAGGCAGCAAACCTCATTGCCATGTATGTACCTATGCAACAATCTTGCATGTTGTTCACATGTACCCCAAAACCTGAAACACAATAATATATATATATATCTTTTATATAAAAGATACATATATATGAGATATATATATCTTTTATATATATTATATATCTTTTACATAATATATACATATATAAGATTATATATATCTTACATATAATTTTATATATATGTATCTTTTATATAAAATAAATACACACACACACACACACACACACACATATATATATATAAAAGCTCTGCCTGGATACCCAGGTTTGAAGATGGCAAGAAATGAAGGGGTTGAGAGATCTCTCCCTAAAGTAGCAGCATATCTGCTGCCCCTCTCTTGTCAACACCCTTCTCCTTGGAATTGGTCTTATGCCCTGCCTGCTGTTTCCTTTGTTGTCTTTTTATTCCCACCATGCTGGGCAGAAGGGCGCCCCCCCTTATTTCCCCCCGTCATCCTTCCCAGCACAAGGTTCCATTCTTTATTAACGCTGTTTTAAAGCCAGCACGGAGCTGCTTTCCAGATGTGGCCATGCGCAGACAGTAATTGTGCTCTGTGATCCCTTCCAGCTGCTCCCTTTGCTTGCCAACGAACTCCCTCCACCCCCACCCTGCAGCCCCAGGAGTCCATGTTTTGGGGCTGCAAATTAGGGCAAACGTTGTAAAATGATCATGTGCTACCCATGGCCTTCCCCACAAGAATTATGGACTTTATAACTGAGCTAATTGGCATTAGGTCTTGCCTGAAAGGTCAACAGAGTGGCAGAGAAACAGGATCTTTGTAAATTGATCGGTTGGTTTCTCCCTTCTTCCCCCCAACTCCCTTTCCAGTTTTGAAATATGGACTACCTGCCCCGTGGAATTGCTGACTCTTGTAAATTACTGCTTTGACTGTACAGGACTGTGACACATTGTCTCACATCACGTGGAAGCCAGTGGGGATGTTGAAGGGGTGCATAATTATACTCTGCAAATTCTTCTACCATACCGCAAGCTTTGGCCTTCATGTACCTCTGTGAAGGGGGGCATTGTAATGCTCTTGACCTTCAAATCAAGCATGATTTATCCAAGAGTAGCATAGAGCCTTTGGCTTTTTTATTTATTTATTTTTGCTCCAAATACATGAGTTCATTTTGAATGATCTTGCAGCACAGTATACACCATTGCCTTTCTGTTGTTTCTCAGAGGGAACCCTTGCACGGTGTTTTATCATTCCACAAATTCTTATTGAGCGTATTATCGGCAGGGCCCATGACTGACTTTAGGAGGGAAAGAAAGCTGTGTCCTGGCGTCAGAAATGTTGTTATCCTAGCTATAGATTGTGTGGGTCCCTTTCTGCTTAGGGCCAGTTGAAGCCTTATGGTTTCGAAATGTCTGTCCTTCCCCCATCTGGCACTCACTGTCTGGGGTTAAGCACTGAAAGTCCTTGCTAAAACATATATACTATTTGGGAGGAATCTCATTAAACTTGCGGTTCTTGCCCCCCTCCCCTTTTTTTCTTAGTAAGGGGCCCTTGAGAATCTAATGAAAGTTGACCTCATACGGCACACACTCACCACACTCACAGCCATTTTGCTTACAATTTCCGGCTGTTCTTGGCTCTTCAAATCTCAACTATAGATCAATTCTAAGTTAGGAACCCCTGCTTAGCTGTCATCCTCACCCATCAACACTATGGCCCACTTAAGTTGATTAAGCCCCTTCTAGCAGAAAGATAGGAGGAAACAGGGCTTAGGCTGGGCAAGGGAATGGGAAAAGTGAGGGAAGAGAAGTTTCAGTGACTTACTTTTGGGCCACAAGGCCATAGGGAGCCTGAAAATCATCTATTTGTTTGTACGTTTCTTTCTCAAATGTATGGAAGCCCTGTTGAGCTATGAACATTGTGGATTTGTTGACAAATGTAGACATCAAGTATTTGCCCAATCCACTAATGCCAAAATGGTAACTGTTAGGCTGGGAAGAGTTTATAAGGTTATTATTTGACAAACAGGGTTCTTTGAGCTGGGAAATTTGGGAGCCCCCGATCCACCCTGTCACCTGGCCCAGGTCACCATCATCTCTCATCTCATTGCCACCTTAGCCTGAGCACATTCTCCTTTCTTCTATCTCTGGCCAACACTGCAGCCAGGATGCTTCTTTTAAAATGTCAGGTCTTCCTAAGTCGAACCCTCCCATGGCTGCTATCTCACACCAAGCTAAAGCCAAACCTTTGCCATGGCCTCATGCTCTGGCCTCATGATCTGCTATTCTCCCCTTTGCTTGCTTTACCCCAGCTCTGCAGACCCCTGCTGTTGCTCAGACATGCTGGGCAAGTGCCCATCTCACATGATTTGCACTGGCTGCTACCCTCTGCCCATCACACAGCTGTCCCATGTCTTCAAATAGCTGGTCTCCTTCCCCTTTCCAGGTCTCTTCCCCTCTGAGCCTCTATCCCTCCTCTCTGTCTAACCACTGCCTACCATAGCACTCTTCCTCCCTCCTCCCTGTTCTGTTTTTCCCCACACATCCAGCATCACATACTTCATAGTTATGTTTGTTTTTATCTTCCCACCAGGATATTAGCTCCGTGAGAGCAGGTACTTTGTCCAAGGTGTCTACGGCTGCAGGCTAAGTTGCTATTTGTGAAATGAATGAGCGTCCTAGCTTGAGGACATGGGGATGGGGGGGTGGGAGAGAAAGAAAGGAGAAGGGAAACTCACACAAAGAAAATACAAGGTATGGTGGGGGAGAGGAGGAGCCTGGGGCTGGCAGGGCCCGGCTGCATTCCTCTTCTCCCTGCTGCTGTGGGGGCCCTGGGAGTCAGAGGACTGAGGCTCAGTCACTCAAACTCATGGCACCCCCTCTATCACATAGAGCATGTCCCCTGTTGTCCTTTCTGCTCTAATGCAAGCTGCATGGAGAGTTTGCTTGGGCCCATTTCATTCTCCTGTGTCCCTTGTATCTTTCAACCCTGAGGAAGGGTGGGCTAATGATTAAGGACATTTATGGACAAGAGTCCTGTATGGGTCACAGATCTGCTACTAACAAGTTAGCTATTTCACTTTTCTGGGTTTTATTTCTAAAGGTACAAAATAGAAGGGTTTGTTAAGAAAAATCTCAAAATCTAAGTGATTCTATCATGAAGAGGGGCGTGAGATGCAAATTAACTTTAAACTGTTCAGAACACCATGCAATAGTACTTATGGCAATATCAGCCGGGGATCACTGTTCCAGAAGGTGGCATTCAGACGGACACAGGGAGTTTCCACGTAAATCTCCCCTTCCAACTCTGGGATGCGGTGCAGATGACAGCACATGTGGATGAGACCGGCTTTCCACTGTGAAGCCAGTGTGGCAACATTCGTGGCCACTAGACACCCAGAAGTGCTGCCTTTCACAGTCACTGCCCTGCCCTCCTCTGGGCCAGCCTTCTTCCCACACATGCACTCACCACTCTTCCCTTCTGTACATTTCCTGCATCTTTCAGCCTTCCTGTTGGATAGCCCTCAGGTCGATGCAACTCACTTCTCTAACACAGAGGAAGAAATGCAGGGGACCTGGACTGACATTGAGGGCAAGCCCCACAGACCCTGGTCAGAAGGGAACCTCCCCAATGGTTTGGGCTCTGTTGTCCCAACAGTGGTAGCTGTTTTCTTATTGGTGAGCTCCAAGTCCATGGCCCCCAATCTGCTGCAGCTCTGCGCTTTGAGCATCACACTGCAGCTTTTCCTTAAAAGGTTTTCACAAGTTCAGAGCAGTCCTGGGTATTGGGGAGTTGGAATTATTTTTCACCCATGTGCAGCTGAAATAGCCATCTGCCATCACACCGCCCGATTCCCTCCTGTGTTTAAAATCCATCTGGAGCTCTTTTTTTTTTTTTAATTCCCCATATTAAAAAAAAGTGTTTTAGTGCAAAGTAAGGTATTTCTTCATGTCTTTTCTGCCTGCAGCACAACTTCTCCCAGAGTACAGAATGAACTCACGGCTACTCGTTGCTTGTTCTAAGCCATATTGATTAATTATTGGTTCTAGGCCCATGGTATTCCTTGTTCTAGGGATGTCTACCTTTCTGTATCTAAATGTAATTCATGGTACAGCTCATGTCACCTCCTCCATGAAGCCTTCCTGATTGTTCTAGCCCTCCATTCTCTGAAGTCGCCACAGCAGAAACGGGTAGTTCCTTAGCTCTTAATCCTTAATTTTCTTCTATTTACCTCAGCTGTGTTGGCTTTGTATCTCTCAGCTCTGTGAAAACTGGGACTATGCCTCAGGTTGATCTTGCAGTCATCACAGAACCCAGCCCAGAAGGAAGCCTTCTATAGAGTCTTGGAATGTTCTCTAATCCCTTCTTTTCTGTCAAGGCTCCTCAGATCCTGCCTTAAAATGCTCATATTTCACACACCTGGATTCCTGTAATGTCAATTTTCATTACTCCTGTAATGAAATTTCCAGAATTCAGTATAGTGCACATTCTCTGTCAAGACCCATGAGGGGCTCAATAAATGACTCTGATAAAATTAAGATGGTAAGAATGATTGAGCCATTCATTTGTTAGGATCCTAATAAGTGCCAGGCACATAGGCAGTTGCTGGGGTTCAGGGATGAATATGCCACGCTCCCTACCTTCAGAGAGCTCACAGTCTAGTGGAGGAGATGGGTTAGGCAAAATATGAGCATTTCGAAGTGATTTCAGAGGAGGGAGAAATTAACTCAATATGGGATTTTCAAATTTTTGTATTTGAGCTTGAGGGTTCAGGAAGAGGAATCACAAAGGCATGGAAGTGGGTAGAACTGGGGGGTTCAGGGAGCAGCCACGGTTCTGTGTGGCTAAGGCAAAGGAGACGTGGGAGGTACTGAGAGGTCAGCCTGGAAAGCAGTAGGGGAAGGAAGGGAGCCTCAACTTGCTTAGCAATGGACTCCCACCCCAGGCCCTCAGTCATCATTCAAATTGCAATGTGTATGTTTATTAATGAGAACTTTTCTTTGGTCATGAGGTCTACGAATTTTTCCTCTTCTACATGTAGAAGGGATTCCTTTGATTCATCTTATATTTTTCACTTCCAACTCTCTATGAAGCCTGGTGTAGTTGACACCCTGTACGCTTCTCATTGCCCTTAGTCCAGTTACAAGCTCTTTAAAAAACATAAGACACACATGGAAACACATTTGGAAACTAGGAATTCGGAGATATATCTATCTATTACCTTCCTGACTTTGGACAATTTTTAAAACTCCTTTAGGCCTCAGTCTTGTCACCTAAAAAATAGGGAAAATAACACCAGAGCCACCTACTGTACTGGATGGTTGTGAGGCTCAAAGTATAACAAGAGATGCAAGCAAACCTCAACACACAAGAAACAGTGCAAACGCAGTGGCTTATTACTTTGATGGAAGGAGCCAGTCACTCCTTCCACCCGCAGACTCCCCTGCCAGGCTGCAAAACTTCACGGGGTCCCTCGGTCTCCCATGGCAACTAGCCATAGCATCCCACTGGCATTTTTGCCTCCACATAAGGTGGCATTTTCTCATTAGGCATAACAAATTACGCGCGCTCCATTGGGGTGGAGATGGAAAGCTGCGAGGTAGAGAGGACTTCTTCCCCCCTGCTTCCCTCCCTCTCCCTTTTCATGTTCACAAGTGCTCTTGAACAAGCTGTCTTCTGTCTGGGGAAGGCAGAGCTGAGGCCGCACCGAGGTGGGGCTCAGGATTTGAGAAGGCAGCTGCTTCATCCTTCCTCCCAAATGCTTTCTGCAGCTTGGCTGGCTCTGGCCCTGCCATGCTTGTAGCACATCTGAATATCAGTTGTTTGAATTAATCATGAGCCCAGCATCATTGTAGCTCTTCTTTTCGGGCACCGAAGTTTATTGGCTCCAGGAAACCACTGAGGGCAGAACATAGATGGACCAGAAACCAAGTTCCTACTTCTCTGACTACTCCACTTCTAGGGAATGATGAATCCCCTTGTGGTCACATTTCTAGTCCTTTGCCCATTTTACTTCTATTCAAGCAGCACCACACATCCAAATCATGACTGTGAAGACAGGGGAATTGGCAGCATAGGAAGAAGGATGAAGGAGGGACCAATCTTCAGCAATATTGTGAGACTAACCATAAATGCCACCCCTGGTCTACTCTCTGGTCCCTTTCACCTTCATCTAGGTACACAGGATCTTTACAATACCTGCTGCAGATGCTCCAACATGCCATCCAGTCCTGTTCCCACAGTCCTACACTTGGCTGCAGCTAGATTACCATCAAGGGGTCAAGAGATCACCAAAGGCTGGGGACCTGCCTTCCAGTTACAGGTGAAGTGCCATCACCTGTGTAAACTTCAACTTGTGTAGAGCAAGGGCAGTGAGTTGGGGAGGGATGAACTCTGATCCCGGGTAGCTGTAACCTATGTGATTCTTTTTGTCATTTGTTTTCGGGATCTCATTCCATTGTCCAGCCTGGAGTGTAGTGGGATGATGACAGATCACTGCAGCCTCAAACACCTGGATTCAAGCAATAGTCCCATGTCAGCCCACCGGTGCATGTCACCACGCCTCGCTAATTTTTTGAATTTTTGTACAGACAGGGTCTCACTTTGTTGCCCAGCCTGTTCTCAAACTCCTGGGCTCAAGAAATCCACCTGCTTCGGCCTCCCAAAATGTTGGGATTATAGGTGTGAGGCCCTGCTGAATTTGTGATGATTTAATCAAGTTCCTCTGCTACTCTTTTCCCCTAATCAAAGGTCATTTTTCTTGTGGTCCATCCCCTCAAGGATGGACCTTGTTTCTTGTTTCTCACTGAAGGAAGTCTTTTTCCTGTGCTGATGAAAAAGCTGTTGCCACAAAGGGTCTTTCCAGCAGTCTCAGGTCTTCACTCCAAACTCCACCCTTAGCCTAAGCCCAGGATGACATCACAGGGTAGGCCTGCTTTCCTGTTTCCTTTTGAAGAACGTCCAATGGGCAATAGCCCTACATTCACTGCTATCATGGGTTGTTCTCTTGTTTCGACTCCTGCCTCCTGCAGACAGATGATCCTGCCTTGCACAAACAGATTCCTGAGTTTCCCGACACCAGAAATCAAGGTGGCACCAGACTGGGCCCTTGGAAGTTTTTCATAACAATGTTTTGAATAACTGATTTCTTGGAAAAGACTCCAAGTCCTGGGCTACAAAGTCCTATTTGAACCCATTCTCCCAGCCTACGCTGTCTACCTTTCCATCTTAGCCTCCTCTGTTCACCCCACGCTAACCTTTCTGCTCTTCGGGCCTCATAGACTTTCTCATTATCTGTCTGCAGTGCAGCCCTTCTGTTCTCCAAAGACCTTTTCTACAAAAAGTCTTCTTAACTACAATTCCTCACAGTTATATAAGTATTTTGCCAGCCACTTTCATAGAGATCATTTCATTTTATCATCTCCTAAACATTAACATCCCCATTTTAAAGGTGAGTAGACCAAGGATCAAAGAGACTAAAGGAGCCCAAGATCACAAGGCAGTCATCAGAGGACCCACAAGAGGCTGGACAGGGACTCAGATACAGTTCCCAGGTCCAAGCTAAGAGTTCTGTCAGTTGCAACACAGGCAGTGAAGCTCACGCATCAGTGGGGTTGGGCACTCCTATGCTCTGGCTTACTTTATTCCAGAGTGGCTTGCTCCCTGTTCTATGGCTCTCTTGGCTGAAGATACTCTAAGAGTCAGAGGAGGAACTGCTGCAGGGTGAGATAGACTGGAAGGGCATTGGAGGGAAAGGGCTTGGACACAGGGCATTGCAGGGGCACAAAGTCAGGCTTTGATTGTCCCTGAAAAAATTTTCTCTTTAACAAGAGAAGACTTGTTAAAGGTGGCAATGAGGTTCTCTGGTGTTCAAAGTAATGGGTTTCTAAACATCATGATGCCTCTTCAGCCAAAGTAAATAATAATAAAAAATAAATAATATTTATTTTTTCCTTTACTTAGCTCAGATAGCAAAAGTCTTGGTTTTATAACTACTAGAACTGGTTGGTCTGGTAGCTACTGCTACCTGGAACATGAAGGAGCCCTGGATGGTATGATTAGCCCATGCCCTGGTCAGGAAGGAGTTTAGAAAGTGCTCTCTGCTCAGGTTGGCTTAAGAGGGTCCAGAAACCATAGAATAGTCCCTGGGTTGGGAAGGCTGTGCATGGTCTGATTATGTCTTTCCTTATGCCTTCAAATAGCAGCAAGAGCACCCAGCCCATAGGAAAGAATGAAAATCAAGGTGGGCCTTGCTTTAGGGACATCTAAAAGCATCCAAGAGAAAAAGTAAAATAAAAAGCTCTCATTGAGAACTTAGTATTTGCCTGGCAATGTGCAATGTGTATATATAATTTTTTTTCTTCATTACAACCTCATGAGGTAAGTCCTATTATTATACCCATTTTACAGATGAGGAAATTGGGGTGCAGAAGTTTAAATGCCCAAGGTTAACAGCTAGGGAGCGGTAGATTTGAAGTCAGTCTGGCTTCAAAGGCAATCCCTTGACCATTAAGCTCTTTGACCTTTCAGGGCTCAGATACACTTTTTGTAAAAGAATTGCCCACAGGCTTCCTTTCCATAGCTGGGGCTCTCCCTCCAGTAATGCTGACCACAGATTATAGAGTCTGTGTTAGACACAGAGGCAGCTTCAGACAGAGAGGTAAAAGCATAGCCCAGTGTTCTTATAGATCCAATTTGATTTGCTTCGATTCGATTAAATTCAACTCAGTTCCACATTGAATTCGGCATCACTGTGTGCCAGGCAGATTGCTCTGTCTTTAGGATTCTCAAGTGAAGTTGAATCAATTCAGAAATAATTTTTAAAAGCCTTAAATGTTTGAATGAATTCTCTCAGCAATTCTTCTAGGAGCTTATTCTGAGGGTATAAAATCTTGAATGCAGGGAATATTAGCTCTGAAAATGCTCCTCTTTGTTAAATAGCAAAAGTTACAGGTAAGTTGCTGGGATAGGGAGAGACTATTTTAATACATATAACTAGCACAGGTGTCATAAGCTGCAATGACACAGTGGCCTTGTGGGCTGAGACCAGTGAGGCAGAAATGAGGCCAGCCCGCAGCGTCTTCAGTTCCACAGGCAATATTCAAAAGGTTCCCAACTCTCTCTGTAATAGTTTCATAGCATTTCTAGGTTAAAAATAAACACTCCATTGTTAGGTTTATTAAGTATATGAGTGCAAATAAACTAGGAAGTGTTTATGTCCTAGCAACTTAATAGCTGTTTAAAAAATATTAAACATAATTTGAAAGAAAAAATATTCAAATCTCATTCTAAATATATTTACTAATGGGATATTTGTACCTGTTGAGCATTGTACAACTAGTTAAACCACAATCAGATTGGACACCTCTATCTTCATTTCCTGTTTGATTTTTCCCATGGTACTTGCTTTCTAGCAGTGACCAATGAAAATCCAGCTATGTAAAGATATGATGATACCAAGCGTAGCGTGACGTATTGTTAAAAAGCTGAACTCACTCCAGCTGCTACTTTGTATGGTGTCTGACAATAGTGACTATCATGGTGTGTTTCTTGATAATTATAAAAATCCTAAACTGTCCTTGTGGTTTTCCTGTGGCACCCTTGGGTTCCTTGGTGCACAGTTTGGGGACTGCAGAAATATGTTATCTTCTATTTTGATAGACATATGAGGGAAAGAATTATTTCACTTCCCTCTTGACTAAAGCAAACGAAAATCAGCCCAAGAGCATGATAAACAGCAACTGACTTCAGCCTGAGTTTTAGGGAGGCCACAGGGAATGGGAGGGAAAGGCAGCAAACAGCACCAGCAGCTTCCACTCAGCTCCACCTATGGGGCCCGATAGGGATGTGGTGTTACCATTTTAAAAATAAAAGCTTAAAATATTAACTCTAAAATATTATTTATAACCACTGGGCAGGCCAGTGCTATGTTACACAAACAAAGCATGTCTGCAGATGGTGTTTAGCTTGAAAGTTTGGGACATATAATATAACAAATTATCATGCAACCATTAAAATGACATCATCGATAAATATAAAATCACATCAATACATATTTACAATATGTTTAAAAAGTAACTAATAAAAATATCATTTTTATAAAAGCTAATTATGGATACCAAGAGGACTAAAAGGATATATAATTAAGGGTAATGAAGATGATTATTCCTGGGTAAGGAATCATGGATGATTTTAATTGTTTTTTTCTTTGGCTTTTTTGTATTTTCTAAATTTTAAAAATAACCACATATTGCACCCAGAAATTGTGATGTTTTTTTTTTTTTTTTTTAATAAAGAAACTTAGAATGATTACAATGGACAAGACAACATCAGGAACGAACACAAATGCAATGGAAAGTTGTGTCAGAAACAGTCCCTGGTTTTATAGACACTTAATGAGCGGGAGAGAGATACTGTTTATTACTAGTACTATATATACACTAATTGACAAAACAAACAGAAGAGCTAAATGATTATATGTTTATGTAACTTGCTGAAAAGGTTCAGGACAGGAAGAAAATTGGAGGCTGGGATGATCACAGAAGAAAGCCGTGTGTGGGGTACCCAAGACCATCTCGAATTCAGTGATTTACTAAAGAACTTACAGGACTCGGCATACTGTTATACTCATTGCTAAGGTTTATTACAGCTAAAGGATATAAAGCAAAATTAGCTAAGGGGAAGGTGCGTTGGGTGACTTCCAGAGGAAACCAGGCACAAATTTCCAGAATCCTCTCGCAGTGGAGTCACGTAGGATGTGCTTAATTCGTCCAGAATTGGATTGTGATAAGTGTAAAGTGTTATCTACCAGGGAAACCCAACAGAGACTGAGGGCCCAGGGTTTCGACTTGGGGCTGGCCACACAGCCACCCTTTGCCTCCATCTGCCAACATTTCAGAACGTAAGTGTTGAAATAAACCACGTGGTTTGTACAAACAGTGTAGGCATAATGAGCCACACTTTTCAGTTAGGCAATGGAAGGAACACTCGTAAAATCCAAGTTCCTTGACACCAGCCAAAGGCCAACATTGCAACAGGCTTTTCTAAGGATAGCAGTCTCTCATATCTGCCATGTTGGCTTTTTTCTGTACCAAAACCTTCCTGGAAAGGTGAGTTGGAGCTGAGCCATGTTTTAGGAAGATAGAAAAAGGGAAAGGGTTACAGGTGTGGCCAGTACTCACAAAACTGAAGCTCATTTTAAAAGTCAGAAAATCTTAATATTGGAAGGGGTTTACAGGAATCCTTTTTTTTTCTTATATAAAACAAGATACATCTTTTTGGATGCTGTCATTGTTTATCCACTGAAGGAGCTTCATGGAGGAAAGAGAATACACAAATCACCACAAAACTTTCTGCTGCACACCACTGTCAGTATCTTAAATCTAACTTCTTCATTTCTCCATTCTTTTGCCAAATTCTACTCAAATACTTTTTATGCTCCGGACTCTGGTGTTCCTGAGTTAGCCTGACTCTGTCTTCCCCTTGCCCATCCTTGGAGGTTCAGTCCTCGGCAGCAATCTTTTTTTTTTCTTCCATTTATTATTTTATTGCATTTTAGGTTTTGGGGTACATGTGAAGGACATGCAAGATTGTTGCATAGGTACACACGTGGCAGCGTGATTTGCTGCCTTCCTCCCCATCACCTACATCTGGCATTTCTCCCCTTGCTATCTCTCCCCAACTCCCCACCCCCCATCGTCCCTCCCCTATTTCCCCCCAACTGACCCCAGTGTGTAGTGCTCCCCTCCCTGTGTCCATGTGTTCTCATTGTTCAACACCCGCCTATGAGTGAGAACATGTGGTATTTGATCTTCTGCTCTTCTGTCAGTTTGCTGAGAATGATGGTTTCCAGGTTCACCCATGTCCCTACAAAGGACACAAACTCATCGCTTTTGATGGTTGCATAATATTCCATGGTGTATATGTGCCACATTTTCCCTCTCTGCCTTGGGTTCCCTTGGGACTTCGAAGGCCACTCATAGCAGTTCTCAGCCACGCCCTCTGAGAATTAGAAGCCCACTGAGATAAAAGTTATTATTAAGCAGGGAAACATACCTTTGTGATAGTGCTAGAGGCTATTTTAGGCAAGAGAGCTAAAACCTAAGCTAGGCTTTCTGATTGCTGATGCCAAGGAGACTCAAAAGAAAAAAAAACACCAACAAAACAAACCCCTCCTTTCTCTTTCATCTAACAAGCCCCTAGGAAAGATGCTCCTTGTAATGTCTGTCAAAGAAGTTAGGCTGCTATGACAAGAGGTCTCTGTCTCTTAACATTACTAATTTCTTCACCACACAAGTACCTATTTTGTGTAAGACCCTGTTTTATGCACTGGCAACACGCAGTAAACAGGGTGTCCATGACGCCTGATCATATGGAAATTACACCTCATGAAGCCCCAGCCATAGGTGAAAATAGACAACGCAGTAACCTCATATGCTCTGACCTGCCTCTGTATCTCCTACCAATTATCTCCCCTTTTTCAGATTTGAACACCTAGATCTTGCCTTATCCATAAGGCCTGAATGTCTAATGTCCAGTAGGCAGGGCTGGGTGGTCAATCATTATCTCAGGCCTAGAATTATATCTTCCTAGTTACACTTGAACTAACTTTTAAGGCTCAACCCAGGTTAAGCCTTTTCTGTGAACTGTTCTGTACTAGAAGCCCTAAGAAAGCTGTTCTTCCTCAGTTCCACAGACACAGGTCTGGCCCATGGCTTTTACTTGAACAGCAAAGCTGATGTCTGTAAGCCTGTTCTTTGGAGACAGATAATGGACTAGGATGGGCACCAGATTCAGGGGCAGCCTGTCTCTAGGGGGTCTTGGTCTGGGAGATTTGTCTAAAGGAGCAAAGGGACCATATGATTTCAGTGGGCCAATTGAATCTCGATGATGGGCTCATCATGCTGTCAGTAATGGCAGCAGACATGGGCACAGGTGCATGGGCGTGAGTGCACACACACATGCACACACAGTTGAATCATGGGAGTGGCAGAACACTGGCAAGAAGATAAGGAATCTTGCTGTTGAGGGGTACAAACTATCCCTGTTTCCTGAATGGCTTAGATCCCTAGACTCTGAGCTTCCCATTTATCATGGTGCCCTGGGAGGAGGCCCCTGTGCTTCACGCATCCTGAGCTTGTGTCCTTCCCAATCGGCTGAAATAAGACATTCCTCCTTGTCCTTTAGTCCCACCCTTCCATCTCATCACCCTCTTTCACAGGCTATTTCTTGCCTCTCTGAGTTGAAACCCAACAGAATCCTTGATTCTTAGCTTCTTAAGGTCAAGGGCAAGGCTTCATGAAGTTTTACTGTGGGCCCAGCCCTGTGACAGGTGGCAAGAGGGAAAAGAAAGGAAGGAAGATGTCCCACCCAGGCCCTCAGGGAGCTTCTACGCTGACAGACTATTACTACTATTATTATTATTGAGATGAAGTCTTGCTCTGTCGTCTAGGCTGGAGTGCAGTGGCATGATCTCAGCTCACTGCAACCTCCACCTCCCGGGTTCAAGCGTTTCTCCTGCCTCAACCTCCTGAGTAGCTGGGATTACAGGTGCCCACCACCACACTGACTAATTTTTTTTGTATTTTTAGTAGAGATGAGTTTTCACCATGTTGGTCAGGTTGGTCTCGAACTCTTGACCTCAAGTGATCTGCCCACCTTGGCCTCCCAAAGTGCTGGGATTACAGGCTTGAGCCACCACAAACCTGCCAACCCTGTCAGATGATAAAGCCAGTGAGCAGCAGCTTGCTAATTCCCAAAGCAGCACGTGACTGCCCTGAACAGGGTGCATTTGGAGTAAGGCTCAGAGGCAGTCTGGGGCACTGGGGGTGGGCACGTGGGGGTGGATGGAAAGGAGTGGGAAGGTTCTCCTGTGACTGAGAACAGCGGGAGCAGACCCAAGGAAGGGGATGCCACTGGGCAAGGGGGCTGGGTGGAGAGTCCAAATGGCGTGTGGGGGCTAGGGGGTGCTGCCCCCTGCAGTCCTTACCCTGCCATTAAATCAGAGCAGCAGCAAAATGGGTGTCCCGGCCACGCTGCCCTCTCAGTCACCTCATCAGGCACAAAGTGCCCAGGATTAAAAAAGAAAGAAAGAAAAAAAGAAAGGAAAGGAAAGGCCTCATTATATGGTTGGAAATCCTCATACCAGAGATAAAATTTTACGAGTTGCCTATTGCTCAGCACCCCATATTTTTGACATTCCCTGTTTCACATATAGTATTTTAAACACACGAGATGCAGACATTACTGTTTTTTTAATTTTTTTTAACTCTTTTTATTTTTATTTTTTTTCTGTCATGGCTTAGTGGGTAGCTCTGAAGTTTTTAATACAGAAGGGTCCATTTCATGTTATTTATTACCCTGCTTGTGTGAAAGCTGAGGACTATAAATCGTCAACACAGGCCGTCTAATTCCAGCAACAGCAAGGTTTCGTCACATGTAATTAAAAGATCCCAAAGCCATTGGAATGTAATGGATTTGGAAATGACACCATGGGGGCAAGGGGAACAGGCCCAGGAAAAGGCAGCCGTATTTCAAAGGCTCTCCTGCATGGTCTGGGATCGATGGGGCTGCCTGGCTGGGCTCCAGCAGGGCTGGCTGTCATGGGGATAGAGTCAGGGTCTGGATTTGATCTGATCCTCAGCTCTGAGACTAAGCCCTTGCAAGTCCCACCTGTGTGGAGGGGCACAAAGCTTTTGAATCCACAAACTCTGTTGGCAAACCTAACTAGGCTTCTCCCTCATTCCTGACCTCAGAAACTCTGTGAGCAAATGAGTGTTACTTTAGGTTTCTAAGTCTGGGAGTAATGTATTACTCAGTGACTCCCACAAACACCATCTACATATTGATGGTAGCACATTTTTATTTCCAACCCAGAACTCTCTGCTGAACTCCAGAACTGTATATCCCACTGTCTCCTTTACATCTCCTTCCTTTATTCCAAAACTCAACTCCGGGTCATTCCCCCAACCTGCTGCTCCATAGATTTCCCCATTACTGTTGGGGGCAGCTCTTATGTGGATGCTTGCTACCAGCTTCTATCTGCTTCTTGCTTCTTTCTGTGGCCAATGCAGCCTATTCTCTGCAAAGCAGCCAGTGATTCTGACCAAGTGTAAGTCAGATCATGACACTCCTCTGAACAACATTCACCAATGGCTTCCTCATTTCACAGAACAAAGGCTAGAGTCCTTAAATATCCTACAAGGCTGTCTTCTGTTCCTCTTTGACCTTACCTCCTACCTCTCTTCCCACTTGCTCATTTCCCAGGGGCCACACTGGCCATTTTGCTGCCAGCACACTGCCACTTTAGCGCTTTGTGCTAGCTCTGCTCCTTGCCCAGAACTCTCCTCCCTGATTACCTGCATGGCTCACTCCCTTGTCTTCTTCACATCTTTGTCAAAAGTCACCCTAAAGTCTATCTTGATAGTTCAGCCCCCGGAACTCCCAGACTTCATTACCCTGCTCTCTTTTTTGTCTCCTTTTACACAGCATTTAAAATCTTCAAAAGTATTCTAAAATGATTTGGGAAGGATTTCCTCTTTTTGGATTGTTTGGAATAGTTTTAGAAGGAATGGTACCAGCTCCTCTTTGTACATCTGGTAGAATTCAGCTGTGAACCCATCTGGACCTGGACTTTTTTTGGTTGGTAGGCTATTAATTGCTGCCTCAACTTCAGCCCTCATTATTGGTCTGTTCAAGGTTTCAACTTTTTCCTGGCTTAGGCTTGGGAGGGTGCAAGTGTCCAGGAATTTATCCATTTCTTCCAGGTTTACTGGTTTGTGTGCATAGAGTTGTTTGTAGTAGTCTCTGATTGTAATTTGTATTTCTGTGGAGTCAGTGGTGATATCCCCTTTATCGTTTTTTATTGCATCTATCTGATTCTTCTCCCTTTTTTATTAATCTGGCTAGCAGTCTGTCTATTTTGTTGATCTTTTCAAAAAACCAGCTCCTCGATTTATTGATTTTTTGAAGGATTTTTTGTGTCTCTATCTCCTTTAGTTCTGCTCTGCTCTTAGTTATTTCTTGTCTTCTGCTAGCTTTTGAATTTTTTTGATCTTGTTCCTCTAGCTCTTTCAAATTTGATGACAGGGTGTCAACTTTAGATCTTTTCTCACATCTCTGGTGGGCATTTATTGCTATAAATTTCCCTCTAGACACTGCTTTAAATGTGTCCCAGAGATTCTGGTACATTGTGTCTTCGTTCTCATTGGTTTCAAAGAACATCTTTATTTCTGCCTTCATTTCACTGTTTATCCAGTTGACATTCAGGAGCCAGTTGTTCAGTTTCCATGAGGTTGTGAGGCTCTGAGTTAGTTTTTAAATTCTGAGTTCTAATTTGATTGCACTGTGGTCTGAGAGACTGTTTGTTATGATTTCCATTCTTTTGCATTTGCTGAGGAGTGATCTACTTCCACTTATGTGGTCAATTTTAGAATAGGTGCCACACGGTGCTGAGAAGAATGTATATTCTGTGGATTTGGGGTGGAGATTTCTGTAGATGTCTATTAGGTCTGCTTGGTCCAGATCTGAGTTCAAGTCCTGGATATCCTTGTTAATTTTCTGTCTTGTTGATCTGTCTAATACTGACAGTAGAGTGTTAAAGTCTTCCACTATTATTGTGTGGGAATCTAAGTCTCTTTGCAGGTCATTAAGAACTTGCTTTATGAACCTGGGTGCTTCTGTATTGGATGCATATAAATTTAGGATCGTTAACTCTTCTTGATGCATTGATCCTTTTCAAGCAATGGGGAAACGATTCCCTGTTTAATAAATGGTGTTGGGAAAACTGGCTAGCAGTGTGCAGAAAGCAGAAACTGGACCCTTTCCTGACACCTTACACTAAAATTAACTCCAAATGGATTAAAGACTTACACATAAAACCTAACACCATAAAAACCCTAGAAGAAAACCTAGGTAAAACCATTCAGGACATAGGCATAGGCAAGGACTTCATGACTAATACACCAAAAACATTGGCAATAAAAGCCAAAATAGACCAATGGGACCTAATTAAACTCCAGAGCTTCTGCACAGCAAAAGAAACAATCATTAGAGTGAACCGGCAACCAACAGAATGGGAAAAAATTTTTGCAATCTACCCACCTGACAAAGGACTTATATCCAGAATCTACAAAGAACTAAAACAGATTTACAAGATAAAAACAAACAAACCCATCCAAAAGTGGGCAAAGGATATGAACAACCACTTTTCAAAAGAAGACATATATGAGGCAAACAAACATGAAAAAATGCTCATCATCACTCATTATTAGAGAAAGGCAAATCAAAACCACATTGAGATACCACTTCACTCCAGTTAGAATGGTGATGATTAAAAAATCTGGAGACAACAGATGCTGGAGAGGATGTGGAGAAATAGGAACACTTTTACACTGTTGGTGGGAGTGCAAATTAGTTTAACCAGTGTGGAAGACAATGTGGCTCCTCCTCAAGGACCTAGAAATAGAAATTCCATTTGACCCAGCAATCCCATTACTGGTTATACACCCAAAGGATTGTAAATCATTCTATTATAAGGACACATGCACACTTATGTTCATAGCAGCACTGTTTACAATAGTAAAGACCTGGAACCAACCTGAATGCCCATCGACAATAGACTGGACAGGAAAATGTGGCACACATACACCATGGAATACTATGCAACCATAAAAAAACAATGAGTTTGTGTCCCTTGTATGGACATGGATGAATCTGGAAACCATTCTCAGCAAACTGACATACGAACAGAAAATCAAACACCACATGTTCTTACTCATAGGTGAGTGTTGAACAATGAGAACACATGGACTCAGGGAGAGGAGCACTACACACTGGGGTCTGTTGTGAGGGGGCAAGGGAGGGACAGCAGCGGCGGTGGGGGGAGGTCAGGGAGGGATAACCTGGGGAGAAATGCCAGATGTGGGTGACGGGAGGATGGAGGCAGCAAACCACATTGCCATGTGTGTACTGATGCAACAATCCTGCATGATCTGCACATATATCCCAGAACCTAAAGTACAAAAACAAAGAATTCTATATTTATTATGCTTATTATTTATTTGCTCATCTCTGCCAGTATGTAAGCAGCTCCTGAGAGCAGATATTTTTTGCTGTGATTTTGTGTCTATTTTATTCATTGGTATATCTTCAGCACCTAGAACAGAATACCTAGGACAATGTGCTGGGCAAATAATGGTCTATGAATACTTGTTGAAGAAAGGAAGGAAGAAGAAAGGAAGGAAGGAAGAGAGGGGGAAGAACCACCTGGTGATAAGTCTGGCACTGTGGTCTGAATGATTGTTTAGCAAATGCAGTTCTCCTAGCTAGACCACAAGGTCCTTGAAGGCCTGCAAGGATGCCCACCCAGGACACCCAGCGTGCAGGACAGGCCCTGCTGAGACCAGCTTCAGAGAATGTCTTTGACTGAATTGCTTTTGGTAGCCCAGGAGGCTCCCAGTTTCATTGCCCTTACAATCCGACAAATCTGGATATTTTTACTTCCTTGGGTTTTTGCTGCCATTCATATGTAGCTTTTCTTGCTTTGTCATGGGTTGAATTGTACCCTCCAAAAGATATGTTTAAGTCCCAACCTGCAATACCTTAGAATGTGACTTTATTTGGCAATGGGATTATTGCAGATGTCAGTATCTAAATTAAGATTTGATCGTACTGGAGAACAGAGGCTCTTAATCTGACATGACTGGTGTCCTCTGGAGAAGAAGAAAGAGACACATATAGAGAAGGCCATGTGAAGACAAAGACACAGGTTAGAGTCATGCATCCACAAGTCAATGGACACCTAGGACTGCCGGCTATCAACAGAAGCCAGACAGAGGCATGGAATGGATTCTCCCGCACAGCCCTCAGAAGGAGTCAACCTTGCCAACACCTGGCTTTCAGACTTCTAGTTCCTCACACTGTGAAAGGATACATTTCTGTTGTTTTAAGCTACCCAGTTTGTGGAACTATGTTAATGTCAGAGTACCCAGGTACTAGGAAACTAATATACATTTTATGCTTTCTTCTTCAAGTCCACCCCACTCTTGTCTCAGAGCTTCTCTCAGCATTAACAGACTGCTGGGCACCACCTCAGGGCACCACCACCATGCTCTCTAGAGTGTTTCCTCTCGCATGTACGATACAATACCTCCTCCAAGAAGCGCTCCTGGGCAATAAGAAGGAAAAAGGAAGTCAATGTTCTTCGTGTCCCTGTATTTTTAGGTTAAAATTTTAACTCAGAGTTGATGTACATCCTATTGGCTTAACATTTCAACAGTTTATCTTATCTATTTATCTTCACTTGCGAATTCATTGCCATGTTGTTGCTTTGACTAAATGTCCTGAGGGCAAGAAACAGATCTGTCTCCTTCATTGCCTATAGTTCCAAGTCCCGCTAAGGCAGAGGAGAAGCACTTGGGCGAGGGGATTAAAAACTGCTTAGTAAGTAGGAATCTGGTTTACTTCTCTCCTTTTCCTATTTTACAAATGAGGAAACTGAGGCCCAGGCAGAAAAAGTGACCCTAAAAGATTAAGAACCATGAAACTTTTTCATTTTGCATTCATGCAAGAGTGCGAACATCGGGCTTTTGCTCAAACAGCTGGGAACATACCCCTAGTCACTTGCCCAGTCTCTGCTAACCCTAGACTCAGAGCTAGGTTCAATCCCAGTCCCGTTATTCCTTCTTTGCACAATCTTGGACAAGTTATTTAACCTCTCTGAGCCTCAGATTTCTCATCTGTAAGATGAGAATGGAAATATATATCTCATGGGACGGTCGGAACAATACAATAAGCGTGCTATGAAGTAACGGAGTCTGTGTACCGTAGAAGATCAGTGAACCGTCATTCCTTAACTTTTATTCTGATCACATAAACCCCAGACAGAAAAAGGTAGAAACCAATTAGGCTTCCAACAAACTCTTTTTCTATTTGTCACATTCAGCTCAAGTTTGAAAAGTTGTCAGAAATGATGGAGGTACGTAAAATAATCTCTTCCAGTTTTGTCATTAATAGCAAGTGTTATGTAGTGCTAATAAGCTCCTTCCCCAGCAAAGGAAGCCCAGTGATACTCACGAGGCTCGACTGACTAGAAAAAGACAATGGGAATCTGATGTTTTCAAAAGATCTCCAAACACCAGAGTAGAAACAGAAAAAGCTTTTTGGTTGCTTCTTTGCAAAGGATCAGATATCATAGCAGATGGGAAAGTGGGCAAGAATTGCAGACATTCACCAGACCTCGGGTCTCATTAACCAGCTAATTCATTTAACCAGAATGCCTCATTTCCTCAGAATTCCAGTAAATTGGGATTTTGCAGTAGGGTAATGCTTGCAGGTTGTGTTTTTCTTCCCATCAGTGACTGCAAAGAAGCCCTGTGGTGCAGTCAATGGCACATAGGGCTGAAAACGATCTACCATTAACTGACCCATGAACTAGTTAGTTGTCCTCTGTGATCTCGGGGTCACCTTTCATCTAACGCAGGGTTGGAAAAATGATCTCTGAGGTTCCTAAGTTTATAATTTTATATATTCTTGCTCTATCTTCAACCCTTTGCCTACGTCCCATATCCTCCATGAACACCCAATTTATCCCTTGCTTGACCTGGAGTGAGCATCTGTAAAATGTGAGAGTTGGACCAGATGAACTCTAAAGTTCTTGACATGCTATTGTTTCAGGTTCTACTCTGTTGTTATTATTATTATTAATTAGAGGATTAAATTTACAAGGCCTTGATCTCAAGTATTTGTGGTGAAATAAAATGAAGAGGCTTAGAGGCCAGCTTACATAGTATGGTAGAAAAACCATTGGGCTGGTTTTAGCTCTTTTTCAGCTGGTAACCAGTCTTGCTGCCCCAGGCATGTCCTGTCTGTATCTCTATGGGCTTTTTTTTCCTTTCAACTATAAATTTAGGTGCTGGAGAGCTAGTCTTTGTGCTCGTCTCGCTCCCTGTTTCAAAGACTTGCTGCTCTGCTGTAGAATCATCCCTCCATCCTTAGTGAAGGCTTACAAGGAAGTGCTCTGCAGTGATGAGGAGGGGAAAGTGAAATTCGTGGAGGGAATTCATGTGAAATGAACCCTTTATGTCTCTCCCAGCTCCAAAGTTGCAGCTTTGCTTTTCAGACTCAAAGTACCTTCTCAAGCAAAAGCACAATTTTACCATACCTCTCTCTTCCCTTGATGGGCAGCACAAAAGCTGAAGAACTGGACAGCTCAAAAACCTAAAAAAGAGTGTTTGTTTTGTTGTTTTTTTCTTTTTCCGCATTCTTCCTGATTTGGGTTCTTGGGTCTGGAATGTTTGGCTTTATAAAACTATTGAGCCAGATTTAGTCATTAGAAAAGGTGGTAGAATTTTTTCAATAACTAAAGCTCATGGACCTTCTTCTCTCCTTAGGCTCTCAAGCAGCACTTTATTGGCCCTTGTTTGACACATATTTCTAACATGTTTAGACACAGATGGTTGCCAAGGCTTACAGAAGACTAGATATGGAGAATCGGAGTAGCAAGTGGGTTATGAGAGGCACTGGCATTAGGAAGAAGTGAAGATGACAGTATGAAATATAAAAGAAAACCTGTTTATATCCAACACAAAAACACAGAGATACAGGGACATTTCTAAGTTTTTGTAGACTTAGTAGTCTGTGATATTTTTATCCTATTTAACAATGAGTTATGGGGAAGAGCCTTTATTTTATTTCAGCATTTGCTTTATAGGAAAGTAGGGAAGAAATAATCTCTGTCAGGAGAATTGACAACAAAAATCATCCAAATTTTTTAAAAAAGGTTATTGTTAATGAGATTCCCTTGAACACAGGAAACTTGATTTGTATTTTGTGTCCCGAGTACCTAGCACAATGCTTAGCACACAGTGAATACTCAATAAACACTTTATGAATGAATGAAAAGAAGGGCTGTTTCAATGGCTGTGGTTTTTAATTTCTGGGAAATTCACTTATGTACCATATCATGTTTTCTAATGAATTGCTGAACAAAAATTTGTATGAGACACTATGAACTAAGCAGGCAAGGTCTGCCTTCTCAGTGAATGGTGCTGCATCAACGACAGCTTCTTGTAGTAATAGATGTGAACCATCTCGGTGCCAGGCTTAGAAGACTGAGAATACGTTAGGATTCTGGTACTGCTTGATGGCTATTTCGAGGAACTGAAGACTATAGGAAACTCCATCCCAGGCACTCTTTTACTTTAAATGGTCACATACAAGACAGCCTCCAGCCAAAAGGCTTCAGAAAGAAAATTCCATGCAGGAATGATGTGCTGAAGAGAACATGCGAGGTGACCATATCATCCCATTCTCCTAGGCCTTGGGCTCTTAAGTTGAAACTCCTTTTCTCTTGCTGACCGAGAGACTGCAATTCAACCCTAAGTCTTGGGCCTCAATGTAACAGGACTCAAGATTGAGAGGGAGAGGGTGGAACAAACTGGGGATTGAAATTTGAGTTAAACTTTAGAAAATCAATTCATTTATATTTACTGATGACCCATATGTGCTTGGCATAATATGCAGAGCTCTTTAATAGCAGGGTAACAAACCAATAGAAGACATCGCCTTTTTCTTATGGAAAACCATCTAGGGTGGAGGAAGTACCAGGTTGTAGGAACCACCACTTCTCTCTTTTGGATTCCCTCCAGTCTGCATGATTTTTCCTATAGGGTTTCATGTGCAATACCTGGGTCAGTATATGGCCAGACCACCAGTGAGAAAGTGGACCATAGTGAGATATCTGCTTTTAAAAACAATATTTTACTGCACAAGGTTGAATAGCTGTTTTGACTGTGTTAATTTTCTTACCAGTAATTTTGTTTCAGTTATTGCTGCCTAACCAACAGCCCCAAACTGTTTTTCTCATGATTCTGCAGGTCAGAAATTTGAGCAGGGCTCTTGGCTGGGTGTCTCTTTTGTTCCCTCAGGTCACTTAGCTGCATTCAGCTGATGGTAGAGCTGGAAGATGCAAGAAGGACTCACTTACATGTTTGGTGTCTTGATTCTCCTCCATGTGGCCTCTCTCTCTCCATGTGGTATCTGACCACTCAGAAGTCTAGCCTATGCTTCTTTATAGCCGCTAGCTTCCCCAAAAAGCAGAAAAGTGGAAGCTTCTAGTCTAAACTTGAAAATGCCACAGCGTCATGATCACCACACATAGCTTACTGGCCAAAGAAAGTCACGAGGCCAGCCCCAGATGGGGTGAACTAGCCTCTGCTTCTTGATGACAGGAGCATATAGAGAAAGGAAGAATTGATGCAGCCATCCTTGGGCGCTATCTAGCACAGATTTGACTCTTTTTCAGTCAAGTGAATAGATTTTGAGACTCTTAAGTAACTCGAGTGCCAAGATCAGGACTTGTTCATCTGTGTTTCTCTACCATCTTCCATGACTCTGTTTCAGATTGAACGCTATCAGGGTTTGATTGATCCAAGTGTGTGTGTATGGTGTGTGTGTGTGTATGTGTGTGTGTGTGTGTGTGTGTGTGTGTTTTAATGGTGGAGACAGAGAAATAGGGTTACTATTGGCTGAATAATTAATTCGTGAAGTAAACTGAGATAAAGAACAACTATTTGTGATTTATGATCCTGTGGGGTGAGTGCTCCTGGCCAGCACGGATGTTCAAAAGTCTTCAATCCAGGTAAGCTGACTGGTGAGATCCTGAGATGTCAGGATGTCAGTGAGTCTTTTTCTACATCAATTCTAAAGTCATATTTGAAACTACAGGAATGATATTGAAAGCTTAATGGCAGCTTTAAATATCCACCTCCCTGTATAAACCTAGAACAATCTTATGCCTTCCAGACAAAAAGGGTATCTCTTGGGAATAATTTCTGAGATGTTTTTGAAATCTTTGCATATAGACATACATACACACACACACACACACACACACACACACACACACACACAGCTGTTGTGAGCCATTATACCCTTGGTCAAAAGAGTAAGTGTGGCCTGAAGCCAAACCTGCGTTCCACAAGTCAGCATGGAGCTGCATCTGCCTGGAGGGAAGGGGAAATAATTCCTACAAGGATGTCATAAGGGCCTTTTAGCCTAGTCGTGGCCCTCTGGGCACACACATGCGTGCATACACATGTGCCCTTGATTATAGGACGATGTTCCCAGGGTGCAGTGTCAAGACTTTACATCAATAAGCAAATATTTTTTCTTGGAAAGAGCTGTTGATTTGGTCACAAGAATAGCTTTCCAGGAAAGAAATTATGGGTGGTAGAGAAGAGTTATGACCTGTAATCGTTCACATTTGTATGTCCATTTACAGGTTTGCAAAGCACTTAAAAATATATAATTGCATTAAATCCTCACAGTTCTATGAGATACTGAACTTTACAGTTTAGAAAAATAAACTTAGAACAACTGACTTGCCTAAATGGACCTGGTTGCTATAAGTATCCAGGCTAGAACTTAATCCAAGGCTTTGGACTCGAAATGCCACATCCTTTCCATATCATGAGTCTGTAGAAAAGACTTGAACTACATATTTCCTCTGAATGTTGTCTTCATTCTTGTAAAAAGTTGAATAGATTAAGGCATAAATTGAGTGATTTATGGAATTCTATTGTTATTGCTAACTTTAAGAGAAGTCTGTCTTTTGTTTTCTCTTAAGCTGTTTTCTCTAATACCATCAACATTATCTGCAATAAATAAGACATCTAAGGAGGTGTGAGTTAAGATTTTTGAGATGAAAAATGGGATCATAAAAGCCACCTTACCCCTAATCATCTTAAGCCTTGGATTTGTTAGTGTCATCTCAGGAGCTGAGAGGTGCCACCTAAGGGCTTAATAGAACCTTGATAAATCTGCCATCCCAACCCATCCCACAGGACATGAAGCACATAAATTCCTCAGGACAGACAGCCAAGTTTCCTTTTCTTGGAAGATTCTTGGGAACAGATAGTGAAAGATCTTAGCTCTGTCATTAACCAGCGATGTGACTTTTGGGCAAGTCATGTCCCTCTGTGGGCCTTACTTTTCTGGTCTATAAAATGAAGGTTTTGGTAGATTATACCCAAGACCCGTATAGGTTTGACATTTTTTGTTTATAACCTTCCATTATTACCCATTCAGTGTCCCTTATTCTGATTTTCAAGAACCTTCTTCCTGTCTGATTCCTTGTTCCATAATTAAGTTTTCTCTATTTGTGTTCTATGTGGGGATGTGGTGAATTTCTTAGCAACTCCCTCCTTGCCCATAAAGTTCCTGATCCAAAGAATCCACCCTACTTTGCCTGGCTCAGGCCTTACAATCTTGCTCCATTCTCTTGTCCGCAATGTATTTCCCCTTCCTCCTCCCCACAAACTTTCTGTTCTAGCTAAGTCAGAATTCTACCCATCTCCCCCCTCTTTATGACTCAGTTCTCTAACATTATACACCCTGTGATCCCTTACTGACCTCTCAAGTTCACTCCAAAATCACTTCTTATCAGAAGCACTAGCGTGGCCCTACTGTTTTTCATTTACTGGATTTTCTGGTTAGTTTCTTTATCTTTCCAAGTAAATTACAAAGCTACTTGACTCAGATATCCTGTGATTCTTTCTTCTGTATCCATAGTGCCAAGCACACTTAGTCTGGTGTTATTGATTGGTGAGGATGCCTGATAGCACCAAGCTATTGGTTAATGCCTTCAGGAAAGCCTGCCTCTCAGGCACCAATGAGGAATGAACATTTTGCTGCAGTATCAAGGCATCCTGAGAATGACTTCTGGCTGTATACAAGGTGCTCTTAGATCATAGCAGCTAAGAGGATTTTTTTATTCCCTTCAGCTGGACAGAGAATTCCAGTGACCATAAGCCATGAGGGGTCACTGTTGGGAAGAGAATGGTTGTGCAGGCTGAGATACGCTACACTAAAGATCCTCCCTGCATAACTCAGATACTTATAGCCACAGCGTAAGTTCATTTTCTCTGATGCTATCTCTTATATGCAGAGTCTTACTGTCTTCTTTCTTTCTTTAACTAAGTAAAATGATGCTTTTATTTACCATTTAACATTTTTACATTTTCCTCTCTTTTTGCTTACAAATACTCTTTGAACCAGTGAACTGATTTGGTGAGATTTATTGTAGTATGAAAGAGTCTGAAGATGCACCTGGAATTCTACAATGTCTCAGCAAACACCTAGAAACAAAATGGCCACCATCAACTACTTTAAAACCAGCACTTCTCCTGCAAATTTGAATTTATACAATTGTAAGTGGGGAATTGCTATTGCATTGTGATCGACTGTATGTTTATGGGTCACAGTTCCTATGGACACAAACAGAAAATACACTCCTGCTGTTAGGAAGCATCATCTAAAATGTGTTAATACTCTTGGGCAGATCTACCAAATGCTAATTGGAATGCATTGCAAATAAGTTTGTGAGCATTTTGAAATTAACATGGTGATATAAGCATATTTTTATTACTAGTGTTTAATAAAAGCCATTTCTGTGTCTGGACCAAGGGCTTTGGCACACTTTCAGAACAAGTCAAAGGAGTTAATAACCAGTAATAAAGGGAAATGGAGCCAAGGCATATCTAAGCTGCATATCTCTAGGGATTTTGGAAGTGGTAGGAGAAGGGACTTTCCTCAAGACCTGCAGGGTGGATGCACCAGCAATGCTACAGTCACTCACTTCAAGCCTAACCCACTCAACCTTTCCCAAAAGAGGAGTCAGGGAGACAGAAGTCCAGGGATGAGCCCATGAAGTCCTGTTTCATTTGCTTAGTTTTATGATTAACTACAAGATATTACATTTGATTCATTACCAATAGGAGTCACATTTTAAAAAAATACCTTAGGTAGGTCAGAGGGAACATTTTTATGGGATGGACAAAGAGCTCAAGGGAGGGCAGCTGCGTGTGTGTGTGTGTGTGTCTATATGCAAAGATTTCAAAAACATCTCAGGAATTACCCCCAAGAGGTATCCTTTTTGTCTGGAAGGCATAAGATTGTTCTAAATTTAAACAGGCAGGTAGTTATTAAAAGCTGCCTTGGAGCTTTCTATATCATCCCTGTAGTTTCAAATTTGACTTCAATATTTCATCTTGATAATAATCTCTCTCTCTCTCTCTCTCTCTCTCTCACACACACACACACACACACACACACACACACACACACACACACACAGAGTTATCTGCCTCGAAATTTGTAAATTATTCAATTTCTGGTGACCCGCGTGTAGTCAGAAGGTAGGTAAGATGCTTTAAGTCTCCTGATTTAGTCCTACCAGAAATCTCACCAAAGTTGGAAGAAAACTTTCCTTCAATTCCAAATGCTAGGGTGAGGAAAAATAGGCAGGAAGCTGGGCAGGGGCTGGCTGGGGGCCGGGGGGCAGGGGAACGCGTGGTGAGGGGGGCATAGTGCCTACATTTTATTTTGCATATGAGATGTAGAGGAGCAGCTGAGGCCAGAGAAGGCAGGTGAGGCATTTAAGAGCTTAGCAGAGTTAGATCTACACCTGTGTGTTTTCATATCCAGTCCTGTGCTCTTTCCATGAAGACATCACTTACCCATTTCTCTAAATGAGCCCTGAATTAAGAAGAATGAAATGCCAACGTTTCATGTGTATGTGTCACCTGTTGGCCTTCTGATGTGGACGTATGGGTCTGGATGGAGAACTAGGTTCAGTGTGCCTTGCCTACCGTTCAGGCTGTTCTGGGCTTTCCTGAGGCCAATGTCCAACCCTTCCTCTCATGTCAGGTCCTGCTGGGCTTGTCCCACACCCTGTCAGGGACACACCCCTCTCACTGCCTTTGTCTTTTCTTTCTCTTATTCTATTGACACCCTGCTGGGTCTTCAAGTCCCAGCTGAGTTCAACACAATGCAATGGAATGGAATAAGCATTTATTGAAGACCTCATCAGTACAAAACATTGAGTAGTCAGACACTTGTTGGGGTGTTGAGGGCACTAAGTGAATAAAATACACTCTCCACTCAAGGTTCAAGAGGAAGACAGGTCTGTGAACAATCAAGTCTCACAGCCTGAGGCTGAGAGTAGTAGTAATAAGGATCACTTATTGAGCACCTACTAAGTACCAGACTCCATCCCAGGTGCTTTATATTTCTTACTGCCAATCCTTACAATAGCCAGGAAAGACAGGTATTAGAGGCAGCCCAGAGTATCCAGGTGAGCTCTAGTTTTGTGTCCAGTCCTGAGGTTCAATTCACCTCCATCCTTTACAACTTATGTGTCTTTGGGGCAAGTTCTTTAATTTTTCTGCATCTCTCATTCCCTCATCTGCAAAATAAGGATGACAAAATCTTCTTCAAAGGACAGATATGAGGATTAAACAGTAAAATGCACACAAACGGCCTAGTGTAGGGTAAGTTCTTGACAAATGTGGCCAGAGATCTGGATGCCCTGGGAAAAGCAAAATTGTGCCCTTAAAGGAAGCCCTCAGTGGAGATCCAGGCAGTGGCTATGTTAGAGCAGAGGCAGGCGGCAGGTGGGGAGGGTTATAGGCAGGATGCATCATTTGCACTTGGTCTTTAAAGACAGGGGAGATTTGGTGGGGTTAAAGAATGTTAACTAGTGATGAGAGTACTCACTGCTGCTGCCCTCGGTGATCTGTCTTTGTGATACTTATCCACATCTCAAGGTGTGTGCGCCAGGTTATCCAGACTCAGCACAGGGGCAGGGGCTGGAATAACTTTCTTGGCATTTCCCTCCTTTTTAAATTTTTTTCTCAAATTGAGTGTCAACTACAATTCTCACCAGCTGGAACAATGAAGAACACCCATCCCACACCCCACCGGTGACCAGCGTAGACACAGCCTGCCGTAGACCATTTGCGGGGTTTATGCTAAGATAGTCTGCCCTCCCACCCATGAACTGGATAGATCAGTTTTTTGGCTACACATGTGCCAAGCCATGGCACGCTCTGCATTGGAACTTAGTAGCAATGGGAACCCCAAGCAACCCAGGTGCTTAAACCAGGTGTCCTCAACAAAATGGCCTCTGACTTCTATTGCCCAAGGCAATAGGTTATAGCTGTTTGGTAATATAATTTTCTAATGATCCACATGTTCATAAGAATTGGGAAACCCAATGAGAACCTGAGTAAAGTGAGCAAGCAAGCAAACAGAAATCTTCACACAACAAACAACAACCACAACAACAAGCATAGTGTAGAAAATTCATGAATATTTGTGGTCTAGAATAAATGAATGAACATGAATGGAATTTTCTGAAGAAAGTGCTATTACCAAAACCATCATCTATTTTAGAGGTCGATGGAGAACTAGGCCTGTTTCCCGGGAACTGTCAGTGCAGAATTAAATGTGCTTTGTGGCATTCCCATTCCGGGTAGTGAGTTAAGTAGGATTGTTCCCACCCCGCGCTCGGGGCCACCTCCAGCAGAATGAGAGGCAGGGACTGAGGGATGGTGCTGGGAAGCTGCTGCTCTGAGGATGCCAGGGCTGAAACTCTCCCAGGTCTGCAATGTCAAGGGCACACCTTCTGGGGTTACTTTCTCAAGTTTATCACTGCAAGGTGGACATTTTCTCATGGGATCATAGTGTTTATGCTTCTAGGGCTTAGCTGTTTTGGATAGCAAGGGTAAACATAAAAAATGCCTCCTTTTCACAACACATCATACCCAGAACTTGATGCCAACTTTCCTATAGCACTTTCTATTTCTTAACGTGTTTTAATATGCACGCTCCCATTTGAAACCCACAATAACCCCATATGAAGGATTGTGATTTCCACTGGTATGTACAAACTGAAGGTCAGAAAGGCACATAACTGCTTTACATTACTCAAGGGACAAATAGTCCAGGCAGGATTAGAACATGAGTCTGCTGACTCCCAGTCCAGCATGCTTTCCTCCATGGCAGGCTGCCCTCAAATGAGACGTAGCTCAAAGAGTAATGATGTCTAAGACCAGTAACCTCATAGGCCTCTGGGAAAATGCCTCTTACCTTCTAGATGGACGTGCCCACACATGATCAGCCGCACCCCCTCCTGCCTCCCTCAGCTTAAGTCCTAGAATCACTTGGCTGTTTAGTACAAATTCATTAATGAAGGCCAGTCCCAGAGACTCTGATTCTGTAGGAGCCTGCATTTCTGACACACTCACCAGGTGATTCCGATACACATTAAATCTTGCAACTTGCTGGTTTATGGAATACAATGGATTTTAAAGGTCACTTGAGCTAGATATAATCTCATATGTAAATCTGTTTCCTCAAATGCCAACTTTATGAAAAAAAGGAAAAAGGAAACAGGCTTATTTTCTGGAGTCTTTTCCAAAGTTATTTCTTGTATTTACATGCCTCTCTCTTCTTTCCTGCTTCTCTCAATTTTCCAAGTCTTTTTGTACTTTTCTTGTGTTACTCTCTCTGGTCCCTGAGCTGAGTCCTGCTTACCACACTATCCAGTTACTGAGTGTCAGTCTTGTGTGAGTTTCTGTCCCTAACTCTGTGTACTCTTTGCCAGTTATGTATTCTTATTCCCAGTAGTTCCTAGCACAATGCCAGAGGCTGCAAATATGCTTTTGCCGTAATCTTGGAATTAGTCATTAAACCCTATTGGACTCAGTACCTAGCACTACTCTTCATCAGTAAGGATAATCAAGATGTTGTAGAAGCAAGGTCCATCATCAACCAGGTACTGAGTCCCTACCAGGTTAAAGCCTCAACTAAGCTCTCAAAAATTCCCTTCAAAATATATGGGTGTACTAAGCATGACTATAGACAGGTCACTTGATATAGAACGTGAGTGATGGGAGAGGCAGGTTATGGTTCCAGGCCACAGGTGGACCTTTTGGATGGTCATAGACACTACCATGGCCTGGGCCAGCTGTTCAGATTCTAGAGTACCTGTGAGGAACTGGTGGGAGGAGGAAGGCCCACCCATTCCCACTGCTGGGGAAGCACCCAGACACCAAGGCCCTGTCACCTGTGCAGACTTTCTGTCATGGTAATAATTGTGATCCTAACAGTTTGTATATGCACTGGGATTTGCATTGAGAAGGTAAGTCTTTCTTTCATCTTCTCACAGTTTCCCACAAATTAGATAAATTGTTCTCTCTAGTCTAGAGAGGAGGAAATAGATCTTCCCAGAGGTGAAGGTAATTGCCCTAGGTCACACAGCTAGATGTGTGAGAACCCATGTTTTCTGATACTGAGATTTCATGCTCTTCCCAGGATACCACGTTGCTTACTGTCCCATGGGCCACACCTCCTCAGGATGGAAACTCCCAGAAAAACAATTTCCTATAAAGATTTAACTCATTTTACATGCAGAGTTTATTCCATACATTTTAATCAAAAAGAATAGAAATAAGTGCAATTTTTTTTTTTTTTTTTTTTTTTTTGAGACGGCGTTTCACTCATGTTACCCAGGCTGGAGTGCAATGGCGCAATCTCGGCTCACCGCAACCTCCGCCTCCTGGGTCCAGGCAATTCTCTTGCCTCTGCCTCCTGAGTAGCTGGGATTACAGGCACGCACCACCTTGCCCAGCTAATTTTTTGTATTTTTAGTAGAGATGGGGTTTCACCATGTTGACCAGGATGGTCTCGATCTCTTGACCTCGTGATCCACCCGCCTTGGCCATAAGTGCAATTTTAAATGCATTTAGTCAATCATTCAAAAGGTATTTATTTAGTGCTTAGTACTATTGAAAAGCCCAGTAGCAGGCACTGGGTTGGGGGCCGGGGGACATAGGGGTGTGTTTAAGGCATGCCCATGGACTCATAACCTGCACCACCCATTATCCTAGGTCTCTGCCAGGTGATTTGCCAACAATCACGTGTAGCACACTTATGTTTCTGAAAGGAATTTTTGAGATTTTAGTTGAGGCTTTATACCTGGTAGGGACTCAATGTTTATTTCAGGTGGGCTCTGCTTCTGTAACAACCACATCTTGATTCTCTACAGTGAAGCAGGGAATAGTGCTAGGTACTGAGCCTAACGGGGTTGAATGACTCATTCTAAGATTATGGTTAAAGCATCTTTTTACTCTCTATGGACATACCAAATATGGTTCCCTCCCTCTAGGTACTTCAACCAAGTGGTATGTACAAGACACACCCATTGGCCTAAAGAGCTCTAAGCATGCCACAGGTGTGATTTCCCACATGTGAAAGTGGCAGTAGCTGCCAGCTCTCATCCATGTATGGAAAGGGCCTGCTAACACCCAGAATAGCCTGATACCACTGCCAGGTGGTTGTTGGCACCAGCCAGCTAATTCCTAGTGCAGGATTCCCAACTGATTCTGGTTTCTTTCAGAGGCCTCCCCTTAGTGTAGAATCCAGAGTGATCTCATAGGCAAAGGGCTTCTAGACCACGGGCTCCCGGGGATGAGCAGATCCTGGAGTAACAGTGTGGGTGGGATTTCTCTGAGCCTTTAGCTTAATTTCTTAGAATTATCAGCCAGGAGATCTTTCGCTTAGCCCCTTTTTGACTGCCAAGTACACAAGTTGGGGTTATGAGCTCCCTTGTCCTTCTTTGTGCTTACTCTGTCCCCTTATTCCAATTAGTTCTCTGCCAGAGAATCTTCCCCAGCTGGCAGCTAACAGTAAATTATGTGTCTGGTATTCCCCCAGGGGTGAATGAGTGAGGTGTGTGTGCGTATGCTCATGCTCATGCATGGGCATGGGGGTGCTGAAGTGGGAAAGGATGATCCAAGTTCAAAACTAACATTGGAGACTCTGTGAATGGGCAGATAAAGAATAATTTCCCCTGAGGGTCGTGCTTGGCCTTGGAGCATTCCATCTTCTACAAAAAGCAATCAAATGGAACTATGCTTGATTCAGGGGTAGCTAATCTACAAGGGAGATTTTTTTCGGTCCACACCCACCTTGTCTTCTGTTGCCTTCATGGGTTTCAGTTCATTTATACATGGATCCAGTTGCTTGTTAGAGTGCTCTGCAGTGCTTCCCTAAGGATATAACTCTGCAGATGGACAACATTTTTTATTTTATTTTCTTAGTATTACTCTCGGCTTTTTGGAGGATTTTTAAAAATGATTATTCCTCCTGGTATTATTTTAGTTTCCAATTACAATGTGGGTATACTCTAGCACACTGCTATTTTGTAAATGGATGTATATGCTTATTGTTAATTGATTCCCCAAACAGACCACAAAAGCTTACATTTAGATTGTATATTATATTACTTGCGTGCCACCAGGCTGGCCCCTTGCCAGCTGGGACTCTCAGCTTAACCAGAATCACAGTGGACACATCTCATTTTCCCTGACACCTGCGCAAAGCAACTTGCTTGCCCTGGGCTTGTTCTCCAGGGAGAGGGAGCTAAGACAACCCTCTATTGAAGAGGTGTCAAAAAACCTGAGGTCCTCCTGTTCTTTCTTCTAAGAAAAGAATTAGAAAAAAAATTCAATTGTAGTCACCTAGATTATCTATCTTTTTCTGAAACACAAAGGAAGGGTGAACTTTGCTCTGAATCCCTGATCATCAGTGGCCAAGTCCAGACACCAGCAGTTTGAGCCACTCCTCTGTAAAGCTTTTCCACGGACCACAGCCAAGTTAACGAGTCCCTTCTTCTGGGTTCTCTCTGACATGACTCAATTCCAGCAGTTACAGGGCTGTTTTAATTACTAATGTCTATTTCACCTCTGGACTGTGAACTTGGTTTGGGACCTTTGCTTTCTACCAGTTTCCATGCTGTACTTGACAGTTGGTAACAGGCTGAATGAATGAATGAATGAATGCCACTATCATAGAGGAGTTATGCTCGAGTTTGACACTGGGTACATGCAAACAATGGATGTGTAATTTTAAAAGAGGATTATTATTCATTCAAAAATCAAAATATTTAATAGTATGAAAGCTGAAGTTTGTCTCACGTGGGGAACAGGGATTCTGTTTGCATCAGCTGTGAAATGAGATGGACGATCTCAAAGATGTTTCAGAAGCCTAGGAGCAACCCAGAACTGTGTGATATAAGCTTTGTTAGATAACAGTTTTTTTTACATAATAGGATAGCAATTAGGAAATATATACCCTATTCCATTCCATAAGATGGAGCAGAAAACAGACTGAATCTAGATGTTGTGTTAATTATTGCTGTTATTACTTTGGAGTTAAGATATCTAATTTAAGATGTCAGAGTTAAGATACGGTGTTAATTTGTAACTTCGAGTTCAACAGTCATCTACAGCAGTTACAATAAAGCACATTATTCTTATATCACTTACCCTCTTGAGCAAGCTGGTGTTTTCTAATTGTTCTCTGTAACTAGTGAACTTCAATTTTTTTGTACCCCTATGAACTTAAGCTAATATTTTCTCCCAGGGCAAAAGAGATGAAAGTTTTCAGTGGAATGCCCTAAAGTCCCAAAGGTAGAATTTCAGGCATCAGTCAAAAGGAGAGAAAGTCCTGGGAGGGAAGGTCAGGGTATGGAGTTCCTCGAGTTCCAGGATTTACAACTTCCAGCCAAGCACCGGTGGCCGCCTTCACCTCTGGGTGAGACTGGCTCTGGCCATGATAAAGTCTGTCAAAAGAAGCAAATTCGGCAAGCTGGATAGCAGCATGAATGTTGATGTAATTCCCAGCCTGAGATTTAATGCCACAATTATAAGAATAACAAACCCTCCTGCTGAGAAGCCTTTTGGCCACTCCAGACCCTTTAATTCCCATCAGAAAACAGCATGTCACTTCCAAGGGTTACCCACAACAGGGCTTGCTTTGGAGACCTAGAGGCGTAATTATCTATTGGGAGGGGGGAGGCTGAGGTCAGCCTGGCTGGGGTGAGGGCCTGCCCTTTGTGCAAATATTGGAATGTCTCGGAATTCCTGCCAAACCCAATCAGCCAGGGCCACGTCTCATGAGAAGTTACTTCGCGAGGTTATTTGTCTGCCCTGCTGCTGACTCAGGCAGCCTTCCCTAAGCTAACCAGAGGCAGATGAATCTGTGGGAAAAGCTCTGTCTTCACCATGAAGCCCACCAGATGGAGGTGGGTCCTGAGCCCTCTGTGTCCTTTGGTGAGTTGTGCACAGCGCACTGAACTGTATGCTCCAGGACAGTAGGGACCCCACCAGTCTCATTAACCTCTGTGTCCCTGTGCCCAGTTCACAGCACACAGTAAGAGCCTAGGGAGAGAAGTAGCTTTCTCTGCCTGCACAGTGTTTCCTCTTCTCTTCTAGATATTGTTCGCCTTTCAAGGCTCAAGTTCCACCCCCATGTGAGGCTTTCTCTGCTCACAGCAGCCCATTTTGATCTATTTCTTCCCAGAGTGCTATATCTTCTGGTGCCCTGGCTTAACTAACTTAACCCTCACTGGTTAATCTTGAAGCTGAGTGAGCTCCTTGGAGCCAATGCTCATACTTCTCCCATCTTATAGCATCAGATACAATGCCTTTTTCCTCATGACAGAAATCAATAAACAGGGGAAACCTATAGCCCCGGAGTGGGAAAGTACTGTCCAGATCAAATAGGCTAGTGGGTTTCTATTTTTTTTCCTATTAAGCAGTAAAAAGAACCCTGTGTTCTTTTCAAATGAATGATTATGGAATATCCTCCCCTGCATATAAAAGGAAAGAAGTTTGCTTCTTTGGGTTGAGGAGTGTGTACAGGTTCGGAAAGCCCATCTCTTATCTTTCTCTCCCACTCTGGCCCCTGGGGCAGTGTTTGAAAAATCACAGATCTGTCCAGACCCTTCATTTTACAAATGAGGAAGCTGAAGGCCAGAGAAAAAGAGTGGCTTGGCCCGGTTCACACATTTATTTTAATGGCAAATTTGGGAGGGGAACCAAGGTCTTCAAACTCTTACCCAAGTGACCTTTCAATTCTATGACATTGACTAACGTTTGGCTGAAAGAAAGAGAGAGAAAAAAGGGAAGAAGGGAGGGAGGAAAGAAAGGGAAACAGTAGGGAGAGGGGGAGGGAAAGGAAATGAAGGAAAAAATAGATATTCAATACATCATGGAGAGTTTATTGTCTTCTCTCTGACCTCAGCATCAACACAGCCTTATGCCTGGTAGAGCAGAGCTCCTCTCCTCTTAAAAGTTCAAAGATTAAGTTTTGTATGGAGAATTTCAGAAAAGAAATTAAGTACAAATATTAATGGTTATCTCAAATAGTTATTAATACTAAACCTTCACACTGCCTATCAACTTGAATTCTTACAGTTAGTAATTCCTGTAGTAACCATAATGGCTTAGATATTTGAAGCTATGTTCCATGGATAACTTCAAGGAGAGGCATGCAGAGCAGGCCCCGCTTCATTCACAAGAACCTCCTGTCTGAATCCTTCTTTCTCTGGTTCTGTTTGTTGTGATGCACGGTTTTCTGAAGTATGAACCCAATGATTGCACCAATTTGTGCCTTTGCCCAGGCCTTCTCTCCCAGGCCCCATGTGTCTGCATCCATAGGGATGAGTTGCAGAGGTTGCCCGAGTATTAACCAGGCTATGCCTGCTTTTTTACTTCCCTCCCTGTCTGCGGAGTGGGACTTTCTCTTCTCTTCTAGATCCTGCTCACCTTTCAAGGCTCAAGTTCCACCTCCATGTGAAGCTTTCTATGCTCACAGCAGCCCACACGCTGATCTCTTCCTTCTTAGAGCATGTGTTTCCCAGCACCCCAATACGAATTTAACCTCCAGTGGTTCTGTTGATGACTTTGTACTCCATTTCCCAGTCTACTTAATGAGAAAACGGAAGCTCAGAAACGTTAAAAGACCTGCCCAAGGCCAACCTGGGTAGTTAGTATTAATCAAGCTTAGAATCCATGTTTTTGATGCCAAATTGACACTCTGTCTACACTCTCTGTCATCATCACTCCTTAAATTTCATTTTAGCTCAGTGAGGCTACAGTCAGTAGGACAAAGCAGTTACTTTAAAATCATAATATCCAGATATCACAGTTGTATTGAAACCACTTGAAATGTCTTCTATTTTTAATTGCTGTTTTCTGTTTTTGTTTTTGTTTTTCAGTTTCACTCTTGTTGCCCAGGTTGGAGTGCAATGGCATGATCTCGGCTCACTGCAAACTCCACCTCCCAGGTGCAAGTGATTCAGCCTCCCAAGTAGCTCGGATTTGAACAAATATTTATCCACAAACTACTTAGTCAGACACTGTTGTCTTGCCTGGCACATACTTTAGGCCTCTTTCACATGTGTGTGAATGGCATGCTAATTCTGCTCAGTCAGCATGTTCTTCTCCACCTATCCCAGGAAAAATCAGTGCTGTCAGGATGCTTCACAGGATTCTGGTTTTCTTATTGTGTTTCAAGAGAATCATTGAACTTGGCACTTGCATTTCTATTTGACAAAATGTAGAACAGGGGAAAGAATGTAGCATGATGGAACAGGAGAAAGAATGTAGCATAAATCCATTTAATAAATAAACGGATTTATGTATTACTGCCAGTACAGTAAAGGCAATAATGAGTTTGTGGTAGTTACTACATGGGTGTTTCTCCATCTACATCTTGAGGATATGGGTTGGGCTTTACTCATCTTTGTATCCTTCAGAGAATGAAATCTTGCACATCACAGAAGCTCAATAAAGTTGCTGATGGACAGGTATGCTTCCTATATTACCTTATGCTTACCAAAGAATATAGGTCAGGTCTACATTAGGATGCTCACTTAATGTAGGCATCCACAGCATTTTCTAATAGATCCACAGCATTTTCTAATACCTCAAGTTCATCTACAAGGCCAGTTTTAAGTGGTTGTTTACCTCTGATATGATTTGGCTCTGTGTCCCCACCCAAATCTCATGTTGAATTATAATTCCCAATGTTGGAGATGGGGCCTTGTGGGAGGTGAATGGATCATGGGGGTGGTTTCTAATAGTTTAGCACCATTCCTGTAGTGTTGTCTCATCATAGAGTTCTCATAAGTTCTGGTTGTTTGAAAGTGTGTAGCACCCTCCCGTTTGCATGCTGTCTCTCTCCTGTCAGCCATGTGAAGATGTGCCTGCTTCTCCTTTACCTTTCACCATGATTGTAAGTTTCCTGAGGCCTCCCCAGAAGCAGAAGCCTGTACAGCCTGCAGAGCCAATTAAACCTGTTTTTAAAATAAATTACCCAGTCTTATGCGTGTCTTTATAGCAGTGTAAGAAGGGACTAATACAATTTCCATGATATCATCCTTGGAAAAAAAATTTTTTTTTGAAATTTTTCCTTCATCTACTGGCTGATGCTATCAACTTTTTAGTTCCAGAGATGAAACTAGGAACTGTAAGTTAGAAAGGGTAGGATCTCTACCTGAAGATGAACATAAACAGCACAGTTTTTCACTATTCCAGGCAGAGCACTCTATGTGTTAGGTGGAGAAGTGGGTGGAGGTGGTCTCTTAGTCTATGGGGTCCTTGTGGAAACTGGGTCCAATTTTGGCTGATCAAGAGAGAAACTTCCTCCACTATGGGTCTGAGTCAATACAGTAAAAATGAAACATAGTATATGAATGTCCAATTTCCTCAGGCCACCCCAGAGATATGTCATTGTGCCCTCACTATTTGTGGGTCCACAGCCCTAACTCTTACTGAGAATGCTGAGACATCTGGAGCCAGGCAATACAGGCACAATACATCCATAAATTCTTTGTGTGTATATGGATAAAATCTCAACACACTTACCCTTCAACCTTTGCATTTGGGGCTACATTCGAACTGCTGTGTATCACAGTCAACTTCTGATTACAGTCCTATTGGCCTCAACTAATTTAGAAGGTGGCGTTGTGACCAAAGAAAGGAAGTCTCATTACACAATGGGGTGTGTAGTGTCATTACAATGGAAGTAGCACTGAAAAATAGGCTTTGTTCCTGGTATACATTCCCTCTAACATCTTTCCAATATAATGATGCTGGACATTTCTTTATCACATATTGGGTGATAAGGCTTAAAATGAATGTTTCTCTGAGAAAGGGAACTTCATGATTTATATTTACATGAGGTAAATGACAGGTCTGAAAGTTTTTCTACAGCAGATTTTGATCTAGAGACACACCGAGTCAGAAGTAAAATCTGGGGAGAGGGCAGTATATAAGATCAAGATATGCCCCAGAAAGAGTCTGAGAGCAAGTATCTGCTAAAAGCTGACCCTGCTGACCTTCAAGGTAACCCCATGATATAACCTCTCAGGATATCATTTCACTGGGTCTGTGGTACAGGCACGGAATAGTGTAGCCTTTGTTGGTGATCACATAGGCTAATAGTAAGTTTCTGGGCTCCATCTACAAAGAAGCTTGGTCAACAGAGACCCTTGAAGAATCACTTGCTTGATCACACCCTGAGTAGACAGAGCCTTGGATTTACCTGAAAGTTGCTGACAGAAAGTACTTGAAAACGTTCTGAACTAGCCATGGTCCTTGTTGTTGAGAAATGATGTCTGGGAATTCCACTCTGCCTTCCCACTCTTCCAGCTCCCCGCAATCCAGTAATGGCTTTGTGATCTCATCCTCTAAGACAGATTTTGCAGGCAGAGTGAGTCTGATGTATGTAAATCTTGTGCCCTTGCCAGACTCTCCCAGGGAGGCTGTCTTGAGGAAAATCTATTGCCCTAATCAATTACCAAACTTTCAAATGAAATAGATTGTTCTCTCTTGCTGGAAGACCATCAAGCTGTCATTTTTCTTGGTAATGAGCAGCAGTGCAGGAGGGGAATTGCACTTTCTCTGTGGCACTGGATGAAGGGTTCCAGTAAGCAAGGGCTGGCCAGGAAATCAGGGAGTTACTTGCCAAAATGATGGAAAGGTATCTGGAAGCCTCTCTCTTTTAAACTCTACTCTGACAAATTTCTATTGACTCTTTAGTATGCATCAAGCAATTTCTTGGGTATGGCAGATGTAAAATAGAGAAAGGACTCTTCTCCCTGGCCTAGGTATCCCCCATCTGACTTTGATTTCTTGTTCTCTACTCCTTCCATGCTACTCTGGTTCACTCCTAATTCCAGAGCTATACCTGAAGAGGACAATAACTCATTTGGGAGCCTTACCTCCACCATCTGATGGGGACTGGAATTCAACTGTTGCCCAGGAATGCTCCATGAAGATTCGTGTATAGTCCTCAAGAATTTCTCTTTCTGCTGAAATGTGCTCCTGTACCTGCATCTGGGCTCCTGCCTTGGCTTATCTGTACAGTTTCTTCATTCCATTTTGGGCTTGAAATAGCACCTCAAACTTTAGTCTGTTTGCCTGAGCTCTACCTAGATTACTTCCCTGAGAGCATACAGCCCATTTTTCTACTTTCCTTTTTCTTCAGGGTCAGTGCCTTGATGCCACAGTCTATGTGTATTCAAACACTGCTCCTCCCCCGAGTATTTTCTTGCCATAGTGCTTTACCTCCCAAAGTGAACTCCCTGGTATGCAGATAGAGGCTTGAACCCTATGTGGTATCACCAAGCACCTTGGGATCTGTACTCTTTATCCAAAGTGCTTTCTATAAGACCCCTTCCAGGGAGCAGTACTTGACACAAATGGAAGAACTCCTGTGGGTAGAAACTGGGACACTTGGGTTAGTTTCCTCTTCCCTCTCCATCTAGTTTCAACTTCCTTCTTTCTCAAGCATATACACCTGAGATCCCAGCTCATCCTGCAAGCTTTTCCTGGTTATGGCACTTACTCACCTTCCAAGGTGCTCACTTTCCAAATGGAGAGTCAGCTAGATATTTAAATATGAACCACTGTGGTAAGACAATCTGTAAGGTGTGTACTAAGGGTGGTGGGAGTGAGCCCAGGGGAGGGATGTCCTAAAGAACAGATTGCAAGTGGGCCTTAATGGAGAAGCAGGAGTCAACTTAAGGGACAAGGGTCTTCTAGGGAAAAGTTAACCTAAAAGGATCCACTCCTGAGTGGTATCAGAGAGTCTGAAAAATTAAAGTTTAAGCTACTATATAAATCCTAGAATTTCAGAGATCCATTGCCCCAAAATATAGAGGTGTATCAATATTCTCCCCATAGGAGCTATAACCTAGTTGGAGAGAAAATTTTCTCACACAGTAAATAGTGAAATAATAATGTAAGGCTATACATAATAAGTGCTACTTTAAATAGAAACAAGTGCCAAGGATATGTCAAGTGCAAAGATGTCTGGGCCAGATAATGCCCCTTGCAGAAGGCTGGAGGGAAAAGACAATAAAAGGGTAATTAACACAGGAGCTAAGAATGCGGACATTTCTGCTGTCTGCAAATCATATGATGTGGATGGCTGCCCTCTTGGCCTCTGCCCTGCAGAGAATTCTATTGGATTTTCAGGAGAGGAGGGGAAAAAGGAAGTCTTATTAAAAATAACAGCATTTGGTGTGCATGTGTGTGAGTGCTGTGTGCAAAGACACATCTAACAGTCCAGCCACTCTGAGCACTGGCTGGTGGCGAAGAGTCCTGAATGCAAAGTGAGGCAAGTGGCCTTTGCAAATGCCAGCTGGAAACACTGCACTGCTGTGTAAGCAGGACAAGAACAAGCTAGGGAGCTGTCACTTCTCCAAATAGATTCTCTCAATGATGGGATCAGCTGGCTGTTCTGAGAGGGGGCTTTGGGCATCTCTATGCCTCTCTCTTGATGGATAGAAACCCAAGTATGAGAACATGGCTGAATGCCTCTTGATTCTGGGTGGGACACTGGCCTAGATCACTTTTGGGAGGCAGGACCCTGATCAGCAGGCAAAGGGGAAGGCAACATTATGACATTCCATGAAAGAGTGGGCCAGACTGTCCTCCTGTGGGCACCACTCCACTCATGGTGGGGTTGGACTGGAGGTACTCCCTGCCTCCACAGTAGAAGCTGCATGGAGGGGCCTGGGAGTGTAGAGAGCCTGATCTCTGGTTCTGCATTCCTTCTCATTATCCTCCAAAATCTACAGTTAGTACAGCTTGGGAGACACAGATAAACCACTCTATGAGTTGCATGATCTTTAGGAGTTGACTTATCTCAGAGAGACTCATTTTATTTTTCCCTGATCGCATGGGAATTTTAATGACTACTGTAAAACACAAATCTGTTGTCACAGTTAAGCGTGAGAATAATTATAAAAAACATGTAGCACCTGTAAGAAGCTATCCAAAATGCTCACTTCAATGCCCCTAATTTTACAGAAAAGAACTTGGAGGCTCAGAGAGGTTAAGTGTCTCACTTGAAGTTGCCCATCCAAGACGAAACTGAGGCTGGAACCTGGGAAGGACAGTGAAAAGATGAGGGAGAAATGTCTGGGGTTTGGCTCTGGCCCTAACAGGGGGTGGGATTATGGACAACCCTTCCACTCAGGCTTCAGGTTCCCTTTCTGTTAGGCAGAGGATGGATGGGATCCTCTGCAAAGTCCCTCAGGTTCTAACATGGAATCAGCAATACTCCTTCCTCCATGCAGCAGAGGCCTTGCCCATGACCTACAGAACTCTGCATTCCATAGAGAAGCCAAAATGTGGGCTCCTGGGTCAGACATCTCTACAAACAAAGTTCATTGCAGTGGAACTTCTCAAGGGCTTTGACCCCTGGAACCTCCCTGGAGAACTGTCCAAGGGATATAGGGATGGGGGCCCACAGGGTACAGAGTGGTGGCCACTCGAGTGGCAGATTGCCAACACCATGTGACCTGGCTCCCCAGTCTCAACATTTCCATTCTATCTAGTTTATTTTCTTTTCCCTGTCCCCTCCATGACCTGAAATGCTATCACAACCATATCTGGGCTTTTCTGTAAATGTCTATTTTTTTTTTAAATTTTAAACCTTGATTACTTTCACTCTAATAAACTAGAACTGAAGCTTATTGAGACAAGTGAAATGGGTTTCCCTGAAAAACATTTTTGTGTGGGTAACCGAAAGAGACAGACTGAGAGACAGAAAGACAGAGGTAGTGAGAGAGAAAACCACAGGAAGGAAGCTTATGGAGAATTTGAAAGAGAAGAAGACAAGCAGGTATTGATGGCCAAAAAGATAGAGAGAGATACATAGGGGGAGGAGATGACTGAGGTAAATTAGGCAGCGACAGGGAGATTTGGTCCATCTCCTCTCGTGTCCCTATCTACACAGAGGGATGTGATGGAATCTGTCAAATCCACAGATGAGTTGGGTAAGACTGGGCAAGGTATCGCATGAAGGGACACATAAAGTCTTCATTTTCTTTCTCCTTCTTGGACTCTTCCAAAGGCTTGCAAGACCACTGGTTATACAGGAGGATCCAGGACAGAGTCATGACCCTTTGATGTCCCTGAGTTCAGAGCCATGGGTCCTCTATCCTAGCATTTTGCCTTAGCTAGATCTGAAAGTCTGGGGGATACTGGCATTGTCGTCCATGAAATCAACTCAGAGGTCATCTATCATCCCCCAATATCTTGACATTTTATAATTCTGTTTACATTTTTATACATTTGTATCTCATTTGCAGGACCAGATTGTTAATTCCCTGAAGCAGGCATTTTTGTGTGTGCATGATGCCTTGAACCTAGTAGGCCTTTGATAAGATCCAGTTAAGGGACTGGGCCTGTGTCAGACAGCTTCCAATGGCCCATCAGAATGGAGGGATTCCAGAAGGTCAAAGGGCACCCATATAATGGACACTGGTCATCCTACAGAAACATCTTACAGAGAGTTGAGCACCCATGAGTGGGCTGGCAAGCAAAGGCAAGATGAAGGTTGTATTAGTCTGTTTTCAGACATATAATAAAGACATACCTGAGACTGGGCAATTTACATAAGAAAGAGGTTTAATAGATTTACAGTTCCACATGGCTGGGGAGGCCTCATGATCATGGCAGAAGGTGAAAGGCATGTCTCGCATGGCAGCAGACAAGAGAAGAGAGCTTGGGCAGGGAAACTCCCCTTTTAAAAACCATCAGATCTTGTGAGACTTATTCACTATCATAAGAACAGCATGGGAAAAACCTGCCACCATGATTCAACAATCTCCCACTGGGTTCCCTCCCTAACACGTGGGAATTCAAGATGAGATTTGGGTGGGGACACAGCCAAACCATATCAAAGGCCCTGCTCTCTTCCAAAGACTAAGAGAGGGAGAGAAGAGTCACAGCAAGAACGTGAGTGAAGACTGGCCTGTAAAAAACACAGGGAGACTCAGGAGACCAGCCCCAGCTAGAACATGAGATCTGCATGAAGCAATTGTTAGAGCATTGAGATGTCTCTGTTGAACATGTTGGATGATGGTGTTTCTAAGAATTCCAGTCTTTTTTACCTTTGAGATAAGCCAAGTACACAGAATCTCTTTTAAGCTTGCATTATAGGACTGGAGTGGTACCTGGCAGGCTCTTGTTTGTGCAGGGATATTTGCCCCAGTGCCAGATGGCCCAGATGGCCATGTTTTCTAATTGGTTCTTCTTACCTTTTCTCACGGTTCCTATTTATTCCTGTTGTATATTTCTGCTTCCTCATTTTACACAGTCTCACACGAGAGTTACAGGGACACTCTCACCACTCCTGTCAACTGGCCAATTTTATTCATTTCTCAAGTAACTTAAATGTCCCTTCTTCCAGGAAGATGTCCCAGCCCCACAAACAGCAGCAGAAGCTCCTCTGTGCATTTTTCTGCCTAAATACCGACCTCTCTGAACACAGTTACATGCTCAATGGGCTGCCTCCACCATAAGATTGTATGCCCACTGAGGACAAAGGCTGTGTCCCCACAGATTCTTTAGTGCCCAGGACACTGCAGGGTGACAGTGAGTGCTCAATCCATATTTCTTTAATGTAGATGTGTGTGACCTAAGGGTCAGCCTGGTCTCTCCTATGGAGGAAAGCACTTCCCTCTATGGTGAACCCTGGCTATGGGGCAGAGGTTACCAAAGGCTGATTTCTGGGTGAGTTTTGATATGGTGCTCCTGTGGTCCTCTCTGCCCTAGCCTGGCTGGTTTCCTCCTTGCCACTCTCTCATCTGACCTCTGCACATTGACTTCTCCGTCCGGTCATCAATGCCCTCCCTCCTCCCTTTTAGCCAACTGCCCTTGAGCTCAGAGGCCACCTGCCCTGGAAACTTCCCTGAATCTACTCAGACTCTCCCATCCTAGAGTCTGTAATGCTCTTTTCAGTGTGCTTCTCATGGTGGGGAGTCAGAGTTATGATACCATTATCCTGTGTAGTTATAACCTCCATTTCTTAGACAAAAAAGGCAACACTGGAACTGCAGGAGTTCATAGACTTTGTCCTGTCTATCCCCTTCAATGTACAGAAAAGGGCAGTGAAGCCAGGGAGCTCAAGTGATCTCCTCGGGGACATAGCTGTCAAGTGGCGATATCCCCTTGAGGAGGGCGAAAGTCAGGTCCCCTCAGAGGAGGAAAGTCAGGTCCCCTCACTTTATGACCAGACAAGTTACAGTTCCCCTTCACTCCTAGGATTTTGTATACCATGTTTCCTTAGCCAGGGCTTGTACATCAGGCCCAGAGCTTGTATATCAGTTTCTTAGGACTGCTGCGACAAATTACCAATGAACTCAGTGCTTCAGCACAAGAGAAATTTATTCCTTCACAGTTCTGAAGCTAGAAATCCACAATTAAGGTATTGGCAGGGCCATGCTCCCTCTGGAGGCTCTAAAGAAAAAATTTGCTTGACCTTTCCGACTTCTAGTGGTTCTTGACATTCCTTGGCTTGTGGCGCATCACTCCATTCTCTGCCTCTGTCTTCACATGCCCTTTGTTTCTCTCTGTCCTGTCTTTTTCTGTCTCTTCCATTACTGGATTTTGGGTCCACACTATCTAGGATGATTTCATTTGGAGATCCTTAACTTATCTGCAAAAGTCCCTATTCCAAATAAATTCACATTTTAGGTTCTGTGTAGAACTATTTTTCTTTTGAAGGGGCGCTATTCAACCCACTACAGCTTGGAATTCAGCAAACACCCAGTTGCCACTGGATTACTGATGGATAGTGGCTCAGCTGGTGTGTGATCAGGCTAACTGGACAACTAGAGGAATCCCTGTGGAGATGGTTGGGTTTGAGGTGAAGAAGACAGATGGGTTTTCTAAGTGAGGATAAAGTGAAGGGTAGATCTCAGGGCTGCTAGAAGCAGGACTCCTGGGAGATTTGAGGACAGGGCCTCGACTGGTGTGTGAGTCAGAGCTGGGAGGGGTACAGGGCTGGACCTGGTGCCTTCAAGGTCCCCCTACAGCCTCAAAGCTGGCTGCAGCCTTGAAGCTGGAAGTGGGATCTCCTGCCAGGAGGCTAGCTGACACTTTGCAGTAAGCAGGAAGTGGTAAGCCTCCCTCCCTCAGGACATCTTTTTCAGGAAGGTCCTTTTCTGTTTTCAGCTTGGCCCTCCCTCCCCACCCCAGTTCTGTGGAGAGAAATCCACATCAGAACAGACAGGGTGAAGGCAAGTGGCCCCGTTGCACGTCCCAGTCAGCTATTTGAGAAGAAAATGAGAGCGAAGCCAAGGCTAGGCTTTGTGAAACATGTAGGCGGGTCTGTACACAAACATCGGCTCATACAAATAAACCAAACCTGGCCAAAAATAACAGAAAAGACAACAGATGCTTCCAATTAAAATGTCAGCGTCTCCTGAGAAGCTGAGTTCTCACGTGGTGTGGGTGCTCGGGGGGCCGAGGACTACTGGAAGGGACCACATATGGAAATCTGTTTGCATTATACCACATCCCAGATGCCACGTAAGACACTGGCCTGACCTTGCAATTAGCACATTGGCTGTTTCTGGGGTGAGGTATGTGGATAAATGGAAAAATCAGGAAGTTGTGAAAGAGTGTGATTGTTCCTACTGGGTCCTATAGGAAGTGAGGGACCCAGGAGCATTCTCAGGGAATATCAGTCTGTGGGCTTCCTCACCTCCTCTATCTTCTCTCTTTTTTGCCTGTATTTTCCCATGTTCTTCAACGTCCTTATGAAAGGAAAATGTATTTACAAGGACAGCAGGCAGTCTTAGTGGGAAAAGGCTGTCTAAGTCTGTCACAAGGATGTGGCAGTGGTGTGGGGGATAGAGGGACAATCCCGGCCCCGCCTCCCTGTCCACTCTTGGTGGTGGTGGTGAGGTATGTAAGACACTGGACTATCCAAACAGCCTCTCCCTAATCTGCTGTACTTCCGAATCTCTCATAAAACTGTTTTCTTTCAAATGTGCTTTGCTGTTTACTCAGCATAGGTCCTCATTTCCCTTTGATCCTAGAGTCGCTTTGCTTTTATTTTTCCTAACTTTCTTTCTAGCCTCACTGGGCAACTGTTAAGGAAACCAACAAAGGCAGCAAGGAAACGACAGATTCTTTCCCAAATCTCACCATCTCATCAAATCAAGAGGGAGTGCGTATTTGAAAGGGTGCCTTATTCTGATAAACGAATCTCCTTCTTCTCCTAATCATTGTTATTATCATCGCTATTATAATAAAATCTACATTTTATAGCTAAAGATCCAACTAGAGTCCTGTCTGCAGAAAGGGAGAACAATGGGGAAATTAATGAACTGAATCCTCATTGGTGTTTCTGTAGGGGACCATGAAAATTTGTTGGTTTTAATAAGTTCCTCCATGGAGTTGCTTCCACAGGCCAGTGCTGGTAGGCCCGGGTACCCACTGGGTAATGCAAGATGTGTAACTCAAATATTTTTATGTGGATTCAAACACATTTTCATTTCTTAATGGTCACTATTACTGACCAGATAAGAAAGAATTATCCGCATAAGGAAAACAATGATTAGTTTTAACAACAGAAGCTTAAACAGGATGCTAATTAGCAGCCACAGAGATGGGAAGGTTCTGGATGTGAAAAGTTATGCAGACAAACCCGCAGTATAGCTGCAATGTACCAGGATCCCATTCCTTACCATATGGCTGTGGTCTGGCAAATGGCTTGCTGGCAATTTATTACCATATCACTTAGAACTCAGGAGCAAACCGTTTATGATTAGCCAATTTATTATGCTATCCTTGGTACCTCAAGGGAACCCTGTGGGCTTTCCTACCCTGTTGTGTTATTCTAAGGACATATGACAGGGAAGGAACAGCCCTCCCTTTTAGAGCTGCCTCAAAGTACTATTTACTGGAAAGTTTGCCAGAATCTAGATAGAATCTTTCAAAGAAAATAAACAAGCAAAAAGTCCCCGCAGTCATGAACTGTAGCCACAGCTGGAACTATTGGAACATTCCAGGAGATGAAAACAAAGATTCCCTCCTCCTTCCCTTCTGTCTTACTGAGGACACATCAGCCACCCTCGTGAGTGCACTTTAGCTACAACAAGAGCATGCTCAGAGAGAAATAAGGACATATGACCATTAGACCAGGAGACAGGAAGCAATGGTTCTGGAAGGGGTTCTGTTTGTTGCTAACATAGGGTAAGTGCGCTGGATCCTTGATCCTGAGTTTTAGAACCTGCAAAATGGATGCACTCCTTTCTGTCTTACCTACTTCCATTGGTGTGGGAAGCATCATGAAAACAGAGACTTTGATGGGGAAAATTACTCTGAATCTATCAGGCTGATTAAGCCACAGCAGATCAGCATGTAAGCTATTGGAGAGATTTATTTTCAAATCATTGGCAAAGGTAGGCAAGAAGAAGGGCACCAGTCTCTCTCTACTATCAATAGGGTCTGCCCACCTCTATAATTTAGCATTTTAACTAGAGTTGCCAAGAAAAAGTATGTGGAGCTTTGCATAAGGTGAAAAAGTGGAGATTGTGTCTGAGAACTGACTAACGGGAATGTGCTTTGCCGAGACCAAAGCTTGATGGAGTAGTCAGAATGCCTGAAGGGGCAGAAAAGCATTAAGACAGGAGGGTTACAATGGCAAACAGAAAAGGGAAGGAGGACAAATAGGAACCAGACATTGAGTTAGTTAAGTTGGTGTGATTTGTTAAGCATTTAGCTGGGGAGGGCTGTGGCAGTGCTGAAGGGAAACTTGCTCAGTAATCGCAGAGCATGGAATTGACCCCATTTGAGTTAATATGCATAATGTGGAGAGACCCCTTGTAGAGATTGTTCCCTGAAGCCCAGGGTAGCCTGGTCCCTAATCCTACAAAGCCTGCCTCTAAGTAAAAATCCCAGGGTTGATACAAGGGCCCTAATACCCTAAAAACACACACAACACTCACAAACACTATCACTCCCCTGCATCATCAATCTGACCTAAAAGAAGCATGCTTGCCATAGTCAACATTAATTACACATTTAATTAACTCTCAGTCTGTTTCCTTCTTAGAATTCCAAGGGGCCCTGGGAAAGACTTTCCATGGACCACATCTCTGGAAAGAGCTGCCCAGGGAACTTTAAAATGATGCCTTCTCTTCTGATAAATTTCACTGTAGCAAGCAGTAGAAGCAATACAAAAGAAAATATTTTATTGATCATTCTGTTAAAAAAAGAAACCCAGAAATAAGGCACACAGGTCCTTATCAGAATCTTGTGGTTTGTAAGAAGCACCATCTAGAAAATCTAGGATCCTGGGTCTGAGTTCTGGGTCTGACACTGATTAATGATGTAACATTGAATGTGTCAGTTAATTTCTTTACGCTTCAGTTTTCCCAACTACAAAGTGATTGTAAGGTAAACTTTATTACATTGACTAGATGTGCTCTCACAGGATGTTTCTTGGAGCATAATCTTACTATTCCCAGTGATTGCAGAGGTCCAGAGTTTTTCCTTTGCTTTATGAATGTTAAATAATGAATTAGGGTACTTTTCAACTTGATCACTCTAGCATCCCATGATGCAACATTTTTTCCCATATTTATGATATATGAGGATACAGTGACCCTTGTCCACAACACAAATTCTAGACATGCAATTGTTACTATGGGAATGAGATATATTTTGTGATCTTCCAGGTCTGTTGAGTCCAACCAAACACCTACGGCATGCCAGGTATTCTGCTAGGCTCTGTGGTACCGGGATGAGAAGGCATAGACCTTGCCCTGGAGGAGCTTATGTTCTTGTGAAGGCAGCTAAATCTCTAAACAAGTAACTTTAGTACAGGATGATATGTGAAACAATAGAGTATCAGAGGGTTTCTCAAAGATTTTCCCTCAAGGATCAACTGTATTGGAAACAACTAGTGAGTTTGTTAAACAACCTCATGCCTCATCTTCCCATATCTGAATCTTTCAGGTGAAATTTGGGAATCTGCCTGTTTCACAAGTTTTCCAGCATATTCTGCCCCACACCAAAGTCACTATAGGAAAAATTAACTATGGGAACTCACATACAGATGCCACAGAATCCTGCCTTTAGGGACCACTTATTTGAGCTCTATGCTGTTCAACGCCCTGTGAAAAATCCAATAATATTTACTATAGAATCCATTACCTCTAGGAGCTTATATTCTTCTCAAGAGCCATAAAACCAGGATATCACATCCAAGATAAGAAGAAGAAAACAGAGTTGGAGCTCATGCCTCATGATGTTATTGCTCTAGCCAAGATTTGCAGGTTTCTTTCTTCATGAGTGTTTTATTCCCCATGGCAGAAGTCACTTGCCCCGCCATGGGAAAATGTAGCTCTGCCCAAGACTCTGGGACCACTCTGTTCCTGGGAAGGTGTGGAGCAACCTTTCAGGAATCTCTTGTCACTGCCAGTCCTGCTTTGGCTGGGTAATTCATTATCAGACGTTCGCTGTGTTCTGGGTACTCTGAAGCCACCTTTATCCTTGCCCAGTGTCCTGGCATCTCTATGGCCCTTGCTCTTCTGAGTCTTTGCCAGGGACATGCCCTTCGTCTGCACCCCGTTCAACAGAGACAATGACACTTCTCTACCTGGCAATGCAGCCGAATGCAGGCAGAAGATGAAGCACTTACAAAAAGCATTGCACTGGAACTGCATAGCAACTTGCACGTTTTCCAGAGAGATAATATTATGTTCACTATATTGATATGTTTTAAGGACTTAATTCACAAAGCTGGTAAGTGGAAGACTCAAGTTTCAGATTGGCCCTGACTCACTCATAGTTTGTTGCCATCATCATAATCACAGGCCCCTTATAAGGGGAGTGTTCATGGACAGGACACAAGTGGAGAGTTATTCTCTTTTTCTGGGTGTCCTCACCTTTGGTGAGCCAATTTGCCAGAGTGAAAATTGTCTGGCATTTGGATTCTTCTTTGTTCATTGTTCTCTGTGTGATCTTGGGCATGTTGTAGCCCTTTTGATCCTCAGGTTCTCTGCTTATAAAATGTGACAATATATTCTAGAGGGCACTGATGAGTGGACTGAATGAAATAATACAGGTAATATCGTTAGCTCAATAAGGTTAGCTTCTCTCCCATTTCCTTTCTTTCCTGCCCTATCATGTGGATCCCCAGACACGTGTCTTTCCTCATTCCAGCAAAAGAGGGCCTTTTGAGAAATACTTCTTGCTATGTTATCTGAAAGCAACCAGACTTGTTCTCAGAAGACAATAGCTGATCCCTCCCTCTCACAGTGCTGTGGAACCCCCACCTCTTCCCAAACCAGATAGAACCTGGTGAAAAGGCAGAGATGGGTCCACTTTAACTTTGCTTGTCTGTTTGCATCAGTCCCTGACCTTTATATTCTGAGCCTTGGCTGGGTGCAGTGAAGCAAAGAAGGGGCTGGGCACAAGGAATGTACAATGGTTCTAGCCACCATGCTTTCTTGAGGAACTGGAAACCTGCTAGAGGTTACTAACACTAATGCATCAGGATTAGGGAAGGAGGTCAAGTCAGAAAGTATTTTATAGAAACTCAGCATGCCAGAGGGACACCAGCACACCTTGGGGTGGGTTCCAACATAGGCCAAGTGACCAGGAGTGATTATTTCTACAAAGGATAATCTTTCTTATACACTGTATTCTTTCTCTCCATGCCCCTTTTTAAGAAACAATAAGTAGCCAATTATTATCAATTTATTTGCTGCTTCTTATAATTACATTATCCATGATTAACTCACTGGAGTCTAATTTGACTCTAGAGTTATTTTGTAGGAATGCTCCATCGCTGAGCATGGTAGGATTCTTGTGAGATCAGGCTCACCCTGTTTGGCTCACGGAGTTCAATTAATGCACATGGAGAGGGACAAAGAAGAGGATGAGAAATGGCAGGTGCCCTAGTCTTGCTGAGTTGCAAAGTCCTTCCACATTCATTATTTCATTAGATACTTAGGCTAGCTCTGTGAGGTATCTAGGATACCTATGATCATCTCCAGTCTACAACCTGGGACATGGACCCGGGTCAAATCACAATGTGGTGCCCAAGATGGGATTAAAACCCAATGTCAACACCCTACTGGCTCCTCCCCTCCACAAAGTGTAGCTCCAAGGATATTGATCAATAATTTCGATAGTGATCATTTCTGTAATACTTTGAAACTTCCAAAATATTTCAAATTCCTGATCATATTAAATCTTTACAACAGTCCCGTGAGGCAGAGAAGAAACTATAATACCCATTTCTATAGAGGAGATAACTTTGGTTTACAGAAGTGACTTGCCTAAGATCATGCAGCCTTGAGGGTGTGAATCCTGGGATCAGCCTTCTGATAAAATGTTTTATTCTATTATAGCACCCCTGAACATCAAGGTTCACCAGAAAGGTGTGGTTTAAGAATAGCACAGGTCAGCCACAGGAAGTCATAGTTATATTTTGTAAAAACAGCTATTTTCTGTGACAGAGGCTTTTCTTAATTTATGGATCTTTTGAGATAATGTTTACATATGTATATACATAGGTGTGTATATGAATATATACCAATAAAATGACATTTTGGGGAAACTCTAAAATTTCCATCAGAGTCTCAAAGGGGTGTGTGACCCCCAAACAACCAGTGAGTTTGGTGATTCTCATCTCCTCTCCACCAATGAAGAATTAAGGTGGTGGTGGTGGTGTTTGGGACTGGGAAGAAGGTGAGAAGGCTTTAGAGAAGACTGGGGGAACAGAGTCATGCAGGCCAAACAAGGCAAAAGTTTAAAGGTGCTGGGTCCAAGTAATGGTTATAGGGACAAAACTGCTGAGGCTATGGGCTTAAATAAGTTGACATATTCAGCAGTTAGAGAAGTTTTAGTGGAGTTGTGGGAACAGAAAACTGACTGTGGGTGTTAAAGAAGGTGGAGAGGAGGAAGGAGAGACAGTGAGTATGGAAACCTTTCTTTATAATCTGGCAATTAAGGAAAGTACAGAGATGGAATGCTAGCTTTGGGGGGAAAGCAGGACCAAGGAAACTCTCTCTCTCTCTCTCTCTTTCTTTGCCTTAAAAATGGGAGGAAGACTCTAATTGAAAGGGAGAGCCTAGCTGAGGGAGAAGGAGCCTAATTAGGAGACAGGGGGAGATGAATCCTGAACTGAGACGGAGGTTAACTTCAGAGCAGATCTGAGACACTCCAGGAACAGGAGTGGAGATGGGAGGGAGAGGTGAAGACACAGAGGAAATGTGAGCTTCTTGCATGATTCCTGCCAGTTTCATTTATCGTAGAACTTACGGTGTTGCAGCAAATGACAAATGACACCATCCAGCCAGGCTGCTTCCTGTCACCCCGGGCACAAGGCCTCTTGTCTCTGGGCATCTGGCAGCTTCTTGCTGCCCTTCCCTGTCTGTTCTGCATCCTTATTTCCCAGCTTCAGGCACTGACCCTGTCAGGTGCTTCTCCTGGAGCTCTCAGCCTCACAGAACTCTTCTGAGGGTGATTTCAGTAGTAAAATACAGAAATATGTTCCTGGGAAATACGTACCTGGGAAATTGTTTTCTTTGTTGTTGATTTATTTGATTGCCAAATCTTTTTTTAAAAAACTTGCACTATACAATGTACAGATATATTGCATTATAGTTATAAAATAGATTATATTTGTCACTTTCTGTTTTTAAAGTTTTTTTTTTCTGGTTCTTTGGTAGGAATGAACTTCTATATTGTTTCTAAGTCATAATCAGAGTCTTCCTCTTATTTTACTTTCAGCGCCTTTCCCAAAAACAACCTCCTAAGTCTATGAAGGAAACATTTTCAATGAAACCTTGAAGCATGTCTAAAGGCCTTTCCCCCTGTCCTCCTCCTGCAATTCTCCAGCTGTTATATTTCTCATAGAAGGTATTCAGAAAGTGTTCAAAGGTGGAATCTGATTGCACGGACGGCTTCCTTAAGCACTTGAGTCATTGGGCCATTTTCACTGGGGACAGATCCATCACCTAAAATCCTCTCTGCTTGCCAAGCTACTTAGTGGTCACCCTATTCTACTTGTGAAACTGCCACATGGCAGGACTGTGGCAGTTTTGGGGCTTAATTTTGAATCCTCCCTCCTCAATGGGAATAACTCATTGTTCTTTGTCTCTAATGTTCGCTTTGTCAGCCCCTTGCTACACTGTGGGTACATGTTGGAATGGATTTTGTTGGAAAGCTCAAAGCCAGGTGTCAACAGAGAGGCCCTGTCTGGGGCACCCTTGAAAAACAAAACCTATTCTCTTGCTCCACTGCTCTCTGTTCCCCTTGCCCTGTTTTATTATTTTGCACAGGACATAGAATGTATTGCCCTATGCCTGATAGATTGTATATCTGTCTCTTCAACTGAATATAAGCCCCGCACAGGATAAGAAACATTTTCTGTTTCAAACCTGCTGTATCCTCACTTACCTAACACAGTGCCTGGTTTCTGGGAGGGGCTGAATACATAATTGTTAAATTAATTGTTGAATGTCTGTGACTATCATATCCTTGCTTACAAAAGTCCAGGAAGCAGTATAGTGAAGAAAGAGCCAAATTGACAACCAAGAAATCCAGCATCACTTTCTGCCTCTGTCATCAGCTAGTATGTATATATATATGTGTGTGTGTGTACGTATATATATATATGTGTATATATATACATATATATACACATATATATATACACACATATATATATATAATAAATTCCTGTATATATGGGAGTGTATGTGTGTGTATGCAATTAAGTGTGTTATCTTAAATGTGTTATCTATATCTGTATAGATACACACACACACACACTCCCATATATACATATCTATATAGATACACACACACACACACACACATACATACACACATATATATGAGAGTTTATTAGAGAGGGTTCGCTTCACACTATTACAAGGCAAAGTCCCACAATAGGTTGTCTGCAAGGTGGGGAAGAGAGAAGCTGGTAGTAGCTCAGTCTGAGTCAGAAAGCTTCAATCCAGGAAAGCTGACAGTGCAGCCTTCAGTCTGTAGCCAAAGGCCTGAGAGCCTCTGGCAAGCCACTGGTGCAAGTCCCAGAGTCCCAACGCCAAAGAACCTGGAGCCTAATGTCCAAGGGCAGGAGGAGAAGGAGGAAGTATCCAGCACAGAAGAGAGAAGACAGCCAGAAGACCCAGCAAGCAAAGTTGTCCCACCTTCTTTTCTTCTTCTTTTTTTTTTTTTTTGAGACAGAGTCTTGCTCTTGTCACCCAGGCTGGAGTGCAGTGTTACAATCTCGGTTCACTGCAACCTCCACCTCCTGGGTTTAAGCAATTCTCCTGCCTTAGCTGGGATTACAGGCACACACCACCACGCCCGGCTAATTTTTGTATTTTTGGTAGAGATGGGGTTTTGCCATGTTGGCCCGGCTGGTCTCTAACTCCTGGACTCAGGTGATCTACCTGCTTCATTCTCCCAAAGTATTGGGATTACAGGCATGAGCCACCACGCCCGGCCAAGGTTATCCTACCTTCTTCTGCCTGCTTTGTTCTAGCTACCCTGGCAGCCAATTGGATGATGCCCACCCACACAGACAGTGGGTCTTCCTCTTCCAGTCCACTGGCTCAAATGTCAATCTCCTCTGCAATATCCTCACAGACACACTCAGGAACAATAATTTGCCAGCTATCTAGGCATCCTTCAATCCAATCAAGTTGACACCTAATATTAACCATCACACCTGGAAATGTTACTTCTCTGAATTTCAGACCCTTTTGTTTAAAAAGGACAACACTTCTTTCATAAGAGCGTTGTGAGCAATGAATTAAATTGTGTTAAGTATTGAGTTTGTTCACATTTGCCACTACTATTAGGGATCAAGCTGCCCTTGGTGATGGGAATCATCTCGGCTCATTCTTCTTTTTCACTTGAACTGTCTTACTTTCAATGGTTTGAAAACAGATCATCACATTAATGGGTATGAAGCATTGCCCCCAGGAAACTAGTGTTGCCACATGGAGCTTCACAAGGCCTTTGCTCACATGAATTGCTAAAGTGCCTTTGGTGATCTTCAAGATTTCATCAAGAGGGTCAGACCTGGGAGCTGGAGCTTGCCAAGGTGCTAGGATAGCAGCATTCAGTCTCATGGCAAAGGCATTCCATGTTCGTTCCACTCTTTTCTCTGTGCTCTGGGCTGCTATGTTGCAGATGCTAATTATTTTATCAGTTCAGCCCAAAATCTAACTGGCTTCTCTTAAAAGCCATTACATATATGTGACCTAAATCCATCAAGAAATAGAGCCAAGTTATCAATAAGCGTACCTTTCCCAGGGTGTCATGAAGAGGACTAGGGGAGAAGGGGGCTAACATAGGCAAGGACTCACTTCAGTAAGAAGGCAAGAGGACCCTGTGTCAGTAGAAATGCACATTGACACAATCCCAAGTTTGACCCAAGACTCACTCTTGGCTTTAATCACCACTCCTCTGGTCTGTCCTCAAGGCTTCAACCCCTCACCTTGTTTTGTAGGATCACCTGGTGGCTGGGTGGCATTCTGAGGTCTACAGTTCTCTCTGGGGACCAGTCAAGTGAGGTTTATGCCCAGAGTTTAACTTAAAATAGAAATATGCCACCAGGGTCTTTGAAACAATGCTTTGAGGCCCCGGCCTTTGTGTTTTGTTTGTTTGTTTGTTTGATTTTTTTTTTTTTTTTTTTTTATTTCCTATTTTTCTGCCCTGGACAAACTTGCTTACTTAATCCCCATGCCCAGGTTTTCTTTTTGTTACTTTCATCCCTCCTTCTTTCTCCTCCTCCTGCATCCAAATTCACTCATGCATTTGACCAATATTGACTGAGAGGTAGGGACAGAGGGAGTCAGACAGGATGCAGCCTATGCAGAGATGCACAATTTAGGGGATACCCTAAATATACTCTAAATATGAAGTGAGGAAATATGAAGCTGGGAGAAAAGCAGTGGCCAGACACTGAACAACCCGGCTTTCCATTTTATGAGTTTTGACTTTGTCTCAAAGCTTATATTATGGAGATCCATTAAGAAAGAGACAGAGAGAGAGAGAGAGAGAGAGAGAGAGAGAGAGAGAGAGTGTGTGTGTGTGTGTGTGTGTGTGTGTGTGTGTGTGTGTGTGTGTGTGTGTGTGTGTGTGTGTGTGTGTGTGTGTAACATGACCTGATTCTGTTTTAAAAAGCTCTGGCTTCTTTACATCAAGAAAGGGCTGGAAAGTGCTGGATAGAAACAAAGTGTAGACTAACGGCGGGGAATAGAGAGACTGAAGAGAGGTGAAAGAGGAACAGCAGGGCACAGTGGCTGTCTCAATGATGGTGTGGAGGGAGAAACAGGAGTCAAAGGTGACTACCAGGTCGGGCACAGTGTCTCACGCCTGTAATCCCAGCACTTTGGGAGGCCGAAGCAGGCAGATCAACCTGAAGTCAGGAGTTTGAGACCAGCTTGGCCAACATGGTGAGACCCCCATCTCTACTAAAAAAAAAAAATTGCTGAGCTTGGTGGCACATGCCTGTGGTCCCACCTACTCAGGAGGCTAAGGTAGGAGAATAACTCAAACCCAAGAGGTGGAGGTTGCAGTGAGCTGAGATTGTGTCACTGCACTCCAGCTTGGGTGACGGAGTGAGGGAAAAAAAAGATGACTACAAGTTTTGGCTTGATCACAAAGGTGCATGGTGTTGCTGATAACAGAGAATAAGAAGCAGCACTTCTTGTTTCTTGTCAGTTGATGATGAGTGACTATGGACATGACGAAGAACAGCCTCAGTTGAGTGGGGGCTGTGAATGTATAGTAGGCACCAATCTGGGGCGTGTGTGATTTTTCCCGTAGAGTTCAACTGCCCAGATAGAAAGGTGGACATGGAAAAACTGGGCTTTGCAATGGTCACCTAATTCTCACCTTCCTGGTCCCTGGATCACCCTTTCTATGCAACCACTCTGGAGAAAGAAGTACAGGACACTAACGAGATACAGCCATTTTCTACCCTACCAGAACTTAACCTAAAAGATGACATGCACAGAACGTTGCCCAAGATGCTTGCCTTTCCTCTTTGCAGACATGATTTGGCAGGAATGTAGTTTTCCATTTAGGTGATTCAGGATGTGGCTCGATGTTTCCATGCAGTGGTCTTCATGAGCCAAGTAAAATCTCATCAAAGTTTCAAGTAAAAAGCAGTCATTCCCTGCCCACTGAAATCAAATATTTTATCAAAAGTCTTCATTAAATGCCTAATGTATACAGCAAAAAAATAAATATGAGCCACAAAAAAACTTTTTTAAATAAACAAATCTAGAATTCATAACTGAAAAACTAATATAAAGCAAATCAAAAAAGATAATTTTGGCCTAGGAGTTAGAGGACTAGAATAATTCAGGCCATGTGGCTTTAATGCTTATAGAATAGAGGTTTCTGGCACAGTCTGTCAAGTCAGAATGCCTAGTTCAAATCCTGGCTCTTTCCTTTACTGCCTATGCAATTTTGGGTTACCACAAAGTTTAATTAATATACATAAGATACTCACACCAGTATTTCACACAGAGAGTAAGTGTTAGCTAATGCTGTTGTTATTACTGGTGTTTTTATTTTGAGCTATATAACATGAACATTTCAATTCTATCTTTAGGCAACCATGTCTTTATTCATAAAATGAGGGCAAGATATTATCTTTTCTAACTATGTTCTGAGATGACTTGGGGTTCCTCTGCCCCACCCCATTCTACATTTTATTTACTTTATCCATCATCTTGGGGTTTCATATATATTTTTACCTGCTTTATAAAGGGCTCTGAAAAACAAGTTGCAAATCACTAGGTCAGATGGTCTAATGTCCATCTTGTGCAAAAGTTTTGATTCCCTGAGTGAAAAACATGCTCTTTACAATAGATAGTGGGATGAAGTGGTTTCAGAGGAGGTGGCCACATGCCAGGGAAAGCTTCTTGGAAGAAGTGAGTTGGAAAGTTAAAATCAGAGTGTTTCTAGCAGTTAGTGAACCTGGAAGAGAAGTTGTAATTCCCAAAGATAGGTGAGTGTGGAACATAAATATAGAACCAAAACTATGCGGGGAGAAAAAATTTCAAAGACCCAAATCCCTGCAGTGAGGGAAAGAGAACGAGTAGACACGGGCATCAAGATAATTGTCTCAAGTTGAAGTTCAATTAAAACTTGAAGCAATGAACGAGGTGAGAAAAGGTGATTGTCTCCCTTGAAGAAAGCAGCACCTCATCTATCCTCTGTTTTGCCTGGACAGGAAAGTAATGGTCAGAGGAAGCAAGCCCTTGTCTGTGGGCACACAATTAGTCACCGACTGTGGTAGCCATTATTAGCTGTGAACCAACTAGCCTCCGCCATTTTTCTTAGCCACAGTAATCCCAACTTTTTAGCTAGGCACATTGCTGTTGAATTAAAGAAATATTTCTGATATGGGCTGGCTCTGTGTCCCCACTCAAATCTCATCTTGAATTATAATCCCCACATGTGGAGTGAGGGAAGTGATTGGATTATGGGGGCGGTTTCCCCCATGCTGTTTTTGTGACAGTGAATTCTCACAAGATCTGATGGTTTTATAAATGGTAGTTTTCCCTGCATTCACACACGCTCTCACTCACTTGCTACCATCCATGTACAACATGCCTGCTTCCCCATCTGCCAAGATTGTAAGTTTCCCGAGGCCTCACCAGCCATGGGGAACTGTGAGTCAATTAAACCTCCTTTGTTTATAAATTACCCAGTCTCAAGTATGTCTTTATAGCAGGGTGTAAAACAGACTAATGCAATTTCCCAGGCTCTCTTGACATTAGAGATGACCCAAAAATGTACATGCAAGTTAAGGACCTCCAGGAAAGAATTTTTAGAGGAGTATAATCAGCCAATAGGGACCATTTTGCCCTCCTCATCTTCACTTCTAGGGTCTCACCAGCATGGCTTGGAGTTGTAGTGGTCACTTCAGATCTTAAGGTCACTTTGGAGATGGAACACATGTGACTAAGAATGGCAGAACAGAATGGTGGAAAGAGCTTGAGTCCTGGGTACATCGTAGAGTCACCATCCTAGCCTTGTACCACCTACCTCTGGACTTCTTTTAAGTTGAGAGAAACACATTCCTACCATAATAAGTCATTTGGTATTCTAAACCCCATTCCTAACCCTAGAATGCCCTGGCAGAGCTGGTGCTGGCTGGGCTCCCAGTGCTCCTTGGTGACCTTGCTTGGCAGCGCTCTGTCCACAAGTGACCCCGCTACTCCCGTGTGTGGAACTATCTTGGGGTGTGTGTGTGTGTGTGTGTGTGTGTGTGTGTGTGCGCGTGAGCATGCATCCACAGCCAAGTAATTTTCAAAGCTGTCAGCTCTGCTTTCCTGCCGCCTCCCGCTCCCCACTGCCTTCTCATTTCCACCAGAGGAAAGTGAGGCTGCTGGTGAGGAGCTTTTTCTTTTTCTTTTCTTCTTTTCTGAATCGTTGACTATATTAAACACTCAATATCCACTGCCTAGAATATTATTATGCTAACATTTCACTGATTTAATTTTATTTTTATTTGTAATTAAAGAAATAAAACATTAGAGGTACAATTGCATCCCTTTTATCCTCTCTTCAAGCCTATTCTACTCCTTCTTTGAAAAAAGCATTCTCTTGAACTTGCATGCGTTCTTCTGTTTTTTTGCTTCTATTATGCGTATGTCTGAATCCATACGTGATTGATAACACTGTTTTACATGTTTTACATATGTGTGTAAGTGGTATGTTAATGTGGTTTGATTTTTTACACAGACCTTGGGTTTTTTCAAGATCAGCCTTCTTGATGCCTGTGTCTAGCTCACAGGAACTCACTGCTGTGCCTGTACAGTGCTTTCCCATTGCTCTACTGATGAGCATTTAAATTGTTTTCCAATTTTCAATATTGTAAATAATGCAATAATAAACATCATCTTACCTATCCTATTACACACAGGAGTAAGAGTTTTTCTAGGAATTATATTTAGACATAAAACTAGTTGTCATGGGATATACATGCCCTTACTTTTACAAGGTATTTCTAAATTGACTTCTAAAGAGATGAAAACAATTTGCACTTCCTCTAGGATGGCAGTGCCCATTTCCCATAAGAAGTTGGCATTGCTGAACCTTTACATTTTTGACAGTTGAATAGGTGTGAAATACTATCTGTTTGCTTTTTAATGGGCATTTCCCTGATTATTAATGAGGTAGGGCATCTTTTCATATTTTTATAGGCCACTTTGATTTTCATTTCTGTGAACCACCTGCTTTTATATTTTGTTTGTTTTTCTGTTGGGCTGCTTGTCTTTTACTTATCAGTCTCCATCTGACTACCCACTCCATATACACACATTTTCAGAGATTAACTCTTGTTAGGCCACATGCATTGCAAACTTCTCCAAATCTCTCACTTGTCTTTTAGCTTTGTTCACGGTGACTTTGTTTATATAAGACTATAAATTTGGTCTTAAATTTTAACATAGTCAAATCTATCAGTCTTTCTCTTTACTTTTCCGTTCTTAAAAATTTTTTCTTGATCAGATATTATAAAACTATCCTCTCAAATATTCTTTGAATAGTTTAAAAAGTGATTTTTTAATTTTAACTTATAATCCATCTGGAAATTGTTTGCAATATTTCTTGTTATTCTGCATATGAAATTGAGCTCTAATGTTAATTTTCCAATATGAAAAGCTAATTTCTGTGACACTGTTTATCAAACAGTCTGTACCTTCCCTACTTATTTGTAATCACCCCCTCATGTACCAGTTTTCCAAAATGGCTGGGTCTCTTTCTAGACTTTCTAGTTTATTCCACTGGTATCTCTATCCCGGTACTTCTCTTACACAATTTTATCCTGTGTTTGACGTCTGCAGTGTAAATTCATCTTCTTCATAGTCTTTTTCAAATTTATTTTGACCGTTCTTGGCCCTTTGGCTCCCAAATAAATTTTGATTAGTCTTTTCATAAAATGTTTCCATTCTACCTTGTTCAGCACATACTTGTCTCCATCTTATTCCTATTCTGAAGGCTACTGCTCTCAAGGATCTAGATTCCAGCCTTGTATCTGCCACCAAATGCCCATCTATTATTGTGCAAGTCCCCTAACCTCTCTGAGTTTCCGTTTCTTCATGTGTCAGGTCTGCTTTGCCAACATCACAGGGTTGCTGAGCTGATCCAGTGAGAGGAGGATGAGAGATACTTTGAACAGTTCAAAATGCTAAGTTAAAGTTAAAAAGTTAAAAACAATAATGTCTAGATGTTCTGAGACAAAATGTGAAATTCAGATTATTTCTTCCCCAGCTTTTTCTACCCTTTGTGACACACCTTTCTGCCAAACTTCCAGTGCTGTGAGATGCAAAGCTTTTCTGTTCAGGGTAAAATTATCATAATGGGTTGAGCACAGCTGGGATTTTATGTACCCTGGGTCCCATTTCAGACTCTCACTTTGTGACCTAATGTAAGGCACTTAAACTCTTTGAATCTCAATTTCTTCACCTTTAAAAAGAGTATTAATAATTTTCTCCTGCAAGTAGTATTGTGTTTCATTTTGTTTTTGAGACAGAGTCTTGTTCTGTCTCAAGGCGGAAGTGCAGTGGTGTGATCTTGGCTCACTGCAATGTCTGCCTCTGGGATTCAAGCAATTCTCCTGCCTCAGTCTCCCAAGTAGCTGGGACCACAGGAGCACACCATCACACCTAGCTATTTTTTATATTTTTAGTAGAGATGCCGTTTCCCCATGTTGACCAGGCTGGTCTTAAACTCCTCACCTCAAATGATCTGGCAGCCTCGACCTCCCAAAGTGCTGGGATTACAAGTAGTATTGTGACATTCAAAAGATATAGCATAGGTTAAGTGTATGTAAAATGTGAAGTGCCCTATAAGACACAAGAGGCATTATTACGAGTGCTCTTGCTGACATTTACATGTAGAAAGGATTTACAGAAAGGCAATGATGTTTCTCACCACTTGCACCAAACCATGTAGGATAATGAAAACCATTTTTGTCTACAAGTATAGTTAACTCAGTGCAATGTATTCACAGTCTTCTAGAAGACACAAGAAGTCTTTTTACAAAATACTATTTCCTTTAGGCTCTGCAGCCTGGATGTGTGGAAAAGTGGAGGTGGCTAGGGAGTTCGTCTTGCCCATCTGGACAAACAGGAAGAACTATACTTATATAGATGCTGGCTCACCACTGACCTGAGGGAGTGAGAACTTGGGGACTAATGGGTGGGAACAAATCAGTCTTTGTGCCTTCCTTGCTGAGTGTGGATACCAGTCAGTTAGAATGAACATTGAGGTCAGCCCTGATGTAATGTGAGAGCACCTCCCCTGGAGTGAGCAGATGGTTTTGCCTTCCTGGCCCCTTCTATCTTTTTAACCCTTGCTACTCAGCTGACTGGAGCATCTTTATTTCCTGCACCAGGATCAGACTTGGGCTTGAGCCAAATCACATTCATGGGCCAGATGACACAAAGCTGTAGTCCACCTGTTTACTATTACACAGAATGCCCCTTTCCCCAGTATGTTCTTACCCTTTCCTCGGTTCTGCTGAAATAAGATTTCTTACCTGTTCTTTAGCCACTTCATTGCTGACCATGAACTCTACTCTTTTGAGTACCTGCTGAAAGTTGCTGGAATCCTTCTAAGCCAATATCAGGACTACTTAGCCTGCCCTGCCCTCAGCCTCTGCCAATGCCACTTTTCTGCTGTTGTTTGGGCAGAACACTAGATTTGGACATTGGTTTGGATCTTACTCCCCAGACCTCACGATCTGCCTGTTTTTTCTTCTGGGGTCCACATCATATCCATCCTAATGCCATTCTGCCATGCTCATGTTATTCCTGACTGCTCTTGCTCCCATATTCATGCATCCTCAAAGATTCCACTCTCCTTCAAGGCCCTCACTCATTTCTCCTTACAGTGTAGATGAAACACGTGACTCTTTTCCTTCTGATTCCTAAGTTTTGAGTCTAGGACCACTTTGTGAGATCTACCAATCAGGTTTCATTCCAGAGCATAGCTGATCTTTTTTTTTTTTTTTTTTTTTTTTTACAAGTAAAAATGAAGCTTAGGAACAGGTATGCTAGCAGTAGCTATGATTATTTGCTTAAATAGTCTTCCATGAATGAAAGACATGTTACCCTAGCTATTGGGAGTTGACCTTGGCAGAAGAAAGCTGACTTGGTTACACCTGAAATTCTCCCTAACACACACACACACACACACACACACACACACACACACACACACACGGAAGCCCATATCCTGTGACTGCTTGATGTGGTCATAGCAATCAAATAAAGAGTTTAAAATCTCAGCTGGATGACACTGAGCGGCCACCCCATTTTAGGGATATCCGTGGGGTCAGCTGAGACTCTGTGATGGGCCCAAAGTCCAGCTCTTCCCTCTGCCTATTCTGCCTCCTTTAACTCTGCTCCTCTGCAGTGACTGATCCCAAAAGCTCTCTTACTTTCAACACACACACCTCTGTCTCCAAGTTTGTTGCCTGTGGACCCCAACATGCAACAGGTATCCACAGCTATTTTCTTGCTCAACCAACTCTCCACTGACTCACCATCTTTCCTCCCCATGGTAGACACAATAATGCCTAACTCCACTCAAAAATGCCTGTGCCCTAATTCCCAGGACCTTGCAAATGTGTTGCTTTATATGGCAAGAGGGACTCTGCAGATGTAATTAAAAGTCATTGAGCTCAAGATAGGGAGATTATTCTGCATTGTTCAGGTGGATCCAGCCTAATCATCTGAGTCATTAAAACTGCAAAACCTTTCTTGGCTGTGGCCACAGATGTGACTACAGAAGACTGGTCAGGGAGAAGCAGTGTTGCTGCATTTGAAGATGGAAGAAGGATCCTGGAGGCAACCTCTGGAAGCTGGAAAGGGCAAGGAATTAGATTCTTTTCAGAGTCTCCAGAAAGCAACCCAGCACTGTTGATACCTTGATTTTAGTCCAGTGTGACCTTGTCAGACCTCTGACCTACAGAATTGTATATAAAACAATGAGTTGGTGTTGCTTTAAGCCACTAAAATTTGCAGTAATTCATTATAGCAGCAATAGGAAACTGATATACTCCCTTAGGAGTCATCTTAATACTTGCTTTTTTGCATGATCTTGGACTTGACCCTCACTGGTCTGAGCCTTAATTTTCTCACCTGTAAAATGACCATTTTAGGCTACATGCTGCAAAGTCTTTTTCAACCTGACATTTTATCATTCTAACTTTATGGGTTACATACATTGCAACATTTATCTCTTTCTTCTAGTAAGACAGTGTTTACTTGTCTTTTTGATTATGCTGGGGAAAACCTATTTGCGATGCTGCAGGAAGCAACAGAATGGCCATATGCCAGGATCAGGAATGAGATACTCTTTTTCTTTGCCTAACTCTTATGGCCTGTCTTTATGTTGATTTCGAAAATTTCTATTCCATAACTCCTTATGGCCATGGGAAAAATTGCTTCTCAGCTGGTGACCAATTTGTGAAATAAAGCTTGATGACTAATGGATTCTGTCATTTTTCTTTTTACTAGTGGACCTGAAAATACATTTTAATTTTTTGGTTATGCTGAAAATAATTTGTGAAAAGCGGTAGTTACCATGCTTAGAAGTGGGATCAAAGGTAAAAGTGTTCTGGCTGCTGGTGAAAGTTAAGTCAGTCTTTAGGAAATTCCACCACTTTTCAGATAAAAAAAAATCCCTGGCCTGAATTTTGTCAGGAGAAAGTATAATAAAACGCCACTGTAATTAAAATACTTATAGACCCGCAAGACACAGCTGTGTGAACAGAAAACAGGACACTAAAATGGGATAAAAGTAGACTCTTATTTGGCTCCTTCACCCTCCTAGTGGGTATCTAACACGGTTGCCACTTCATTAACTGCTTTGTGTTAAGGAAAACTGAGCTGACCCCAAACCAATAATGGCTATAGCAGAATTCTAATAATGACTTTCTTCCGCTCTTATCTAGATGGCATGCTTTTCTTTTTTTTTTTTTTTGGTATATATATAAATTTTTTTTATTGCATTTTAGGTTTTGGGGTACATTTGAAGAACATGCAAGGTAGTTGCATAGGTACACACATGGCAGTGTGATTTGCTGATGGCATGCTTTTCAAAGCACTCTCTGTCTACTCACTTGTATGAGCCTCAAGTTCACAGTATTTCCCTAAGAAAGTGGGGGAAGTAGAGAGGGTGAACATCATCCACTTGATTTGATAGATGAGAAAACCATGGCTTCCTCTGAGCCTACATTAAACTTGTATAATCACAGCAGTGAAGGGCAGGGCTGGAGCCGGGGCCGGGTCTCCATGTTGAGGTCTATGTCGACTACAGCTCATTGCTCCTGGCTGCTGGGGTCACTGAACACAGGGTTAAACACAGTCTCCAAAGACTTTACACTGCAAACCTAGAGCCACTGTAGCAGTTTTTGCACTCAGTAGAAAAAAATAAAGTCCCTGGAGAATTATTTGCTAAAGTTGGCTAGGAAAAGGCCAAAGAGTTGAAGGGAAGAAAAACCTATAAGAAACCAAGAAGTGAATTTCAGACTGTTGCATGCCTACTAGAGTTTTTGATGCTGGTCACACAGTGTGGTTTCCAAACATACCAAACTAGAGGGCACCCCTTTTGTTCCTTTTGGGAAATTGGAGAAATTTCCAAAAACCCTCTACATTATAACCTCTGTGAACTGACATAATCAACATTAACACTATTTGCTCCTCTTCACCAACTCCGTTGCAATTAGGTTAATAAGCCTTGAGAAAAGAAAGATGATCTGAGGTCAGTAGCATGTAGTGGAATAAAAAAATAATAATTTTCCCAGGTATCCCAACTCATCTGAACAACGAGGAATTGAGACTAAGTCTTTTCAAAGATTCCATTTATTTTGGTAAGATCCCATTTTACATTTGGTATAGTAATACAATTTTGACTTAAAAGGCCAGGGTTTGGGAACCAAGTGGCCACCTCGACTGGGCTATCATGTGATCATCTTGGTCATTATCCCTTGGTTTCCCTGATGGTCAGTTCTTTCATCTATGAAATAGATGTGATCGTAGCAAGTCTCTTTTGTACTATACAAAGTTGTCATGAGAGTCAAATAAATAAATGCTCAAGCACTATAGAAAAGATGTTATGATTTTATCTTTGGCAGTAGTACTAATCATTATAATAGTAGCCTATTAATAACAATGATATTACAAGAATCAGCAATTGTGGTAGTGTTGCTAAGGCACATCTGGGATTATTTATATATGTGGCTACTTGCTGGAAAAGCAACTCATGTGTTGAGATGATGTGTATTGTGCTCTTTCTTGAATTACCTCCTTGGGACTTTGCATCAACCCCAAGAGGTGTATCTTATTATTGTCATTACACACACACCAAAAAACAGACAAGCAAATAAGCAAAACAAAAACTAACGCAGAGAGAGAGAGTTTGAAAGCTAGTATTTTGAGACCCCAGTGAGTTCTGCTGACTTCCAGCACTGGCAAGCACACCTAGCACTTCCGGTGGAGAACAACCTGGAAACCCAGAATCTTTAGGACCTTGTTGCCAGTGGCTTATTGCCTTAACCATGAAAAGGAGATACAGCTGGAATTAGAAGTTCCTCCATATAGGGAAGAACAACTGACCAGCCAAAGAGTCACTGATAAGTTAACTAATCCCAGCTCTGTGAGGTTTATATGAATGCCAGTAAAAATTTCCTCAGCAAGGAGGTTCTAACGCTATGATCTTTTCCCAGTGCCCACAGTGTGTGCTGCCCTTCTGCACGGTAGAATTGTGGGAAAGTAACTACCAGCCAGAGACTACCTCAAGGCCTATTTCATCAAGGAGAGGCCCATATGACCAGTTTTCAACAGTGAGGTACGAATGAAAGTGACCCAACATACAATTCAGAGGGCCTAGAAAATGGAGAAACCACAGACAAGAAGCGGGTGGGTTTCTGAACCATCACTGGACAATAACTCTTTTGGTTATTATGTGAATGAAAAATGATCCATTTTGTAAAGCCATCAAAGTTTGGATATTATCTGTTACAACAACTATTCTATTATAGATCCCAGGGAAAAGAGATCCACCAATATTTCAGACTTAGTCCTAATCCTCTGCCATCTTGATAGCTATTACCCTCCTCCCCAACTGATGCCAGTGTACCCATCTTGAGCAGCTTTCTTTGTGCCCTATATTAGTATAGAACAGCTGGTCTGCTTGTCAAACAACCAATCAACTGGTTTTATCTTTTCTCTCACCCATTCCCTCTCCTTTTTCAAATTTGCAATTATGTTCAGCAGTGTCATAGCTGTTCACCTATTTTTGACATATAAATAGAACCTATCCCTTTTGAATTTTTTGGAGGAGATGGGCATGTGATTATTGTTAGTGCGTTTCTGGAAGCAGCCAGAATGGAGTGGGGAAGACTCCAGGAGAAGATCTTCACAGGGCCCACCTCTCATCACAGCTCCCATGTGGTTGTAATCACCCCAGAGGAAAAAATAATTTCAGTGTTTTATGGTTTCATTATTGGTAATAGCAGCTGTTTGAAGTCACAAAACACAGCAACAAGTTCTAGTACATACTCACAGTTTCCTTGGTCACAGTGGTCAGTGGTTCTATGAAGGTCTTACGAACCTCTACTTAGTTGACTGCAAGTCGTAAGCAAGAAAACAGTCCTGTAAAGAGAGTGGAGGTCAGAATCAAGAAGTCTGGAGTGTTTAAACTGCATTTTGAAAATGTAATAATATTTACTTTTAAAAATTATAAACAACACATGTTTCTCTTACAAAAAAAAAAAAAAAAAAAAGAAAAGAAAAATTAGGAAATAGGACATAAAACTCATCTGCTATCCCACCATCCAGATACAACTACTGTTAACCTAGAAACACTTGAAGAATGTTTCATGAATCTTTATGTATGCATATATATTTTCTATTGGTGTAGTTTACAAAACAAGGATCCTATCGTCCATGCTGTTTTGTGACCCTTCTTTCATTGAAGAAGATATTAATGAATATCCGTTGCCAGTAAATGAACTTCAGCTTTGTGGTAGACAGGTTCTAAGATGATTTCCTTTGATTCCTATCCCCTGTGTTCTCACGATTGTGTAACTGTGTGATCCATTCTACCTGAGCGTGTGCTGAACCTCTGACTTACATCCAACCAATAGAATGTTGCAAAAGTTTTGGGAAATAATTTCTGAGATTAGGTTACAAAAGGACTCTATCTTCTTGCTCACCCTGTCTTATTCTCTGTCTTGCTTTCTTCAATGGAGCCAACTACCATGTCATAGAGGGGCTGCCCTGCAGAAATGCCCATGTGGCAAGGAGCTAAGGGAGACCAGCACAGGATGAGCTGAATCCTGCCAAGAATCACTTGAGTGAACTTGAGAGTGAATCATCCCTAAGTTAAGCCTTTGAGGTGACTGTAGCTCCAGCAAACACCTTCATTTAGCCTTGTGAGAGATCTGAGTCGGAGGGATCCAGTGAAGCCACACCTGGATTCCAGACCCTCAGAAACTGTGAGATAAGAAATTTGTCATTCTAATCAGCTAAGCTTTGGTGTAAAACAACCATAGATAGCTGATACAAATCACATAAGTTTTAAAAGCTGCTTCATATTTTAATATGCCTGTACCATAATTTACTCAATCTTTTGTTGTTGTGCAGTTTGGTTACTTTGTTTTGCTATTATAAACAGGGTTGCAATGAATATTATTGTACTTAAACATTGGTACACATTCTTCTTTCCTAAGGATAAAGCCCTTGAAGTAGAACAGCTGGCTTTCAAGGGGTATGCATTTTTTTAAGCTTTTGATACGCTATTCCCCAATCACTTTCTGGAAGGATTGCATTCGTTTACACTCCTGCTGGCTGTAGTTTGGAGTGGGTTTTTGGTTAATTTCAACTACTTTATCTTGAACTGTCTCCATGATAACCAGTTAGAAACCAAAACCAAAGCCCCAAACAAGAACCCAAGAAAGAAAACTGAGGTTGAATCTTGAAAAGTATGAGATAAATTTGAAGCTATACAGCTTCTAAAGTACCATTGTTCTGAAATAAGTCTGATAAATTCAACCACCCTCAAATTGTTATTCTTATTTTTCAGTGGACACATAAGTCCTGAAAATGTGTTGGTACTCATAGTCCCCATGAACTCGGAGAGGGAAAGCAGCAATCTCCTTGGTTGAAGTAAACATAACAATAGGCTAGTGTAAAAATCCTGTTTTTTTTTTTTTTTTTTTTTTTTTCAGTTACACAAAAGATTGTCAATAAATTCAACTTTTTAAATTACCAAGATGGATAAACTGAACTCAACAGATTTTTTTCTAAGCATTTTGTATACATAGATACCACCACCCTTTTCAAATTGCAATCCTTACTGTTGGGGAAGAGTAAATATTTTAATGAATGCTATATATTTTAACAGGCTCTGAACTCTGCGGTTGGTTTAAGCTAAGGGTGCAATTTCAGGCATCTAAATAAGTAAATAAATGAGGAAGAAAATCCATGTTAATTGCAGTAATTTGCGGCACTTTCAAATTCTTAATTAAGAAATAAAATAGGATTCATTAGCCATGCCCAGTGTAGATGGCATACATTGATCACCATTATGACCAGACACAAGACCTGAAGTCATTGCCATAAATGAAATAACAGAGAAAAATCACTGGTGCATTATTGGCCAGAATATGCAGGTACAAAGAGGGAGGAGAGAGGGGAGAGAGACACACAAAATGTCTGTCCTCCAAAACCTGGACTGGGTATTGCATTATCCCAAAACATCTCCCCGGAGCCTGGAGTCCTGCCTCTTCCTCCCAATTTTTGGGATTGGTTTTTCCCTCAAGCCTCACACAAAACTTCTCTTAGCCTGTCTGACATCCCTGCCAGTGCTTGCTTCTTAAACTTTATCAATCAATCATCCGTCCCAGGTTTTTTGTGTATCTAGACTTCAGGTCTCTCTGCCTGCCTCATTTTCTTAGTGAGTCCATATATATATATATATATATATATATATATATTTCCTAGTTTGTAATATGTATATATATATACATATAACATATTATCTATAATACATATATATAACATATTATCTATATTATATCTATATATCTATATCTATAGATATAGATATATATATTACAAACTGAGAAGAAGAAAAAACTTTGGTTATAACCAGAAGCATTCTGACTCATGCTGCTTTTTAAAAATTAAGCATTAAATTAGAGCAAACATATAATTTACTATCAGAAAAATTACTTTTGACTGGGACAAATGTTTCTCTGGACAGGGCACCAGACATGAATTGAGACTGTTCTTGGCAAGCCAAGATGCTTGATGCCCCTAATGAAAGCCCATGCAGGCCCCCAGGGGAAGGGGAAGGTGGCAGTGGGCATGGGTTTTCAGGCACGTAAGGGGAGCCCTGCTCGGGTTATGTGGGCTGTGGGGGCAATCTCAATGTGTGCTTGTTTGGAAGAAAGAGCACTGATGTACCTGGCTGTGGGCAGAGATGGCTGGTTATTGTGTTCCTGGTGAGAACAGTCATGTAAACCATAGGCATGTACCTCTTAAGTCTTCCCTTTCCTGCTGTCCTACCTATCTTAGTGTTGATATTCAGGTAGGCATGAACACTCTATGGAGATAGGCGCAGGCAGATGTGGGCAGCCAATTGCATTCAGCTCAGCAGTGAGAAGGGTACAGAGTACAGGCCATGAGCAATTTGAAGAGGTCTGGAAATTCAAGGTGAAGAAAGAAAATAATCCATTGGAAGATCTCTAAAAGAAATGAAGAATCTTGTCTGGGATTAGACACTAAAGTATTTTGAGCAGGTGGCAAAGATTTTGGGGTTACTTGTAGACTCAAGCAAATCAGAAATGAGCATACATACTTTTCAAAACCTATTATATCTTCATAAGAAGGCGTAAGAATAGTCTGAGACATACTTGTTGTTCTCGGGAGACTTAAGAATAGCTTCCTTAAGTCAAAGGTTCCCTTTCTTTTGAAAGGGACATTGGAGAGAAACCTGGACTCTGCTAGCCCTACTTACTAAACCATGCAGATCCTTTCTTGGGGGAGGCCATCCACTACAGCACACCCATAATGAAGACCCCCATGGAATTTACAAGAACTGAAATAAGTGTTCATGTCTTGCAGTGTTCCATTTCCCAGAGAATCCTCCCTCCCTGGCTGCATCTGGACAGAGTCCAGACCTTTGGGGGCTCAGAGGCCTGGTGCTGTGGGTAACGTGAATGATTATTTCCATTCCTTACCAAAACAGGGTTAGAACAGCATGATTATGCCTTTAATATTCTGAATATTTATGGTAAAGCAGATACAGAGCTTTTCCAATTTCAGAAGTAAGCCAAAGAGAATCAAATTCAAAATGCATTCATAAAAACTAAGACTAGATATCAGACTAGGAAAAGAAAAATCCACTATATGGAGTCTTCCTGTAGAATTCACTGTTTCCTGTGCTAGGTACTCTGACTTGGCACAGATGGTGAGAACAGTATGCTGAGAAGACATAACAAAGAATGGGAAAAAAGTAGGCAGGAGAGGTCAGAACATGACAAGCCCTGGGAAGTATGCTTTATTACGCTGTTGCAAGGAACATCAAAGAGAATTTGTTGCTAAATTTCTTTTGAAGACAGGCCCGAAATGCAGTTATATCTCAATTATTACAGTTGAGAATTATTTATTCATTCTTTTATTTATTCATTTTATTATATTAGTTATTAATATTAACAAATATCAATTGGGCACTTTCTCTTTATCAGATATAGTGTTAGGTCCTAGAGATTTAGGGGAGGCAAAATTGGGGCATATAGCCTTCTACAAAGAGCTTTAAGACAGTGGTGTTTAGGTAGCCCTGCTCACTTCCTTTTGAATTTGTTCCAAGATAATAAGAGCATTAAGAAGCAGAAATGCAAACCTCACCTTTGTTGAGGAAGGGCTGCCAATAGCAGTAAAGTCCCAACCCAGGGCAGGTAGATGCTGAAAGATGTCTGCTGCCAAAGACATCAAGGAAAGCTACAAGAGCACAGAGTTTGTCAAAGAGGACAGAACCAACACCGTCTTTTGGGGGATGCTTGGTCTAAGGTGAATGGGCTGCCTGTGAAAGCATACCTGGACTCTGTTTGGCTCCATTAAGAAGAGGGGAGGTAGTATAAATAAGAAAATGCTTAAAAATTCCATCTAAGCTTACCTGCTGGGAAGGCAGGTTAGAGAAGATAGGTTCCACATTAACTGGTCTTGGCAACTGCCAATCTCCTCTTTCTTCTGGAAAAAGGTAAAGGCTAAATCAACATGTACACATATCCATACGCACAACCTTGTGTGTTGTCAGGTACATCCCTATAAACTAGAGAGGAGAGGCTCTACTGGATGGCATTATAGGCTAGACCTTCATGCCATACATTTTCTGCAAAATAACTGGTTAAGAAAGAGCTTATCTCAGTCAAATATGAGCCAGAAACAAACAGAAGAATCAGAAGAATGCTACAAAGATACTGCAAGAAAAGAAGGTAATGATCAAAGAAAACAGACAGACAAAGAACACATTCCAAATTGTGTTACCATCAAGCTAAAGAAAATTGTGCTAAGCAAACTATCATAGACAGTGGCTGGCAAGATGGCTGAATAGAAACAGCTCTGGTCTGCAGCTTCCAGCAAGATCAACACAGAAGGTGGGTGATTTCTGCATTTCCAACTGAGGTACCCGACTCATCTCATTGAGACTGGTCAGACAGTGGGTACAGCTCATCGAGGGCAACCCAAAGCAGGGTGGGGTGTCACCTCATGCGGGAAGTACAAGGGGTTGGGGAACTCCCTCCCCTAGTCAAGGAATGCTGTGAGGGACTGTCTTGAGGATGGTGCATTCCAGCCCAGATACCATGCCTTTCCCATGGTCTTCACAACCTACAGACCAGGAGAGTCCCTTGGGTACCTACACCACCAGGACCCTGGGTTTCAAGCACAAAACTAGGCAGCCATTTGGGCAGACATTGAGCTAGCTGCAGGAGTTTTTTTTCATACCCTAGTAGCACCTGGAACACAAGTGAGACAGAACTGTTCACTCCCCTGGAAAGGGGGCTGAAGCCAGGGAGCTAAAGCCAGGGAGCTAAGTAGTCTAGCTCAGTGGATCCCAACCTCCATGGAGCCCAGCAAGCTAAGATCCACTGGCTTGAAATTCTCACTGCCAGCAGAGCAGTCTGAAGTCTATCTGGGACGCTCAAGCTTGGTGAGGAGAGGGGCATCCACCATTAATGAGGCGTGAGTAGGTAGTTTTCCCCTCATAGTGTAAAAAAAGCCACTGGGAAGTTCAAACTGGGAGTTCAAACTGGGAAGTTCACTACAGCTAGGCAAACCCCCTATAGCCGCTATAGCCAGACTGCCTCTCTAGATTCCTCCCCTCTGGACAGGGTATCTCTGAAAGAAAGGCAGCAGCCCCAGCGAGGGGCTTATAGATAAAACTCCCATCTCCCTGGGACAGAGCACCTAGAGGAAGGAGTGGCTCTGGGCACAGCTTTAGCAGACTTAAACACGTCTGCCTGGCAGCTCTGAAAAGGTGAGTGTATTTCCTAGCATAGCACTTGAGCTCTAGTAAGGGACAGATTGCCTCCCCAAGTGGGTCCCTGACCTCTGCACCTCCTGAATGGGAGACACCTCCCAACAGTGGTTGACAGACACCTCATATACAACAGCTACCGCTGGCATATGGCAGGTGTCCCTCTGGGACAAAGCTTCCAGAGGAAGGAACAGGCAGCAATCTTTGCCGTTCTGTAGCCTCTGCTGGTGATACCCAGGCAAACGGGGTCTGGAGTGGACCTCCAGCAGACTCCAGCAGACCTGCAACAGAGGGGTCTGACTGTTAGAAGGAAAACTAACAAACAGAAAGGAATAGCATCAACATCAACAAAAAGGATATCCACATAAAAAGGTTACCAACATCAAAGACCAAAGGTAGATAAGTCCACAAAGATGAGGAAAAACCAGCACAGAAACACTGAAAATTCCAAAATCCAGCATGCTGCTTCTCCTCCAAAGGATTACAACTCCTCGCCAGCAAGTGAACAAAATTGGACAGAGAACGAATTTGACGAACTGACAGAAGTAGGTTTCAGAAGGAGGGTAACAACAAATGCCTCCAAGCTAAAGGAGCATGTTCTAATCCAATGCAAGGAAGCTAAGAACATTGAAAAAAGATTAGAGGGATTGCTGACTAGAATAACCAGTTTAGAGAAGGACATAAATGACCTGATGGAGCTGAAAAACACAGCACAAGGACGTTGTGAGGCATACGCAAGAATCAATAGCTGAATCAATCACACAGAAGAGAGAATATCAGAGGTTGAAGACAGACTTAATGAAATAAAGAAAGAAGACAAGATTAGAGAAAAAAGAATGAAAAGGCATGAACAAACCCTCCAAGAAATACGGGACTATGTGAAAAGACTAAACCTATGTTTGATGGGTGTACCTGAAAGTGATGGGAAGAATGAAGTCAAGTTAGAAAACACTCTTCTGAATATTATCCAGGAGAACTTACCCAACATAGCAAGACAGGCCAACATTCAAATTCAGGAAATACAGAGACCACCACAAAGATACTCATCAAGAAGAGCAACTCCAACACACATAATCGTCATATTCACCAAGGTTGAAATGAAGGAAAAATGTTAAAGGCAGCCAGAGAGAAAGATTGTGTTACCCACAAAGGGAAACCATCAGACTCAAAGTGGATCTCTGTGGAGAAACCCTACAAGCCAGAAGAGAGTGGGAGCTGATATTCAACATGCTTAAAGAAAACACTTTTCAACCCTGAATTTCATATCCAGCCAAACTAAGCTTCATAAACTAAGGAAAAATAAAATCCTTTACAGACAAATAAATGCTGAGAGATTTTGTCACCACTAGGCCTGCCTTATAGGAGCTCCTGAAGGAAGCACTAAATATAGAAAGGAAAAACCAGTACCGGCCACTGTAAAAACATTCCAGATTGTAAAGACCATTGACGCTATGAAGAAACTGCATCAACCAATGGGCAAAATAACCAGCTAGCATCATAATGACAGGATCAAAATCACATAACAATATTAACCTTAAATGTAAATGGGCTAACTGCCCTAGTTAAAAGACACAGACTGGCAAATTGGATCAAGAGTCAAGACCCATTGGTGTGCTGTATTCAGGAGACCCATCTCCTGTGCAAAGACACACATAGGCTGAAAATAAAGGCATGGAGGAATATTTACCAAGCAAATGGAAAGCAAAAAAAAAAAAAAAAAAAAAAAAGAAAAAGAAAAAGCAGGGATTGCAATCTAGTCTCTGATAAAGCAGATTTTAAACCAACAAAGATAAGAAGTGCATTACATAATGGTAAAGGGATCAACACAACAAGAAGAGCTAACTATCCTAAATATATACACATCCAATACAGGAGCACCCAGATTCACAAAGCAAGTTCTTAGAGACCTACAAAGAGATCCAGGCTCCCACACAATAATAGTGGGAGACTTTAACATCCCACTGTCAATATTAGACAGATCAATGAGTCAGAAAATTAACAAGGATATTCAGGTCTTGAACTCAGCTCTGGACCAAGCAGACCTAATAGACATCTACAGAACTTTCCACCCCAAATCAACAGAATACACATTCTTCTCAGCACCACATTACACTTATTCTAAAATTGACCACATAATTGGAAGTAAAGCACTCCTCAGCAAATGTGAAAGAATGGAAATCATAACAAACAGTCTCTCAGACCACAGTGCAATCAAATTAGAACTCAGGATTAAGAAACTCACTCAAAACTGCACAATTACATGGAAACTGAACAGCCTGCTCCTGAATAACTACTGGGTAAATAACAAAATTAAGGGATAAACAAACAAGTTCTTTGAAACCAGTGGGAACAAAGATAGAACATACAAGAATCTCTGGGACACAGCTGAAGCTGTGTGTAGAGGGAAATTTATAGCACAAAATGCGACAGAAGAAAGTGGGAAAGGTCTAAAATTGACACCCTAACATCTCAATTAAAAGAACTAGAGAAGCAAGAGCAAACAAATTCAAAAGCTAGCAGAAGGAAAAAAAATAACTAAGATCTGGGCAGCTTATCCACCACAATCAAGTCGACTTCATCCCTGGGATGCAAGACTGGTTCTACATATGCAAATCAATAAACATAGTCCATCACATAAACAAAACCAATAGCAAAAACCACATGATTATCTCAATAGACACAGGAAAGTCCTTTGATGAAATTCAACACCCCTTCATGCTAAAAGCTCTTCAAAAAATCAATGAATCCAGAAGCTGGCTTTTTGAAAAGATTAACAAAAGAGATAGACTGCTAGCCAGACTATTAAAGAAGAAAAGAGAGAAGAATCAAACAGACACAATAAAAAATGATAAAGGTGATATCACCACTGATGCCACAGAAATACAAACTACCATCAGAGAATACTATAAACACCTCTTCACAAATAAACCAGAAAATCTAGAATGAATGGATAAATTCTTGGACGCATACACCCTCTTAAGACTAAACCAGGAAGAAGTTGAATCTCTGAACAGACCAATAAAAAATTCTCAGAGTAAGGCAGTAATTAATAGCCTACTAACCAAAAAAAGCCCAGGACCAGAAAGATTCACAGCTGAATTCCACCAGAGGTACAAAGAGGAGCTGGTACCATTCCTTCTGAAACTATTCCAAACAATGCAAAAAGAGGGACTCCTTCCTAACTTGTTTTATGAGGCCAGCAACATCCTGACACCAAAACCCAGCAGAGACACAACAAAAAAAGAAAATTTCAGGCCAATATCCCTGATGAACATTTATGCAAAAATCCTCAATAAAATACTGACAAACCGTATCCAGCAGCACTTCGAAAAACTTATCCACCATGATCAAGTTGACTTCATTCCTGGGATGCAAGACTGGTTCAACATATGCAAATCAATAAACATAATCCATCACATAAACATAACCAATGACATGATTATCTCAATAGATGCAGAAAAGTCCTTTGATGAAATTCAACAGCCTTCATGCTAAAAAATCTCAATAAACTAGGTGTTGATGGAATGTATCTCAAAATAATAAGAGCTATTTATGACGAACCCAACAGCCAATATCATACTCAATGGGCAAAAGCTGGAAGTATTCCCTTTAAAAACTGGCACAAGACAAGGACACCTTTTCTCACCATTCCTATTCAATATAGTATCGGAAGTTCTAGCCAGGGTAATCAGGCAAGATAAAGAAATGAAAGGTATTCAAATAGGAAGAGAGGAAGTCAAATTGTCTCTGTTTGCACAGGACATGATTGTAAATTTAGAAAACCCCATTGCCTCAGCCCAAAATCTCCTTAAACTGATCACCAACTTTGCAAAGTCTCAGGATACAAAATCAATGTGCAAAAACCACAAGCCTTCATACACCATTAATAGAGAACCAAATCACAAGTGAACTCCCATTCACAATTGCTACAAAGATAATAAAATATCTAGGAATACAACAAACAAGGGATGTGAAGGACCTCTTCAAAGAGAATTACAAACCACTGCTCAAGGAAATAAGAGAGGAGGACACAAACAAATGGAAAAACATTCCATGCTCATAGATAGAAAGAATCAATAACATGAAAATAGCCATACTACCCAAGTAATTTATAGATTCAATGCTATCCCCATCAAGCTACCATTGACTTCCTTTACAGAATTAGAAAAAAACTACTTTAAATTTCATATGGAACTAAAAAGGACCCTGTATAGCCAAGAAAATCCTAAGTAAAAAGAACAAAGCTGGAGGCATCATGCTCTCTGACTTCAATCTATACTACAAGGCTATAGTGACCAAAACAGCATGGTGCTGGTACCAAAACAGATATATAGACCAATGAAACAGAACAGAGACCTCAGAAATAATGTCACATGACTAAAACCATCTAATCTTTGACAGACCTGACAAAAACAAGCAACGGGGAAAGGATTCCCTATTTAATAAATGACGTTAGGAAAACTGGCTAGCCATATGCAGAAAACTGCAACTAGACCCCTTTCTTACATCTTATACAAAAATTAATTCAAGATAGATGGAAGACTTAAACGTAAGACCTAAACCCATAAAAATTCTAGAAGAAAACCTAGGCAATATATTCAGGACATAGGCAGGGCAAAGGCTTCATGGCTAAAATGCCAAAAACAGTGGCAACAAAAGCCAAAATTGATAAATAGTATCTAATTAAAGTAGAGAGCTTCTGCTCAGCAAAAGAAACTATCATCAGAGTGAACAAGCAACCTAAAGAATGGGAGAAAATTTTTGCAATCTATCCATCTGACAAAGGGCTAATATTCAGAATCTACAAAGAACTTAAACAAATTTACAAGAAAAAAAACAAACAACCCTGTCAAAGAGTGAGCAAAGAATATGAACAGACACTTCTCAAAAGAAGACATACATGTGGTCCACAAACATATGAAAAAAAGCTCATCATCACTGGTCATTAGAGAAATGCAAATCAAAACCACAATGAGATACCATCTCACACTAGTTAGAATGATCACCATTTAAAAGTCAGGAAAAAATAGATGCTGGAGAGGATGTGGAGAAATAGGAACGCTTTTACACTGTTGGTGGGAGTGTAAATTAGTTCAACCATTATGGAAAACAGTGTGGTGATTCCTCACGGATCTAGAGCCAGAAATACCATTTGTCCCAGCATATACCCAAAGGATTATAAATCATTCTGCTTTAAAGGCACATGCAGATGTATGTTTATTGCATCACTATTCACAATAGTAAAGACTTGGAACCAACCCAAATCCCCATCAGTGATAGACTGGATAAAGAAAATGTGGCGTATATACACCATGGAATACTACGCAGCCATAAAAAAGGACGAGTTCATGTCCTTTGCAGGGATATGGATGAAGCTGGAAATCATTCTCAGCAAACTAACACAGGAACAGAAAACCAAACACCACATGTTCTCACTCATACATGGGAGTTTAACAATGAGAACACGTGGACACAGGGAGGGGAACATCATAGAGTGGGGCCAGTTGTGGGGTGGGAGGCTAGAGGAGGGATAGCATTAGGAGAAATACCTAATGTAGATGACAGGTTGATGAGTGCAGAAAACCACCATGGCATATGTATACCTATGTAACAAACCTTATGATAAACAAACATACAAATAAAAAACTATGAGTCCTAATGAAAAAAATTACTTAAATAAAATCTCAAGGAAGTAATGTCAAGACAACTGAAAGAGAACAAAAAATGAGCTAGCAGAACTCAAGAAAGATGTAGAGGAGAAACAAAAGAGTCATCACCAAAATTAGGGACCCATCAGCAACAACGAAAATGAAAGGAGACTGCTCAAGATGCAGAAACAGATGCAAGAACAGGATTGATCAAGTGAGAAAAACACAATGGAAATGGATAGTTAAAAAGGAATAAGAAAGAACATGTAAGAAACGGAAGATAAACTAGATACAATAGATCTATGCTTATGCATAAATGCAGTACTTGAAGAATATGAAAATTATAGAATAGAAAACGTATTTGGGGAAGTATAATTACAAAAATTTTTCAAAAATAAAATATTTAATATTTGTCTACCTACAAAGCAAGACAAAACAAAGCAAAAAAGGAAAAATTGATACAGAAATGGTATCCAACGGTAAAGAGACACTTTTGCCGTCCCAACAAACAAAAAACAAAACAAACAAAACAAAGCCAAGATCAAAACCAGAATTTCTTTTCTAAGAGGGAAAATTATGCTGGTGTCAGAGTTTTCCATAGCAACATGATGCTTATAAAACCTCACTAAGAACAAATAAGAAATGGTAAAAATTTGTTAAACTCAAACTGTTGTTCAAGTACAAATGCTTCACCGCACACCCTAATAATGCAGAAAACGTAGTTATCTGATCTAATCTTGAAGAAATTAGAGGCTGAACTTTAAATAACAGTAGAAAATGAAGAAACTATGGCAGAAGAATTGGTGGTGAGTTCGTAATGACTTTAGGATTACAACACACACACACAGACAGACACACAAACTGTGGCAATTATGATTTGAGAAAAGTGTAAATATAATGAATTGTAATAACATTTTAAAACACTGAAACTAAAAAATTCAGAAGTTGAAAAGAAAGAGATGGTAGCCAAGGGTTAAAGGTTACCACTTAGTGCTAATGAATCAATAGAAGTAAATGTTTATTAAAAAGTATAAGGTTGAGATTAGCAGAAATATCATCATAATAATCATCATCATTAATTAAAATGTGGTAAGAGTCAGAAAGTGAGAGGATACAAAAGAGGAAATATACACATTTCATTATCTTGCAGAGCTGAACAGTCAGTAGCTACTAAGGATACAGAGAATTAAATACACTATATAACTATTGTAAAGATAAACATTAAGAATGAAAAATAAAGGACCTAGAAATAGAAATTCCATTTGACCCAGCAATCCCATTACTGGATATCTATCCAAAGGATTATAAATTGTTCTATTATAAAGACACACACACACTTATGTTCATTGCGGCACTGTTTACAATAGCAAAGACCTGGAACCAACCCAAATGCCCATTGATGATAGACTGGACAAGGAAAATGTGGCACATATACACCATGGAATACAATGCAGCCATAAAAAAATGATGAGTTTGTGTCCTTTGTAGGGACATGGATGAACCTGGAAACCATCATTCTCAGCAAACTGACCCAAGAACAGAAAGTCAAACACCACATGTTCTCACTCATAGGTGGGTGTTGAACAATGAGAGCACATGGACACAGGGAGGGGAGCATCATACACTGGGGTCTGTTGGGGGGTATAGGGGACGAACAGTGGGGGTAGGGAGGTTGGGGAGGGATAACATGGTGAGAAATGCCAGATATAGGTAACAGGGGGATAGAAGCAGCAAACCACATTGCCATGTAGGTACCTATGCAACAATCCTGCATATTCTGCACATGTACCCCAGAACCTAAAGTGCAATATGATGTATGTATATATATATACATATATATATATATGAAGAATGAAAAATATTAAAGCCTTCCAAACTAGCTCTATAAACCTACACATAAACCAAATTAAAATATAACAAACTATAACTGTTAGTGAGAGATAAAAAGAGGCAATAGAGGCAGAAAGTAGGTGATGTCTAGACTGAGTCCAAGTCCATCTACAACATCAAAAAATATAAAAGTAAAAATGTATTAGTCAAAATAAATAGATTCTCCATTTAAGTTACAATGCAAAGAACAATTTTCTGCTGTGAGCAAAGGACACAATTAAACTGACTGGAAAGTTGAAAATAAAAGGAAGGAAAAAGGCAAACAAGTCAGTAAAAACAAAAACTAGAAGTCCTAGTTTAAATATCAGACGTGTATCAGACAGGTTGAGTTCAGGGCACAAAACAGTAAATAACATAAAGATAGAAACTTTATTGCAACCTGCAATGATGCTGTAAGCATTATGAATATTTATGCCCCAAAAAACATAGCAACAACTTTTATTAAGCTAAAAGGCAGTACATATAAAGACAAAAGGCAGAAGGTGTAGGAGTAAAAGAGCAATACAATTCCTTCAGTTTAAAGAAATCAGAATACTTTTAGAGTCACATTATACTTCATTGGGAATTTTCTCTACTTTTCAACTCCCTGTAATTTTACAAACAGCTATAAAAGAATCCAACAATATCTTTTTCCTACCATTCCTTCCATAGCTCCCCATACCTGCTGCATAAGTCCAAGTTCCTTTATAATGTAGCCCTGCCTACCTCTCTAGCCTTCTCCCACTCTTTAGGTGTTCATAGACATGCCTGAAACTGGGAGGTTTCCTTTTCACACCTCCTTGCCTTTGCTTTGGTCCATGCTGTTTCCTTTCTCTGAATGCTTTTCACTCCCTCTGACAACAGGTAGACATAACTTTTAAGACTTCACAAACACTTCACAATTTTTTAAGTCTTCACAAAGACTTCCTCTGGGAAGATGTCTTTGCCTCCATCCCCCACCAGGCACAGGAAACAATACATGCTTACACCAGTGTCTGCTTGTTGTCCAATATTCTTGACACTAGAACAAGCTCTGCCTCTTCCCTAAGTTTCTGGAACTCTTCTCCGGATGATTAAAAGCATTTTGAAAGCACTGAATTTTGCTAAAATTTTTCCTTACTTTGCTTGAATTCTCCTTCCTCGTGAAGATATTGCCTTTTCCTTGATCGTAAGCACTCCTTTTCTTCCTTGAATGATGGCTTCACTCTATTCTCCTTTGGTTCTCTTTGCCTGAGTTTCCATTTAGCCCCACCAGCCCCTGAAGAACCATTCTGGCTTAATGCCTCCTGCATCCTTTCAAATTGTTCTTGTTCCTTAGCTTGCGATTTCCTGCAGGGTTGGCCTTCTCAGCAAATGAAGGGCCTCCAGTGGAAGGCACTACTCCTGATCAAGTTTCCTGATCCTGCTGGGAGGTGGGAGTGGTGGCTGGTAGAAGAGGGTGTGCAGTCTTGCCTTGATACTCTGGGAACACAGGCAGGTGGCTGTGCTGATGAAGCTCTGGTGAGCCCTGGAACTTGCTTGTACCTGGTTTTGTTCTGACCAATCCCACTCTCCCCATACCTCCCTCACTGTGTCTTAAGAATGACCTACCTCCCTCTCCTGAGGATAGCTCATTCACAGTGTGTTTTTTGGTTCTCTAAGTTATATGTATCACTTTTTAATTTGTGTGTGGGAGAGGGCGGGGTAGGTAGGTAACATTTACCAATGTCCTTGACTAACTGAGTAGGAACTACCATATGTATATATATATATAATGTATCTCGAATGGATGCTGGGGTCACCCCTTAGTTTAACTGTCCATTAGGTAAAGTGAGTTTTCAGTTGTCTCAATCCCAGTAGCGTATATCTATTAGGTTTGTTTCCCTTTCTGTCCCTATAACCATGAAGGGGATGAGGTAACTCAGCCTGAGTACAGCACAGATGCTCACCTTCCTGGCTGTGGGACTGGCCTGTGAAGAGATGGGCACATGACCCAAGCCAGGCTGGTCAGGGTCTTTCTCTGTGAGTTTCAATGTGGAGCTGGACAGAGGAAGCCAGATTTTCTCCCTGGCTATTAAACTGTCAGGATATGAGGTTGCAGGGGCTTATGCCAAATCTCAACAACAGCCAATATGGGGGAAATGACATAATATCCACAGAGAAATATAAATGGGGATTGAGGAGTGGGTAGCATTAGAACCCCAATACCAGTTATTTGTGAGGCCAGCTCCCACCCCTAGGTTTTAAGGAACTTGGCTACATGAGCCTGTAAATTCTCCTCTACTGCTGAAGCCAGTTTGTTACTTGCAATCGAGAGAATCCTGTCTAATATAATCCCTTCTGTTGGTGACTTCTCCCGTCACAAGTCCCAGATGCTCTTGTGCCATCCCTGGCTACCCCAAATAAGTGTCCTTACACAGCATCACTGTGGGTTCCTTGCGGGTTGATTCCTGTCTGCTTAGATACCCCAAAAGCCAACCCCACACATGAATGCTGTGCCATCATCAGTAGATAAGAGATAAAATACAAATCCCTGCAAGAATTAGAGCTCCATGGGAGCAGGGTTCTCTACCTACTTTGTTCACAGATGTGCCCATCTGTCTAGATGAGGCCAGGCACACAGAGGGCACAGGATACATATTTGCTGAATGGAAGAATCAGTGAATGTGGTCATTTATTCATTCACAGGGGTATACAGGGTGATGGGCTACCTCTGTTTTTCTGCTCAGTCATCTTCAATCTCTGCCCATTGCATTCCAAATTTAACTCTCTCTTTTCTCCACCCTCAATCTACTTGGCTAGCCTTCTCTGTTATGACTCCCCTTCCTGCTCCAAGAGCCTCCTAGTGTGCAGCAGGACATCAGGTCACCTGACTTTTTAGTCTGTTTCTGCAGACTCTGTGCCTTGGCTTGGGCAATTCCATCTATTTAGGACACATCTTCTTTCTGTACTTCACAATCCCACGTCTTGAACTCACGTCAAGGTCCAGCTCAGATGAAACTCATGACCTATTCCTCTCATTCAGAAAGAACCTTACACACTGCTAAATTTCCCTAGCACAGTCTTCAGTCTTCAGTCTTCACACTCTCTTACTTGTACTGACAAGAGTTATGCACGTGCCCCCACTCCTCTGGCAGACTCTACGTTCCCGGGGTGCAACCCTCTTTCTGCCTCTCTTTGTCTTTGTCCTTCGCTGTTTCCCTCTAGCCCCTTCTTCTCTACCACACCCCCTGTCCTGACCTGTACTCTCAGTCAACCATGTCCTAGCACAGAGTCTCACACAAACTGGATGTCCAGGTAACAGAATACGTGAGTAAATCTGTGTAAATTAGTACAAAATGATACACTCTGGCCTGACTGAGATAAGCACCATAGGATCAGGCTGCAGGGGTCATTGCAAAGTGGGGATAATAATACTACAGACCTTATGGGGCAGGGCTGATAAAATCCATAGTTTAACCCAATGCCAGGCATTATTGAAAGCATTCAGTAAATGTTAGTTGTTGTTTTTATTAACAGGTCTTGGATACCTAGAAAGTCAGGAGGACACTTTCCTTTATATTTCCTGTCCAGTGGACATCTCTTATATTTGCAACACTTTTCTCCATTTCATACTTAGCAATGTGGCTTCCATGCCCTTCTAGAGTCCTCCCCTATGGCTGCCTCTTAGCCAGGCAGCTGGCTGCTCCTCCCATCATAGTTCATCCCTTGCCACAGCTGCTCCATCTCTAGGAAAGCAATTTCCTGGGTTAGGTGGGCTCCCAGCTGACTGATTCGGGGAGCCCATTGTCCCAAGCATGCCTTCATGGTTTTCTCGAGATAGGACCCTGAGGAAGGGAGGAGGAGAAGGGTGGATGGACGCATGCTGATGGATGGATGGATGCATGCATGATGGATGGATAAAGGGAGAGGTGGAGGGAGGCTTTGGGCCCAAGTCTGAGATGACAAGATACTTTCTGTTTTGGGGTTTTGGGAGGCCGGGGGAGGAGGGAAGAAAAGATCACCCCTGCCATGGATTCCTGGCCCATCCCCATCACTGCCCTGCCCTGGGCCTTGGAGAGATGATAGAAAACTGGGATGGGAGGCAAGCCTGGCTGCTTTCATGAAATCCCCTTTGCTACCAAACTGCCAACAGTGCCGCTCCATGAGGAAATGGAGCTGTTGGGTGCTTTGTTTTATTTTTCCCTCTGCACACATATGCAGTTGACTCTGGAAGCACTCCCCCTCTTGCTGAACCCCCAAATATCTCCAGGGGTTTGCAACGGGATGACGCTCTGTGACAGAGAGAGTGTTCTCTTCTTCTCTACTTTTGTTTTTGCATTTCTTTCTCTCTCTCTCTCTCTGACCCTGCTCTGTCCGTCTCACTCTGTATCTGTGTTTTCTGTCTTTAGCTGGCAACTGCGTGACTACCTTCTCTCGTCTTCCTATTATTTCTCTAGCTGTTCCTTCCGTTTTCTGTTTCGGTCTCTCTCCTTCTGAGGTTGTCCCTTTCCTTGAGCCCTTCCCTGCTTCTCTCCTGCCCACCTGCATTTCGGCTTTCCTTCTCACTGCCATGATGCTGTCACAGTGAGAAGGGGACAATCTATCTGTCAGAGACAGGCTCCGCCAACCTCCACCATCTCCCCCTGCTGCCGGCAATTATCTGGAGGTTGGCATTGGGCCCGGAAACTGCCGCTTGTACCATCCCACGGCTGGGGGCCTGCTCCTCCACACCAGCCCCCTTGGAGGGTCACTTGGTGCCGTGCCCAGGATGTGACAACCTGCAAAGGTCACACACACTCACAAGAAGATGGACTGCTCTACAAGTGGAATTGACAGTGGGCAGATTTACAAATGTCCCTCTAGACTTTCTAGCATTTCATAAAGGTGGGCAAAGAGCAGCAAAAATTAGAAATTACACACAGCCCTGGCCCTCTCCACCTGAACATCTGCCACTCATGCCGGTTCTTATTTCTTTGTTTCTTTTTTACAAAAATGGCTTTTGAGTATATCTTACTTGACATATTATAACTAATTCATCCACAAGACTTCGTTGAACTTTGGCAGTATGCTAGGTACCAGGTGGGAGCTGACCTTACATTTATAGGATGCTGTGCAGTTCTGTAAACAGAGAAACAGATCTGACCTGAAACACACACTCCCTCCCTTAGAGGTCCATGGGGTTTCAGAGCTTACAGGAACTTGTGAGGTTATTTAATCCAAACCATTCACCTTGGAGATGGGAAATGTGAGGTCCAGAGAGGCTAAGTTACCCTAAGACAGCCAGTTAGTTGGTAGCAAAGACCAGACAAGAACTCAGATATTTAGGTTCCTGAGGAAATGTTCATTTTACTCTTTACCCCACTACTTCTGTTGGGCAGGCGTGGTGGAATTATTGTCCTTTAGCTGTAGAACTGGGATTTGAGTGTCAAGCCACCTGCTTCCAAAGCTTCTCCATCTACCACATGGCTCTCAAGGAAGTATATGCTGCTGATTAGAAAGCTTTCCTACTAAATAATTAAAACTTCAGAATTGTCCCAGTATTTAACGGGATACATTTCAATTACCTGGAACAGTCACTGAGGCAGAGCAGCATCCCTGGCTACACTCTTCCTTGGCCCTCCATATCAAATTGTGTATCTCAGAACCCTCACACTCTACTGGACAATATATACCTCCTGCCTGGCAGCATCACGAGGGGACTCTAGAGCCGGGGGATTTATGGGCCCTGCTAGACAGCGTACCAGTCCCTCTCCTGCTCAGAATGCGGGTCTCTGGCCCGTGGACTCTCCATGGAAACCAGGGCTTATTTCCAGCAAGTTGTCTGGCTCTAAAAGTCTATGCCTTTTGTACTGAGGTTTTATTTTCCTTTTTGATGCTGTTATGGGAGGCAGTTGAAGAGGAAATTCCCTACAGTTCAACAGAATCTAGATTTATGGAGTAGTATGAAAATATTTGCCCTGTGTTTGAAACTGCCGAAGAGGGAAAAAGAGATGCTGTTTTCTATGGATTTATGAAAACAGAAACATTGATTGGTTTTGTTTGGGGTTTTTCACTCTTTTAATGATAACCTACTATTTTCTGGTGCTTGGAGGGCGCCAGGTTTCTTGTAGGTAACACTGGCAACTAGGAAAACTGTGCAGCTTGTTTCTTGCACTTTCTGCTCCGCCCACTGTGTCCCTCCTACCACATATTCCCTTTTTAAACTCCACCTGCAATGATCCCAGGCCCCACAACACCTCAGACTCTCACAAGGAGGAAAACAATCTAGTGTTAATTATGAAGTAATTATGAAGAATTGATGAGTTGCAATCTTTTTATAAATTTTTGTCTTTTAAAAAAATGCTGAAGATGAGTAATTCTCCTTAACCCCAATATATGATTACTCTCAGATGATGACATTTTAGGCACTTTTGAGAGAACTAAGTTTGGGCAGAATTTCAAGGCCTTTTGGTTGCCCTTCATGTCGTATCACACAGGCAATGATGGGCTTTGTCTAAATATGAGGCTGGTTCTGACTGTGCACATGGATTTTGCTTCAGAATGACCTCTTTATAGAGCTGAAACTATTCTAGGCACTTTGATCTCAAATATCTGTGTGAGCCTTTCTAGCAGAGTGAAGGGACAGGTCCCAGGGCTTTGTCCCATAAATTAGATGAGGCCCTAAGGAATAGATTGCAGTCTGGAGCTCCCAAAGGATGGTCAGGATGCTGTCCTTTGCAGGAGAGAAGAAAGATAAATGCAATTCTCATTAATAAATTGCTCAATTACACTCAACCTAGGCAGCTCCTGTCCACCTAGGTTTATCCTCACATGGTCCAATGTCCCTCAATGCAAAGGATCATCTCTGAAAGGTAACCCCAATGATGTTTTCCCCAGTGCAAGTTTCTCCAATGCAATACAAGCTTCTAGTAGACTCAGGTTGACCTCTGTTAGAGCCACTGTTACCTGCAATTTTCAGTACTGGGAATAATAAGAAACTGAAGGACATGGGAAAGGTGGAGTAGAAAATAGAAAATAGGGAAAATTGGGTGGAAGGGAGGAGTGAGTTTTGGGGCGGCAATAAAGAGAAATTGTGGAAAGTAATCTTGGCCTAGATGGCCTTTGTGAGGGAGTGGGCAAGTAAGATCTTGTAGGAAAGGTTGGGTCAGGTGCTTGGATTTAGGATACCAGGTAGTGGGAAGGGGCTCATAAATCACCTACTCAGCTTCACCAAACAAGTTAAATAAAGGTGAGCCAAAGCCTTTTCTCCTCCCAGCTTCTAAGTCACACAGTGAGACCCAGGAGGCAGGAGCCAATAAAATCTTAAAGACACCCAAGATGACTAGACAGAGAAAATGTGACACATATATACCATGGAATACTATGCAGTCATAAAAAATAATGAGTTAGTGTCCTTTGTAGGGACATGGATCAACCTGGAAATCATCATTCTCAGCAAACTGACACAAGAACAGAAAATCAAACACTGCATGTTCTCACTCATAGGTGGGTGTTGAACAATGAGAACACATGGACACAGGGAGGGGAGCATCACACACTGGGGTCTGTCGGGGGGAAATAGGGGAGGGACAGAGTGGGGTGGGGAGTTGGGGAGAGATAGCATGGGAGAAATGCCAGATATAGGTGATGGGGAGGAAGGCAGCAAATCACACTGCCATGTGTGTACCTACGCAACAATCTTGCATGTTCTTCACATGTACTCCAAAACCTAAAATGCAATTAAAAAAAAAAAAAAGACACCCAAGATCAAGGCCCACTCATTTTAAGTGCTTCTTAGGGTGGATATTTTCTGCCACAAAGCAAAATGGATTTACATGTATCCCATTAAAACTGCAGGGGAGGAAGAACATGAAAAGTTGCCAAGGAGAGACGGACTGTAAATGGAATTAATAGTACAGAACTCATTAGTGCCTATTATTACTAATTTAAGAAACATGAAATATTAGTCATATTTTCTTTATTTAGTGCATAGCCTTTGTTGTCGGGTAGAGTGAACTTCATTAGGGCTTTCTTAGCTTCTCTTATAGTTCAGGCCTGCTAACCTTATTTTCCCATGAGTTGGGAGTTTCACAAAGGAAAATTCTCCTAATGTGACGGGCTTTCAGGAAAAGTCAGGAAGGTCCCTTGAATCTCAAATTCTGGGCTAACCCTTATGCAAGGTGGACTGGGCAGTCCTAGTGTATACATGTGGGGACAGCACCTGAATAGGAAGCCTTCATTGGAGAGTGCAGCATGAGGGGGTGGATTGGGTGAAGTGTCAGTATTTATTTCATGGAGGACCATCAGTAAGGACTCTCATCTACCTCCTCTCCTTTACCTGGCTTTGGTGGCTGCCTGTAATGGAGCCATGGTAGAGCCATCATTGGGTCAAGGCAGCATTATTTTCTTGTGGGTGGGAGTATGCTGGAGAATGGACTAGATCACTCACATCTTCATGTCAGTGGTAACCCAATCTCTCAGAACCCAATGGCTCCATTTCAGAGAGCAGTTTTGAGTATTAAAGGAAGCTGGAAGAGTCCAGGATATTGGATGCTGATCAAAAAGAGTGAACCTGTGTGGGGCAACACGAGAGCCCCAGGTGCCTGGTGGGAAATGGGCTAAGGTTTTGAGGAAGAGGCAGCAAACGGGAGGTTGAAGATACTTGGGCTGAATGCAGCCATCTCCAGGTCTCTGCTGTTTCTTCAAATTCATTTTTCTTACAGCTGAGTCAGGCCAAGCTTTCAACATGTTTATAGATTTTTCTAAATGGGGATGCTACCCTCAAAGCCATGATCAAAGCCACAAACTTAAATGAAAAAGCCCATAGCATGAGGGCTTTTAGTTTCCAAACCTAGTCTCTGAATGTCAGGCCAGGATGGGGCTGGAGATACCTTGATTCTGTGTGTGCATTCTGAGCAGCCTGGTGCAGCAGGCACTGGGTGAGGCCCTGGGAATAGCAGGCTGCAGGCGACCTATGCTTTCAGTCCAGCTGCTCATCTTCCTTTCTTCTTGGTTGAGAGACCTAAGGCCCAGCCAAGGAGGTGATGTGCTCAAGTCGCATAGCTTGTTTGAGGCAGACAAGACACACATTTGTGTGGCATCACAACAACCACCCCCCCGTGTGGCCAAGTGGGAAGCTCTCTGAAGGGTAAAGTCTCTTTGAAAAAGGAAGATGAAGCTACCACAAGCACAGAGTTTTTATCCTCCACTAGGGATCCTGGAAACAAGGTCAAATAAGCCAAAGTCTATAGAGATGGAGCTCAGCAAATGCCCCACTTGCTGGGGTACTCTCACTTTGGGGCTGACAAGGAGGCCCTCTCTGTCTCTACCCAAAGACTCCCATTTGCTAAGAGCTTGGAAAGGGGATCCTTGGTGGGGGATGGTGAAGGGCAAGTGAGTGTCTCCAAGCTGGGCTAGTGCTCTTTCCATTTCCGAGGAAGATTCTGGATTCTAATATTACTCTTATGGAACCACTCAGTAGATGTGCTGCACTAACAAACTCAGGGATCTCAGAAAATCAACCCTTATCCAGAATGGACTGCCACACCTTGTCCTCCCATCTCAGGACTTCTCCCACTATCTACTTCTGTTGGGTTTCTAGAGAGCACCTTATTATCTTTGTCCTATTTTACTGTCATTTGTATCCCCAAAATATAGCTCTCTGTACATCAGTACATCCATTGCACGAAACCACTTGTAAATTCTCTAATTTTACTGGAATTATGAAAAGTCATGAGGAAGGTTCACCTGGACATCTGATGACATGTGACTGTACCCCCACTCACTCTGTCATAATGCAAAAATATATGAGGACATTGGGACTCAGAGGCTGTCATGTGGTGAGTAAACATGTCCTTGGGCAATTTAAAAAAATTATCTGGGCCTTAGTTTCCCCTTCTGCAAAAAGAGGAGGCTGGACTAGATATGTTCTAAGCTTTCTTCCAGTTATAAGTTAATCCACTGAAGCAGAAATGACTGATGGACCAGGAGAAGCATTTATAAAATCAAATGCATCAATAGCTCATCATTTCAAGCAGGATGTCAGAGAGAGGAAAAGGAGATTTTTAAGTGTGGGAGTGGAGAGATTAGGGAGTATGGAGCCCCCACAGCCAGAAGGAAAGTGCTTCTCTTCCTGAGTGTTACCCCCTGAGTGTGGGGTAACCTGCCCAGAAGCTGTAGGCCACTCTGGGTTTTCCTATATGCCAATTTCCCTTTCCTAATGTTCCAGTTAGAACATTTTCATGGAAGACAAATCACTGGTCCTTGACCCCTGTGACAGCAAATGGAGACTAATGAGAGGAGCCGGACTTGAGAGATGCTTTTATATTAATGCCCGTTGCTGCAAACCGTTTCCAGAAAGCTCCTTTGTGCTGCCCAGCTTTTGTTGGCTCCACTCTAGGGACTGCAGATGGCAGGTGCTAGGCAGCAGTGTTTCCCTTGGGCAGGCATTTCTTTTCTGTCTATCTCCCTTCAGGGATAAAGCCTGAAATCCCCAGCCCAGGCTCTTTGCTATTACCTCACATTCAGAACAAATTCTCAATGTCACATCAGCATTTTTTTTCTGATACCATTCTCCTAGGAAGGCTCACACGTGTGTCTGCAGCTTCCCTGCCACCTCTTCCATCAACTTTCCTTCCTGATTCTTGGTGCTCATCTCCCTATTGGACAGCATCTGACTCCAGGATGCTCCTTCTCCTCCCAGCGCCCCAGGGATAGCTACTCTCATGATCTCCACTTTACAGATGGTTAGACAGAGGCACAATGAGGTAGTGACCTGCCCAAGGACACACAGGTGGTACATGGTAAAGTCAGAATCAGAAAGCCAGGCAGTTTAGCTCCTGAGCCTGTACTCTTGGCCACACAGATTTCCTGCCTTTTTTTTTTTTTCTTAATCTCTGCAACCTTCGTGACTGCTAATCACAATGTCCTGATCCCCAAACAGGTCGCCACCACCAGTGACCCTCTCTAACCTGTTGCTTTCAAACCAGTGCTCATAGGATTTTAGAACTCTCAAATGCCTCTGGGCTTGAGAAATGTGGCCCAACTGCAATTCAAAGCAAGCCTGGTCACTTTCATGAAACTCCCTTTGCCACCTGAACTACCAACACTGAGGCTCCTTGAGGAAATGGAGCTGGTTTGGGTTCTTTTTATTTTTTCCCCTCCGCGTATATATGCAGTTGCCTTTGGAGACCCCCTGCATGTTGCTTCTCTCTAAATCCATGGCCAGGGACCTGTCTCAAACCAGGGGTGCTGCACATCTGGGATGGCAGGAGGGCTTTCAGGAACCATTGTCCAAAAAATTGGCTGAAAAGGGGCTATGTTTGCTTACTCCATTGATCCAATCTTAAATAAGATTTAGTCTGATTTGGTAGCTGAATCTGAGACTCAGTGAAATTAAATATTTTTTTTAAAAAAACTTTGTATACTGCAAAGTACTAGGCAAGATGTGCTTTGTTGTAACGTATTCATATTTAACTTTCACCCAAAGTGAAATTGATTTTTTAAAATTTGTATTACTGTGTGCTCCCTAACTGGGGGGGAGATCCTGGTAGCCCTGAGGTCTCCAGGTCCCTGCAGCTTGCGAGTCCCATAGGCATAACCTCTACAAAGGCTCCGTCCCTCCAGGCACATCTTGGCTGGAATAATAAGGCATTTCCTCACGTTTCCCAACCCCACTGCCCATCTTGCATTTATTCCAAAGGCTGTCTTTACCTCAGCTTTGAAAATCTGCAACAGCCCTGCAGCTGGGAAGAGAGTATATCATTTGGCTTTTTGCCCAGAAAATAAGATGCTTCAAAAAGGTCATCAAAAAAAAAAAAAAAAAAACTGTCTCTTGGGGAAGAAAAAGAAAAAAATACCCTCCCTCTCAAGGTTAATTGAGTGGAAGGTGAACTTTCATCACAAGCCGTCCCTTTGAGAAAGCTACACATCCTCCAGTACATGGAGAGGGTAATTCACTGGGGACACGGGCTGGGCTGTGGTGTGAAAACACATTGTTCTCTTAGAACTGGCACCAATCCCTGAGCACTCGGAGAGAGTGTCTTTACTGTGGAGGAGCAGATGGGAGGTACAGACATGCAGCCACCTTACTGAGGAGCCCAGGCCGCTATAGGAACTGAGGTGTAAGGCTAGACTCCTGCCCTCAGGCAGCTTTTGCTGCTCTGGATGGAAGGAGACCAACAGCCAGCATAAAATGGATCAGAGGACAAACAGTGTCCCCTGGGGGCACTGACTCTGCAGGGCTGTGGGTACTTAGAATGAGCTAAAATAAATGGTCACAGATGGTGCTGGCTCTGAGCTGTGAGAAGCCTGACTTATTTGGAGACTTTGCACTTCCTCTTCCTCTGCTTTGCCCTGTGGTTCTGAACAAGAGATAATTTTAGTCCCCAGGGGACGTTTGGCTATGTTTGGGGACACTTTTGATTGTCACAGCTGGGAGGGAGGTGCTACCAGCACCCCATAGGTAGAGGCCAGGGAGCTGCTAAACATTCTACAATGCACAGGTCAGCCTCTCACAATAAAAAATTACCCAAAATGTTAATAGTGCCCAAGTGCCCTTTATGTGTGTGCTCAAAGCCCCCTTTCCAGAAATCCCTTCATGACCATCTTACACTAAGAAAAGCCTTGTTTCTCACTCCATCGCTCTTTCCTCCGTATCTTCCTGCAAATTTTTCATAGCTTTTCTTTGTCTAATACATGTACCCATATCTGTGTTCAACCATTTATTAACTGCCTTCCTCAAACTAGAATGTAAGTTCTATGAGACCAGGGACATTGTCTCTTTTGTTCACTACGCTAGTCCCAATGTCTAAAACAGAAGATGGAGCAAATGCTCTATAGATATTTCTTAAGTTAGTCAATGAATGGACGTTAGCCCCAGACAGCTTTCTGAACCTGGATCGGTCACTTAACTAGTCTAACATGCATTCAGATCCTTATGTAAAAAAAAGCAAGTTGAGGATTACAATGTTTCATTGTGAGGTTTTATTACCCGCCCCCCCCCCACCACCTCCAGCTCTAAGCTTCTTTGATTCTGTAAGAAAGTGGCAGTTGCTGTGGGAATTTTGGTTGAGGGAGAGGGCAGGTTTCAGTGAGGGAGGCACTGTGAATGCAAGGCGTGCATGTTTGAGCCCCTACTTCATGCGGATACAGTGAGTGGCAGCCGTTGTTATCTATGCATAATGATACTAGCCTTAGGCACAAAGTTTACAGGGTCACAAAACTACTCAGAAATTATAAATAATATTTTAATGCAATATTTAAAGATGGAAATTAATGCAAAAATCTATGCCAAGTGAAACACCACTATGTTACTTAAAGACAAGATTGGTATTACTGGTTTGTCCTTTTGGTTTGGGCTCTAATCAGGCTCAATACAGCACTGCTACTGATCCTGTCTTTATTTAAAAATTTTAATATTTCATCATAAACTTTTGGAATTTTGATTGGAAAAATAATGCACTGAAAGCTGATTTGTCCTAATCACTGAGTTTGTGTCACCTCTGTCAATTTTCTGCCCAGAGGGAGTGCCTCACTTGCATTCTCTAGTATCTGCCCTCAGCTAGGGGATGCCGGAGAGCAATGGGAACAGCGAGAGGCAGAGGGGAGCCTCCTGCCATCTATCCCTAGGGAAGAAAAATGGTGAGAGAGCGCTTTGGGGACAGCTGGTGGGACCTCGGAATTTGAGGGCTGGAATTCCCAGGCAGAATGAAGCTGAGTAGGTGGGTCTGAATTTCCAAGCGAAAAGAAGACATCCTCAAGGCTAGGGGAGATGTAGGTCCTGGTTTTCCTGGGACATTCCTGGTTGCACCAGTTGTCTCAAGGCAGTTATTAACAGTGCCTCCTCTTGCTCTCTAAGATGTCCAGGGTTGAACGCTAAGTATATGGTCATCCTGGGTCAGGCTGCTGTCTAAGCAATTGCTGCAGTGGGCCACTCCTGAGCGCTACAAAGGAGAAAGATGTTGACCTTCACTTGAGTTCTAATCTCTGTGGATCTCTGGTGCTGCTGAAGAATTCCTCAAACACCACTTTCGACCTTAGCTAAGCTTCACAGCTCTTACCCCTTGCCCTGTAGCTATTTTTTATGTGTCTGACCTTGCCCTTGTCTTGCTAGAGTCTTAGCGCCTCATGGCTTTGACTTGTGACCTAATGCCAGCTCCACAGAGTGGCTGTCCTGGGAGCAACACTCATAAAGAAGCATTTTCGTGAGTGCATGGCATTTTTCCAGTCCAAGGTGTTGGAGAGAAAAATGTAAATGACAAGAAAAATAATAAACATGTACAATTAATGTCAGACTTTTTAAAGGCCTAATTTCTATGGCATTCACCTAAAGTTAGATTCCTTTTTTGTTGCTTTGTTTCTCCTGAACGTAAAATGCAGATATTGGCTAAAATGTAACATACCCGGTAAGAAATGCTAAATTCCATCTCACACACACACAAACAAGGGAAGAAGGATATAGCATATAAAATCAAGTGGTAATAAATACTGAAACCAAAGGGATGTGTACCCTTAGATGATTGGCAATAATGCACTTTTTAAAAAAAATGCACTTGTGTTTTATTATCATTGTATTTTGTTAGTATTTCAGGCACTGTGTTTCATATTTTACAGGCACTGTCCTGTCTGATAAATGGCAGACCTGGGATTCAAACTCAGGTATCTCTGAGTCCAAGCTTTTGGCTAAACTTCTACACTGTCTTGCCTCTCATCCAGGATCAAATCAGAACTTGAGAGTGTCTCTTACATGCACATTTAGTCCTCTGTCAAAAGGATATGTGACCAGATATCTCCCCAGCTGTCCCCACTCTTTATATGAGTATCCCCCATATTTTTGATTTGGAAAATATTGCATTGAAAGATGATTTGTCTTGATTACTGAGCTTTTCATCATCTCTGTCAGTTTTGTGGTTAATTGAGTTTCTGATTGTGTTCTGGTTAACTGAGGTTTGACTTGCAGAACAGGCCCACAGATAAATTGGGGAGTCATCATTCACCAAACCCACAGTATCATCTTTCAAAGTAAAATGTACTTGGTCTTTTGAATAGTTTGTTTCTGATCCATAATTCTTAAAATTCTCAGATAGGAAAGGAATTTAGAAGTTATCTGGTGCAAATATCTTTGACTATTGAGTTGAAATACCAAGAAATTTAAAGAAAAATGGTTTATTGGAGTGCAATTGCAGGCATAAACTGTCTCTAAGATGGAATGTGAACATGAACAGGAGAAAAGAGAGCTTATTAGATTCAAGTTAATTATTTAAGTTGGGCTTTTATATTCAATTTTGGGAATAAGTAAATTTCATCATATACCTTCTTCCCCTCTTTTAACTAATCTAAATTCTACCCATTCTTCAAATTCTAATTTAATTCTAATCTTTTTCATGGAGTTCTCCCAATGATCAGATAGTTATTTTTCCATCCTTTGAATTTGTATTTTTCTTAATCTTCACTATGGCACTTAGTATTTAATTATTGAATTGCTTTCTGATACTTTAATTCTTCCAAATTCATGCAATCGCATGAACACAGGAAGTGTATCTTTAACTTCTGGCTGCCCCAGAACCCCCTTTTTCAGAGACAGGCTTTACAGCAGATTCTTTCAGGGTTCTGTGTATTTTAAACTGGGCATTCAGTTGAAAAATCCCTGAAGGGGTCAGGGTTAGTTGACTGAACCATTCAACTAACTTACAGCTGCCAATATTGACATCTCTGTGCTTGAAGGCTCTTTTTCTTCAGCCTCAATTGGAGAAAGCTTGCTGTGTGTATATATGGCAGGCCAGAACATCAAAGAATTATTACCCCTCAGGAGTAGCTCTCAAACAAATGACTCTTGGGAGCTGGTGTATAAACACCCTGGCTCCCTCGCCCCTTGATGTGGTTGAGCTGTGTGTTTTGCACCATTTCCCAGAGCTTCCCCAAGAGTTAAGGCTCCAGTAGCCCACAGCAGGAGCTGGTTGAATGATGCATCCTTTATTTTCTGCCCTTTCTCCTCATACTACTTTTCCCAGTTGTCTCTTGGTGTTACCTGCAATTCTTGACTAAATGTTTTGCACTCAAATCCTTTATCTGCAGGGTCTGCTTCTGGGGGAACTCAAAATAAGACAAGCAAAGAGGCTATAGTTAATATTGACTTGTTGATCAGATAATAGACGGTCAGAGTGTAACCTTGCAGATATGGGGATTGTGCATTCTCTATTCAGAGGGCATGATGTTATCCCCTGCAGTGGTACTTATTTAATTCCAGTTGAATGGGACAATGATGATGGGCAAGGGTCCCACCCCAAGTTCATCTGGTTCTGTTCACTAATCTGTATTGGTGATCTATTGCTGGCTCTGGTAAGCAGTGGAGAGCCAAGGGGAATTATGTCAAACCCCTATAACTCCTCTCACATCCCTGCTGCTACCAACTGTATATAATTCTCAAGTTGTATTGTCTTCAGAGTGATTACCTCCTGACAAGGCCAAGAAGAAATGTTGACCCTGAGTTAAGACTAAACCAAAGGCCCCTTTGCTTTGGAAGCCCAAAAGGATGGGAAAATGCACACCAGCGAGATGTTTCCTAACAGGGCCATGTCAAATTTATAGATAAATAAAATATCAGAGATCAAATGAGGCTAGATCAGCAGTTTGGACCTCTCCCCAACCAAGCAGAGAATGTGCTGTCTGACTCCATCTTGGACTGATTTCCAGCTTTGTGATTCACAGCTGCAGCCAGGCAGAGCACGTCCAATAATGCTATTTGTTTTCCACTTTTTAAAAAAGGCTGGGGAAATATATAAATGGTTCATAGAAGAAACGGGCATTAGCAGACAGTCAGTCTGACCATAGTGAGACAGGCAGATGGTTCGTGGGACCAATGCCAGCTGGGTGTTTCTGTAAGTGATCGTGTATCTCCTCTCTGTGCCCCAGCTCCCTGCTTGATTAAGAGGTCAGAAGGAGGCTACCGCAGCACGAGGCTGGAACACACATGATCTACGACCCACCCGTTGGTCGCCTAGAAACAGCTCTCTAAAAAGGCCCAAAGACAATTCAATTTATAAGCCCACACGTTATGGGCCAAGTAGCTCTGGCCCTCACACTCCACTAACCTTAGGAAAATCTCAATCTATATGCTCTTTGATAGTCTTTATCTTTGTTTATTTAAAGAGCACAGGATGAAGAACTGTCCAGAGAAAGGACTCAAAGGAAAACAATGCTCAGGCAATATACTGCAGGGTAGATGAAGCACTGTCCTGCCTGGAATGGGCCTTGAGCCTTGAGGCTTTGCTCATTGATTTGCCAGTTAAATCCTACTCTTGAGCGATTCTCACAGCTGACCTGAATGGCCTTTGGGATGGCCACCTGCTGGCTGCACCTTCCTCTGCTTATGTCCACTCCACAGGCCCATCTGCTCTGTTACAGATTCCGGTCACTGATCCTGGACTGAAATTTCACCCTCTCTTCTGATCAGAAAGACAAGTGATTATGCTTCCCAGCTATTTAGTAAATATTTACTGGGTACCTACTTTTAGCAAGGCACCAGGGTAAAAATGTTGGAATATCTAAAAATCTGCAAATACTGTCTGTCTCTTTCCTCAAAGAATTTGCAGTCTCTTCAAGGAGTGGAGTTAAAAATAAATACATGAATGAAGATGCTGCAAGCCAGTGAGACATGCACCCAGAGAGGTGTAAGCAACGAGGTGGGGGTTAGAGGGAGCAGCTGTGCTTGATGGAGGGACCAGGGCAGGTTTTCTGGGGAAGAGTCTGCACAGCCCAACACTTCTTGAAATTGAGGGAAGGCAGAGGTCTAGGTTTTATCTAAAATTCTACATGTGGAGTGGCAGTCAGTAGCTGATTCTCATGTCATTTCTTTCTCAAATCATTTCATATGTTTTCATTGCTGAAAACAACCCATCTAGATAGATAAAGGCCATGCTAATTTTTGGAAAAAGGCCACGCTAATGTCTGGTTTACCTAGGGCCCTCCCAGTTTACGTGTTATTAATAAACCTTCTTTCACTGTACAAATTGTCATGGTTTGGGAAATGAACTATATAGGCATTTTAATTCTAGATAAAGCTTTCAGCAGCCTTTCGGAAATTGTAAGATCACAATGTTGGATTAGCTGTTTTGAGCTGTGAGCAACATGGTAGACTTTAGAAAGGGGTGTAAGCTTGAACCAAGAAATCCTCTTTATTCTGCTTCTAAATCAACAAATACAAATCAACAAAAAGAAAAAGCTAAGGCACCCTTTTCACCTAGAATAAACCAAGCAATGTAAGCAGGTGGGTGTGCCAGTCATACACTCACTGCTGAGGTATGCTGATAACACAGCAATGATCATGGATAATCTATTAACACACTCAAGCCATACTCAGCCTTGCTTTGCAGATAAACATAGTCTGTGACTATTTTATAACACTGTTAAGGTGCTGGAGGTTGTCCCTCATTTATTACTTGACTAATAAATACTTTAATTACACTTAATAAATAATGTAAGCAGGACTCACTGAAGTGGTAATTCTTTAAATTAATTATTAACTGCATGCAAAAGGCTGCACTGCCAGTACCACTAAAAGAAAATTTAGCCTTTAATCTAGTGATTATTCATTATCTGGTATAAGACTCCATTTGCATATTATTAGGGAAATAAACTTTGGCCTCCTTGGCAATACAGATAGATCTCAAAGTCCATGCATTATGAATCTCCAAATACTATAGAAATGATAAACAATATGTAATAAAATCTCCAGTTTATAGCTTTATAACAGCTGGTTTTTGATTTTTCAAATATATTACAATGATAAAGTGACCAGTTAATGTATAAGCTCTTTGTGAAAGGCGGTGCCTACAGATGGTCGACTGATAGGAAACGGTAAATGTGAAAACTGCTCATTTCCCTTGAGATTTGAGTCATAAAATGATCTCAGTAAAATATGAGAAGAAAATACCCATTTAACCCTTTTCTCTGCAGCAACCCAAACATGGTACTGCACTGAATTGTTTTGTATGTGTCTGTTTCTCCTCTCCTCTCTGGCTTCCCATCTTCACTTTGGAAAAGTAGAATATCTGTCACCACACATGGTGGTGTCCTTGACACTATCTTGGGGCAAAGAAGCCAGGTAAGGTTCTCATCAAAAGAGAGAGATGATTTCTAAAACAGCAAAAGGCTAAAATTCATGCACCTTTGCATTTTCTAGCTTGGTACTCCCTCCTTGAACCTGGGCAGCTCTCAGGGGCTGCCTGCCTGCCCCTACCCCTGCCCCTTGCCCACCAGTAGCTCTGGCTGAAGAGCAAGCACAAGCAGCATCCTCCCAACAGCCCAAACTATAAAGTGCTGAGAGCAAATTAATGACTCAAAAACAGGTTTCCAGAGGAGAATTAATCTCTCTTCCTCCGGTCTTCTGGCACAAAGTGGCAGTGGGGATGAGAAGCAGAGTAGGGAGGAGGATAGGGGAGGACATAGAAAGCCGAGGGCTCATCAAAGTGCTGACAGTCACAAGGAAGCAGGAATGACCTCTCTTCCCATTTCCTATCCTGTCCTATTCATCTTGCTGAGCCCCATTTCAGGACTCCCTCTTTCCAGTGGCCTTCCCTAATCCCCTGTTCATTTCAGCATCACCTGTAGCGTGGACCAGTCAATACTGCACAGGCTTGTGGGAGGTGGGGAAAGGGATACGAGAAGATGAATTGTGTCCTTTAAAGTGGACATTTTGGGAGCTGAAGCTGTTTCAATAATGCTGATACTACTCCAAATAGTATTGATAGATCTGCTGTTCATGTTTCTATTAGTCAGCTTGGGCTGCTATAACAAATATCATAGATTGGATGACTTAAACAACAGACAGTTATTTCTCACAGTTCTGGAGGCTGGAAGTCTAAGACAAGGGTGCCAGCATGGTTGGGTCTTGGATGAGGGCTTTCTTCCTGGCTTGCAGACAGCTACTTTCTCACTGTATTCTTACGTGGTAGAAAAAGAGAGCTCTGACCTTTTTCTCTTTTTATAAAGACACTAATCCCATCGTGGGGGCCCCACCCTAATGACCACATCTTAACCACCTCCCAAGAGTCCAGAACCCCTCATTATATGGAGTTAGGGCTTCAACATATAATGGGGGCACAAACATTCCATCCATAACAATGTTCTTACGAACATCTTCCATGGGAGAACAACTACATCAACGATAATCACTCTCTAACTGAGCATGGACCCTGTGTACCAGGGGTTTCACTTACATTATCCCATATTATCCCCATGGTAACACCAAAAGGTTAATGAATATCATTAACCTCTACAATGGAGAACACTAAGATTTTGGAGAAAATCATATCGCCTAAGTTAGAACCCAGTGACTCCAAAGCCAAGGGTTTAATGTCTGTCTTTGCTTACAGCTCTGTCTTCTGAAGGGAGGTTGAAGTTCGAGAAATAACCAGTGTTTTTTTTTTTTCCAAAAAACCCCACTTTCCTGAAAGTGTTCCTTTTCATGTGTCACTAATGTGACTTCTCTGGGCATTTTTTGTAGCTCAAAGGCCTAAGAGTAGGAATTTGAGGAAAACTACAGGTTACTGGGATAATGTTTGGGAGCGAAGGGCCTCATCTGCCTCTTGATATTATGGCATAAAGGCAACTGCCTGCTTCATCTGCGATACCCACATAGGGCCAGCTCTATTCTCATCTAACTGAATCTGTAGTTTATTGGGCCACAAATGACAGTTCATGTTTGTACGCACTACTCATTCAATCTTTCAATCATTCCTATGAGTTAGGTTGGTATTCTTATTATCCTTGTTTAAAGATGAGAAAACTGAAGTGCAGAGAGATTGGACAACCTCCCCGAGTTTACACAGCAAGTGAAGGTAAGAGTATCACAGATTCAGATGTAGGCATCTCTATTTTTATCACCAAGGAATAATCAATTGGATCCTCTATCACAAATGTCTCTTATGTCCTATCAAAAACAACATCAGGCCAGGCTTGGTGGCTCATGCCTGTAATCCTAGCACTTTGGGAGGCTGAGGTGGGCAGATCACGAGGTCAGGAGTTTGAGGCCAGCTTGGCCAACATAATGAAACTCCATCTCTTCTAAAAACACAAAAATTGGCTGGGCATGGTGGTGCATGCCTGTAGTCCTAGCTACTTGGGAGGCTGAGGCAAGAGAATTGCTTGAACCTGGGAAGCAGAGGATGCAATGAGCTGAGATTGTGCCACTGCATTCCAGTCTGGGGGACAGAGCAACATTCTGTCTCAAAAAAACAAAAACAAATATTCTCCAAAAAACGGATGTCAATTTGCCACAAAGAGTTAAACATTTATCTGCACATTTTACTCCCTTACCTACAAGATTCCCCTCTATTTATTTTGGATTCCCTCATAGTTCCACTCACTCATTGATTAATTCATTAAAAAAATATTTTTGAAGTACATTACTTGGTGCCAGTCATTGTACTAGTACCAATGGGCTATTAACCGAATTGATAAAGTGATCCAATTACTTTGGTGTTGGTAGAGACCTCTCCACTTTCTCAACCTCCCATAGGCTCCGGAAGAGAAGTAGTCTTAAAAAGAGCTGTAGATGCACAACTACCTGTGAGGCTCGCCACTGGCTCCCACTTTTAAAGAGATGATGGCATGATTTCTGATTACAGCCATTAGACAAAATAAAATAGAGAAAGCTGGCTCACCAGTTTCATCCTGCTTAATCAAATAGCCTAATTCATCATACTCACTCACATGACAGTGCCTTTCCACACTTCAAAGACAGGCATGCATAAGCCCAGTTCAGCTTCCGTCCAACAGCAACTCACTCCTTTTTAAATACAGACAGATAATTTTTTCTTTTTTCCCTTTCTGAAAGCCTGTTTCAGATCGAACCAGAAAGAAACCTATGCTGGGAATAGCATTATCCTTCATGACAGAATTCAGCAGAATTTCTTTCTTACTGAATTTGGGACTGGAGTGGGGTCTGAGCCAGGATCAGAATATCAAAGCATGTCAGAACTGGCAGGGTCCACAAGGAGAAGGTGGTTCATCCACTCACTTTACAGATAAGAAAGCCTACAAGGTTGCCACAAAGCAGAAGCAGAGCCTTAGCTTCTGGGCTTCCCAGCCAGAGCTCTCAACTTGTCTTGTCTCTAGGATTGCTGTTAGCACCTCAGAAAACCCTGGAACAGGGCTTCCAGTTGGTTCTTCAGCATGCACAAAAGCCTGCCCTCAGATACATTGTTGATAGTTCCACAGAGTACCCAAGCTTTATTATTTTATGACAGAAGCAAATTTGCAAAGTTGGGATAGTTGCTCTACCATGCTTCCATTTCCGCTCCCTGTCCCTCCTTACGTTTTCCAGGGACCCACCCTCCAGGTGTGTTTCCAGGAATTTTGTGCTGCCAATTGCACCTGCTATCTCTCGATAAGGCCCAGGTCCTGGAAAGACTTCTTTCTCCTTCCTTTTTGAAGCTCCTCTGTACCTAGCTACCTATTATCACTTCAAATGAAGAGGGAAATGCCTTATACCCTTATTCAAAATGAGATCTGAGTGACTGGTGTAGGGTCTCAAAAAACCGTACCCCAAAACAAAGGACTCAGAAGTAGCCTCAGAAGCAAACGTCTTTCTCTGCCCTTCTTCTGCCCTCCTATCTCTGGCCTCTCATTCTCCCCAGGGCTAGCCATAGAAACTAGAACCCCTCTGCCCTACAGAGGATCATAGAAACTATAGAACTCCATTTCCCCCAACCCAGCCGTAAAATCTAAAAATATTACTCTAACTCTTCCTCCTACCCACTGCCTTTCTGTAAATCAAGACAGCCATCAAGAAATTATCTGACCTATCTTCTTTGACTGTAGGTCATAAGACATCCATTTCAGAGATGGTTCTGCCACATACTCATGGAAGGAATGTGTGTTCAAAGAAGTCAAGAAGAATCTAGACAGACAGGCCTTGCTGGGCATCCCCATTCAGTTCATTAACATCAGATGATGCCTTTTTGTCCAATCACATTTCTATATGGTTGTCCTTACTTTGCTGAACCTAAGCATAGAAATGGACAGTTTTCCCTGCATCTCTGGGTCTTCATTTTGAAAGCTCCTGTGCCATGGAAAACTATGATCACACACATTTATATGCCTCTTCTCCCATTGATTTGCCTCTTGTCAGTGATTTTCAGTGAACTTTCAGAGGGTAAACCTTCACCTTCGCCTTCTCCTTCAGTGAACCCACACTGCCAAAAGAGGAATCTGAGGGCAGAGAAATGGCAGCCCATTTGGATTTTATTCCATTTCCAAATCATTTGAATATAATGCCCCTCCACAAGAGGGCACTTGTAGACTAATCCTTGGAATCTCTGCATGAAAGAGCCATTTTTCAACATTTCCTAATCTGAAAAATTATGTAAAACTGTATATATTTTTTAAAAAATTCACTCCGTTATTTTCTGGCCAGTCAGGCTGGAATACCGGCATGAGTAGAATGCAGTCAAAGATAGCCAAAGTGGAAAAAGAGAGGGAGGGCATGGCTGTGCATGGGAAGAGACAGTCGGGAGCAGGCAGAAGCAGTCAAATGGTTTCGAATCAACAGCTCAGCCCCAGAGAGTGGGCAAAAACAGGAGACCAGAAATAGAGAAGTAAGTCAATGGCAGATCAAAACATAATGCCACACCAACAAGGCAGATCCTTAGGCAGGACGCTCTTTATTGCCTGTTTATTCTCCCAGCATTTGAGTCCTAGATCAATGCTGGGCTGAGACCTAAGGACTCGAAGTGTCTCAATTCCTGGTAGTTCTCATCTATGAATTAAGTGACAATAGCAACAACTGTTTCCCTTTTTTGTGCAATGTCTCTGTGTTCTGGGTTGCTCCAAGTGCTTTATTTTTGATGTAGGTTCTATTACTCCCCTCATTACAAATGACAAATGGAAGCTCTGAGAGAGGCCAATTTTCCAAATGTCATGTACCTTGTAAGTGGTAGTGCCAGGACTCCAGTGAGGCATGTCTCATTCTTGGAATTCTGTCTACCAAGTCAGGAATGCACTTTTGGAGCTGCTGTCTTGAGCCCATGTCCTCTGGTAGGCTTGCCTCCCCCTGACTAGGCTTACTGGGTTCACTTTCAACCTAACTGCTGATGTGAGCATGTGGTCTGGCACCCAGAGAAACATTCTGATTTTCAACAAGCTGGAACAGCTCTGCTGGTGGGGAGTGAAAGGAAACCCAGACTACCCAACTTCTCAGTGCTATGGTCTTGGAGTAAGCATCTGTTGACAAACCTGGCTGTGGTGGGGGTAGTGGCGAATGGAGTGTTAGAGGACAACCACTTGGGGTTCACTATATATGTTGGCAAAAGTCACAGAGCAACACTGCTGAATTTAGTCCAGCTGTCAAGAAGAAACTAAAAAAAAAACTTGAAAAACAATTTCTCCAAAACAGTGTTTGCATAGCAAGGTGTTGGGCTGAGTTGCCCAGAGGGGGCCCATATTCATACTCCTTTGGAAGAGCCAGCCGTCCATTTTCATTAGTTTATGATTTGGTCAACCTACACAGATCTCTTTTTAGCTTCCAGTGAAAAGCAATATTATGACTGGGCTTAAGTAATGCCAGAGCAATTCATGAAAAAGGGAAACATTCAGTTAAACCAGTCACAGGACACTGCAACTAGCTGTCCAATGCTGACTTACTCTCCTGTAAGGAAATGGTCTTGCTTATGAGAACAAAGCCCAAAATCTCCAAGAATTTCATTGTGCAGGGTAGAGCCTAAGGGAAGACTCTCCAGGTGTAAAGGGCCAACTGGTGTCCTGTCTTTCCCTGGAGTGGTCTCTTCTCTGTTGGGTTCTGGCAAATTGGGATTCCTGTGTCTTCCTCATCCCTCAGCCTTGTGCTGATGTGGATGTGGTGCCATTCCCTTCCAAACTCTCCACCAAGTGTAGGTAAAACTCTTTTTCAAGTTTTTCCTTAGTGCAGCAGAGCAAAGACCAGTGTATAATTATTTAGGCAATTATATGCAATTATTTCATTGGCATTTCTTCCTCATTAGGCTATGAGCATCATAAGAGTAAGAACCAGGTTGGTTGTGTTCATCCCTGAATCCTTAACACCTCCATGGTGCCAAACATATCGTAGATGTGCAATAAATAGCTGTTCATTGACGTTTTTTCAAAGAGAAAACAAACAAAAAAAATCCAGAATATATATATAGCATGAGAATCAGTAAAGTTTCCTTACTGAACACTTTTCTGAGCACTAAATCCCTTGGCTAATCTTCTAGTAACCAGGTTACTACCTAAGTTACAACATGCTGAAATCTGACAAGCAAATCAGGCAGCTTTGCCTGGCATTTTTTTTTAAGAGATAGAGTCTTGCTCTGTTGCCTGGGCTGGAGTGCAGCGGTGCCTCCATGGTTCACTGTAACCTCAAACTTCTGGGCTCAAGCGATCTTCCCTCCTCAGTCTCCCAAGTAGCTAGGTGTGCACCACCATACTCAGCTAATTTTTTAATTTTCATTTTTGTAGAGATGGCACCTGGCTATGTTGCCTAGGCTGGTCTCGAACTCCTAGCCTCAAGTGATCCTCCTCTTTGGCCTCCCAAAGTTCTGGGATTGTAGGCATAAGCCATCATGCCTGGTCTGTCTGGGATTTAATACCAGGGCTGCCACTGTCTTCTCTTACTCTTGAGAGGTTAAAGGCCCTAAACAACATTGGCATTACAGAGGATCATTGGGAAAATTAAAGGAGATATGGTTCAGAAAGTGCCTAATGCCTGATATGGGAATAATGAACTAAGAGTGTGTCCCCCATAGCTCCATGATGAATTCTTAAATGAACAGGAATTCTTGAAGGATGATTTCTTAAATCACAGGAAGACACCTAGTATCCCTGTCCATTTTCCTATCATAGATATACATAAACCTGTAATTTTAACTTTCTTGCTAGATCATTAATATATTTTAACTCCTTGTTTCCAATCTGAGGGACATACTTCATTCACTGTTTGTTTGAGTAGAAATGGTATTAGTTAGCCTCCAGCAGGATAGTTGATTGTAAACAGTTGCTTTGGCTATTAGAAATCATCATAAACACAGTCTTTAGATCTCTCTCTCTCTCTCCCCCTCTCTCACTCCCTCTTTTTCATTCTCTCTTTTGATCTTTCTCTTGCACACACACATGCATGAACTCCCAAACACAGATGGAGCCTTTCTTTAACTTGTCCCTGAATGTTCTTAAAGTAGTTTGTATGTGTATAAACAGATGATAGGAGGTAAATTCCGCTACCTGTGGAAGAAAAAAGTATTTCTTTGTGTTTTTCAGGCCAGCTTGTGGCTGCAATAGGAGTAGAAGGGGCTCCCCTACTCCCATCCCACCCTATCCCCTCATCCTGCCTCAACCAGTCATGCAGAGAGATGCTGAATGCCTGCCTCCTCTCAGAGGAATGATTTGGGAGGTTTAATGAAAATAATTTAATCAATCAAATCCAACAAACATTCATTGAGCACCTACCATAGTAAAGAACTTACCACATGTTATACGTACTGGAAGTCTTTATTTTTGTCTCTTCAAGTCCTCGAGAACACCTTGCTGATGTTCCCTACTACAATTTCAGTCTTAGCACAGACCCTCATAGATAGTAAGGGCCCAATAAATGTTTTGTTGGATATATGACTGCAGATAGAAGGGCAATAGGAAGTCAAGGGGGTCAGCAGGGCATCACATACATTAAGAGCATGTGTTTTGCTCTCAGTATGAATATGAATCCTCATACTTGGAGTTATTATCTGCCAAGAAGTTAATTATCCTCTTCTGGTTTCAATTTTCTTATCCAAAAAAATGGGACACAACAAGCGATTTTTGAGGGCCAAGATGTGGATGATGTGCTTAGCACACAATGTCTGGCACAGTGAACATTCAACACAACTGCCCTGAGGTGGTCGGAGCTTAGTCAGTGTGTAGTGAGCAAACCACACAACTGCTGTTGTGGTTGGAGGGCAGCGGCCAAGTTCTTCTTGCATGGCCACCACTTCACCACCTCCAGTGTCGGCTGGCGTGCATGGGGACGATGGACCCCATGCAGCGATTTGGTGGGCATGCCTGGCTCCTGGAGAGAGAGGCTCATCTACCTTTACACAGGCAGAGGAAACAGCTTAACTTCCTTGCCTGGCAGCAGTGTCCTGGGTGCGTGGCTATCTCCACGAGGCTGGTTTCCACCATCTGGAAACAAGGATGTGCCTGCATCATGACCCTGCTTTCTTTCCTGCTCTCTTGGGGTATACAGACAGGAGCAGTGTCTTAGTGAATTCCCTCTCTGGTAGCTTTTTACAGACTTGGGAATCCAATGACAGGCTTCAAGCACTATGTTGAAAGGGCAATAAGAATGGGAGAGAATTGGAAAGATGAAAATAAAGGGCAAAGCAGAGAGATGTGCGCTCATGTGTACGTTCGTTTGTGCATGTGTGTCTGTACGCCCACATGTGCCTGTGTGTGTGGGAAGTGGGGCAGGCAGGGCAGTGGGAAGAGCTCTTGTTCAGAAGAGGGCTCCAGTCTCTGGTCTCCTGTGTGGCCCAACCTATAATCGGAGGACCAACATGCTTTGGGAGACAAAGTTCAAATGTGCCTTCCTTTGACATTTGCATCTCAGTTCAGTGGAATTACATCCCTTTTTCCTTGCAGCCACTTTTGCTGTGAATATGCATTTTTTTTTGGGTAGGGGGGTTAACTTTCTCTACTCCCATAGCTTTGGTTTTGGCTAAAAAAAAAATACAATCTCCAGCCATTCTCAGCTTCTGCTTTAATTATCCAATTACTGAAGCTATCCAACCTATTTATTCAGGCAATCAAGGCTTTAAATGCATGGATTTATCATCACCTCAAATCGCCTGTCACCGTGATGGAACAAAAATAGAAAGGTAACCAGGATGCTGTAAGAGGTTTGAATCAACATACTTTCCCTGGTCAGTTCACTGTTTTCAAGGCTCTTTTACGAGAAGAAAAAAATTGTAGGGGGAGGAGATAGGAGAGAAGAAAGAAGTGATAGAGGGAAAGGGAATGAAGACTGTTTGAAATCGCTTCGTCTCTGTTCCTGTAAAGAGTTATATGTAATGTTCTTGGGTTTTCTCTAAATTCCCTCCTTTCCAGCTCTCCCCTCTGTGGAGAAATTACCATCATTCCTGCCCTAGCTAAGAGATACAAAATTGGGGGCCATCAGAGGACAGAGAAGGTGGTCTGTAGATCCACGCTGTTACTGGAACTGCATCTGCTTTCTGGATTCACCCAGAGTAAGTCCATTTGCACGTTGACCTGATTGCCCCTAACGTATTTGAAAATAGACTGTTCTTTTTAACATAAACAACATATTTTTTTTCAGTCACTGCTCATTCACCATTCTGGACATTTTACTTCAATTTATCAACTTCTTTATCTAAGGTGTTGCCCCCAAATGTAACACAAAACTTGAAGCATGTTGTGTTCCGTATCATCTCCCTCTGTCTGGCCATGGTCTTGGGGCTCTCTATTAATAGTACTAGAACTCTAAAGCTTCTAAAACTCTCCTGGCATGTCATATGCTGCTGTTTAGCCACATCTTCCCTGTCATGTGCTTTTTGATTTTGAGTTTTTGAGAAACCTAAATATAGGGATTTATATTTATCCATGTACATTTTAACAGGTTAAATCAGGCCCGCTTTTGCCAGCCATGGAAACCAGTTTGGATTGCAACATACCTTTCTATATACCTGCCACTTTACTTAAACTGTGGTTTTGTATCCTCTGCTTTTTGTATCTTCACCCTAGTTATTAAGGCTCTTGACCAGAACAGGTTGATATAGAGCCCTGGGCCAAGACACTAAGTACTACCCAGTGGATTGCTATTTCTTTATTAATCAGAATTTTTGGAGTTTACGTCCCAGTCAAAGGCAAACTCTTCAGCTGGAAGGTTAAAGGGATGTCATCAGTGGTGTTATTCTTATAAAATAACAACAATCAGTCTTGCCAAAATTGTCTTAGTACCATGCCAGTTTAAAAGGGAACTCAATCAAGCATAGAGTCATCCTACAACTTAACTTTTTGGTGTGTGTGATATAATACTAGCTGATGAAATACTCATTTTTCATGCACAGATTTCTCAATAACACACTGTGTAATAATAAGTGTAATTGACCTGTTCTATTCCTTTTCCCCAAAGTAATTTAAGCTTCTCTCTTATTTCCTTTGCCTTTGTGTTTGGCTAATATCTTCCTGCTAGCATATTTCCATCTGTGAGTTTGGTCAAAGCAACTTTATCTGCAAAATTCTGAAGAATCAGCTTCATCTCCGCTTGGCAGCATGTGGTAAATGAAGGTATTTCTGGCAAGATTTATTGTATCATCTTCTGAGAAACTAACTCCAAGAGGACCTGATTGCAGGGAACTGTATATTAAAGTTTTTCTTCCTGTCTCCAGACCCAGGTGGAGGGGACAAATGGATTCCTACCTGACTGCAAAATATGATATATTATTATAAACAGAGTCTTGAATTATAGAAAATACTAGTTAGCATAATTACATTACCATATTTTTATATGGAGATTATTATTCAAATACCAAACAGGCAATCTTCCATTGGAAAAAACCAATAAACACTCTCAATCCAGACTTCCATGGTTATGTATGTCAGAGTACAAAACAATTTTAAAGTTTAAAACCCATTACATTACAAGAGCTATTCACTTCAAGTAGATGGCAATTTGCTTCATTTTTTCACCCCACGTTTTGATAGCTATTCACCTCTATCAATTCTTATCTTGCCCATTCTTTAGAAACCAATTGCAGTTTAAAAAGTGCCCATCTATTTCTGATTGAAATCTTCACGTGCTGGTTTTTTAAACTATTTTTCAATCTCTTAATAAAATAGATTGCCTTCAGGCTGCCAGTTAGTAAACCTGCCAACAATGTAGGGATTCCAAGGATTGCTGTGGGGCTCTTAGGTTTTCCCTGCTCTTGGTTCTGTGCCGGTAATCCACTGGTGCTATCCGCATGTGCATAACAGTTTAATGGATGGAGCTTATTTAAAATCATGCAAACAACAACAACAAAGCTCTGAAAAATTTTCTGATGAAACTGAGTTAAACTGCCAGCCTTTTTAGTGCACAAAATATAAAATAGTTCTTACAGCTTTTTCCTTTCCCTGTTAACGGTTTTTATTGTTGACATCTCAGCATCATCAGACTGACAGTGTCTCTGTATCACTGAGGATAACCTCGATTTGTAAGTGGGACTCTCAACCCATCAGTCTTGGAACAAATATTTCTTAAGGACCTGCTTTGTGGCTGGCCATGAATCAAGTAAAGGAAAGGAAAATATGGTGTCTGCCTCTGAGGGCTTATACTTTAGAGAGAGAACAATATGGGACAATCTACAGAGTTAAGGGTAGGGGGATGTTCAGGCTATAGGGTTCCATGTGATTTAGAGATAGAAGAAATCAGGAGTCAAAGGAATGCTCTCCTAAACCCAGAAGAACCCTCAGAGATGGGGATGCAGTTCTGTTAGGGGTAAAAGACTATCTGCCGTTGAGGGAAAACACTGGAGCCCTGAGTAAGTATTACAAGCATGGGATAAACTGAAGGCAGTGAAAAGCTGACCAGACTAACACCGGCCCTTCCTATGTCTAGGCAGCCACCATCCATCTTCTCCCTTGCAGGGGAAGAAAAGCCACACTTTCTTTTCTTTTTAAAACTATTGTCATCCTCAGTGTCCATTCAGGATTTCCATACACGTTCCCTAGCCTTGGTCTCATCAATACTGAGTGCTTAAAAGCAACATTCCCATTCTCTTAGTTTGAATCAGATTAACTTAAACATCACTCTAGCCCCAAATAATCAAGAAACTTTAAGATAATGCAGATCAAAATACACTTATTTTTCACATATTATGGCTAGGTGTTGCATTTCCTATTTCCAGTTTTCCAGATCCTTTTAACCCAGTAGCAGGTACAAGGTGGAGAAGTGTGATAGAATAAGGTAACTGCCTCAAGAGTCGTGTGGAGTCCCCTGGTGTTTCAGAACTAAAGAAAGCATATCCATCTGGAGCACTGCAGAAAGGTGAACGCCCTTGAGATGCTTCTCAAACATGACTAAAGCTTTTTATATCCATCATAGGAGAAGGCCTAGGAAGATAAAGAAAGAGTGGACATAGGCAATCTGAGATGTATTCAAAGAAAAGTTCATGTTATTTGGTTAATAATATCAGTAATACAATATTATTAATTATAAAATAATATTTATTGCATACTCTGTCTTATAGGTACCACATTATGTTCTTTATAGCCATGAGGGATAACATTAGGAGAAATACCTAATGTAGATGACGGGGGGATAGATGCAGCAAACCACCAAGGCACCTGTAATGCTACGTAACAAGCCTGTATGTTCTGCACATGTACCCAGAACTTAAAGTATAATTTTAAAAAACAACTTTTACAACAGCATGTTGAGGGGACACTATAGTCTCCACTGTATGCACGGAAAAACTGAGGCTTAGGTAAGAAAAGGATCCTGCCTGCAGTCCTTCAGCAGTAAGTGCTGGGGCCAGGACTCAAAGCCATGTCTATCTAATCCATATTGAGAAGGTTATAGTTCAGAGGAGGTAAATATTTGTTTTGAGGAAGTAAAAGAGAAAAGTTGATGGAGGTTATCTTCAGAGAGTGGGGGAAGGATGAGGAGAATTTAGAGGACAGAAAGAGTAGAAAACAGTTAGCAAACCTGTGGTGGCAAAAAGAGCCTTTGGGTTCTCATTTTCCTATTTATTTATTGAACAAAAAATTTGCAAAAGGGATTTATTTGCTAATACATGGAAATCAAACTCCCAGACAAACTCTTGCCCATGAGGTTAGATTTAATGACTCAGGGTCAATGCAGTAAGTCCTTGGTGACTAAGGCTGTGTCTATGTGGCCATCAAATCCTATCTTAGGATCATGAGGCTATCCTGGCATCCACAAGACCCTGTACTGAGAAGACTCAAATGCTGGGTTGATGCGGTCCAGGCCTATGCAGAAATCACAAACACATCAAAGTCGACTCACAAGGCCAAAGTCAGGGTGGAAAGTCAGGACCTGGATGTTAGGCTGCTGTAGAGCAACTACAGTTGGTGCTTCTTTTGGGCGCTATCTCTCCTAGATCACTCTATTTTCCAGCACTGTGGTTAGAACTCCTGGCCTCCTGAATTAGGATGCACATCCCCAGGGGACTCCCTGGGTTGCAGCAATCTGTGTATAACGGGCAAGGGGCTTATTAGGGACTGAAGTATTCTTGGCCAATTGTTAATTAATCACCTTTTAGTTTTCTAGTTACATTCTTTGGAGGATGGGTTTTATAATGGCAATTTCCCAAAACCTATACCAGAAGCTTTATTCAGTCACCTGGGTCCTGCCTGCCCCCGTGGCCTTGTCATTCTGCACAGGAGTGTCTGTCATTTTCATTCCTTCATTGCCATGCAGAACACTGTGCGGGGAGGGTTCCGTGCTGGGAGTGTTGTTATCTTTTCCAACACTGCTATTTTTATTATAAAAGATGGAGAAATAGTAGGAGGTTAATGGCTGCTCAGAATAAAAACAAATAGTGACTAAGAACAAATATTCAAACAAGGCATTGTCTTGCTGGGGGAATGATATTCAACAGTGAAGTGCTGCACTCAGTTTTCATCTCCCTCTTTGACTACATAAAGCAGGGGTTGTGTGTACTCAGTTCTGGCATTGCACTGCCTTCCATTGTCAAGTCACCTAACAAAAAAGACTGTGGGAAGCACAAGAACCTTCCAAGAGCCAAGCGTTCTAATCGGGGAAGTTTGTTTCTTCCTCTCCCCAACATCATACTTCCCATTTCCTTCATTCTATTGAATGGATTGTCACCTCCCATTGGTTACCATGGGACCCTTGCAAAGCCCAGTTCTCTGCAAAGAGGAGCAAAGTGGTCATGTGGACTATAGCTCTGACCGTATTCACTGACCTGTGTGCGCTGCTTGCTCCATATGCCTAAAGCACATTGCACACCCATTAACCCATGACCTCCAGTTTCTAACTGAGCTGTCCCTTCAGGCTGAGGTGGTGCCCTAACCTCCAGCCCTCAGTGTCCCCCTGCCCAGTGTCCCCCTAATGTGCTATTCTTTGCCAGGTAACTGTTGGTAGAAAAAAGGAAAGAGAACTAATATTATTTGGATACATACTATGTGCTAGGCACTGCACAGAGTAAATTTTTTAAAATCATATTTCTTTTGTTAATTCTACCAGGTCACTATCTTTATTGCACTGGAAAGAAACTAAGGCATAGAGAGGTTTAGTAAATTATCTGGCCAGGCACGGTGGCTCATGCCTGTAATTCCAACAGTTTGGTAGCCTGAGGTGGGTGGATTATTTGAGGTTGGGAGTTCAAGACCAGCCTGACCAACATGGTAAAACCCTGTTTCTACCAAAAAAAAAAAAAAAAAAATTAGCCAGGCATGGTGATGTATGCCTGTAGTCCCAGCTACTCAGGAAGCTGAGGCAGGAAAATCACTTGAATCCGGGAGGCGGAGGTTGCAGTGAGCCGAGATGGTACCACTGCACTCCAGCCTGGGCAACAGAGTGAGATTCTGTCTCAAAAAGAAAAAGAAAGTAAATTATCCAATATTACTGAACTAGTTAGTGAGGGGGCCAGGATTCATTCATTAATCAGATAATTCACACACTCACACACATACACACACACACACACAGACCATACACGATACACTCATCCACTTGTTAGATATGTAATACTTGCCAGATATGTATATTTAGAATATCACATCTTAATTCTTTCAAAATTAATTCTTTCAATACTGAGGCCAGAAATCCCTTAAGAAGAAAGTGTAATGCTTACCCAGGCTGTAACAGAAAGAATGCCATATAGAGGGCTATTCCCTCTGCCTAATTAGCATTAAACCTTGTGTTAATTACCACACCAAATGAGATATTCTATGACTGTTTCCAAATAAAAGGTAAGAATCTAAAGTAGATTATATAAGAGCCAATACTTCTTATCTCATGCCTGGATCCTGAACTTCCCCCTTGAACATTTTCTTCCCCTCTAAAAAGTCATCAGCACCCAGCCAGAGGAGTCTCACTAAACCAGAACTCACATTGGGCAAAGGCTGAAAGGTCTCTCTGGGTGTCCATTCCACCCATCAGCTCCACAGATCCACAGATCTCCTAGTCTTTGTGGGCAGTGAGCAGACTCCCTCCTTCCCACCATGTGAAGGCCACACCTCTGCAAGCCCTCTCTCTGTATCTGGGCTCCATTTTACTTTCCACCTGTCTTCTCAAGCTTTTTTCATTGTCTTCCTGATATTATAGTTGCCTTCCACAGAAAGAGCCAGTCCGATTATCCCTATCCACACAAATCTCTCCCTTTTCTGAAATCTTTAGTTAGTGCTACATGAGTTATCACAAGATCCCTCTCATTTCCCTTGTGTGTGTATTCAACCTGATTTGTAGACATGAGGGTAGGGGCTATGTCTTACACTTTTCTCCAACCCTTCTTAGCAAATGTCCAACAACTATAACTGCTAAAAGGAAGCTGCAGTAAGAAAGAACACTCGGTTAGTAAATCAGAGACTTGTTTTTTGTTCCAGCATTGCTACTAACCAGCTATGTGAGTTGGGGGAAGTTACCTAACTCTCAAAGATTGTTTTCCCCATCTGCAAAAATGACCATGCTTGAGCAATGGACCTCTAAGATCTTTTCCGAAGTTATAATTATACTTTAATGAATTGATTAAACATTTGAAGAAAAAAGGAAGTTGCAAAGAAAGACCCACCGCAGACTCGACCTGCTTAACATCTGAGTGTTCTGAGAATGGAGGCTGAGTGTGACTTAGGGCATATTATTGAGTTTCCAGAAAGCCTTAAGTATCATCTGGCCAATGAATGCCTCTGATTCCTTAGGGAGGGACTGAAACAACTTGAAGAGCAAAGGGAACCAGGTTCTTTCTGTTCCTCAACCACAGACCTTTACTGGACCAGACCACAATAGCAGGTCTTCCCACTACTGAGATCTGAACTCAGCCAGCCTAGGGGACTCACAGAAGGAGACTTCCAGGTGCTCCAGGACGTAACTTGGCTTCAAGGATCAAACTCACACATTTCTGTCTTCCTTTCCCTCTAGACTCTTATCAAAGCCTAGACTCCATCTCTGAGGCTGAAATGTACACAAAAATATTATTTGATGCTACTATAAGACTGGTCAGGCTGGAGAGGCCTCTCTGACTCTAAATGGGGGTCCTAAGAGCTACTTGCTGTCCATATCAGAGAGGCTTGACAATAGGGAATCAAGTGATGGACTAGATTCCTTCCTCATGGTTTTCCCTGAGCTCATTGTAGAATCCCTTAACAGTGAGTGGGATAGATGGCCCATCCTGTGCCCTGCCAACTTGCTTCTGCTCGAAGAGGTCCATGCCTCTCAAATCATTTTGCACAAAGAGCAACTTCCTCTGCTTAGCCACTCCCAGGCTCAGTCACAGGAATGTGATGCACAGACTCTTCACAGTCTCCTGGCTTGATGGATTTAGACTTTAAAAACATAACAGTGTTTATTCGTGTAATAAGTGGATTTTTTTCTGCAAATAATGAAAACATATAGTATATATTGTTTTATAAGGTAATTTAAAATTTAGTAATATATTGTAATCATTTCTTCGTGCCAGTAAATGTGGAACTCTGGCATCAATGTCCTCACTTCCATCCTCTAACTTCATTCTTGGTCAGGGATAATGTTCCTCCAAATATATGAAAAAGTAAATCCTGCTGTTGGCCCCTTTACTCTTTCTGTCCTTGTTCAGCAATGCAGCACCTGATACTCTACCTTCTCAATCAAGTGGTGATGGGGTGTTTTCATGCATTTAGGAAAAGTGAATAGATTCTCTGATGAGAACAACAGATGCCCATCTCTTCCCAGGAATCTAGAACCAAGAGTGGGGGCTTGTCAAAAACCATGTGGTCACCCTGAATGACCTCAGAGAAGCTGAATTTGTATGTCTCCTGTACTTATTAAACAGAACTCAAATGAAAGTTTTATTTAATTTTTCTTCTTTTGTCTTGGGTACTAGGTGGGGCAGGCTCTTGTGTCAAGGGTTGTCTCAAGGGTTGGTCCATTCTGTCATTAAACTTGCTATTCCCTTCTGCTCACGTCTCTAGCCAGGTGCCCAAAGCACTTCGACGTGTTTCCCTCCTTTCTACTTTTCCAATTACACTCCACGTTTTAGGACCAACTTGGGGGGTATGTGCCCTGGGGTACCCATGACCGCCAGCCTATAGGGGTTGCTCCTCTTCAGCCCTCAGGGATTTCCCTTCCTGAGCTTCTGTGATGCCTGCTATCTGTGTTATGTCCATGTTAGCACCCTCTCCTCCACACTTCCAGTATTGTGCACATTGTTTTTTGTTACAATCCTGCAAAGTAGATTTTAAAAGTTATGAACAGTGGTTGCCATTTTATAGCTTCTTAAACATGGATCATTTCTATACAACAATTCAAAGAAGTAACACTTTGCCATTGAAAGGTGTTATTTGAGTCAGATATAATATTGCTAAAATATATGCTATCTCAGGAGATGGGCTGTATTTTGAATTTTCCCTGTAAATGTCTAGCTTCCATCCTTAATTCCCAGGCTGGGGCTTGGCTCCTTAGGATGAATGACACAACTTCCAGAAGACATACAGGTGTAGTAGCCAGGTGATTTACATATAATCTCTCCCTCTGGCACTCTTTCTTAGGAGGGTGAGTTTCTTACATGGAATGAGTGGCCATCAGTCCAGGCAGATTTGTTAAAACAGTGAACTCTTTCTTACTTGGACGGTGTTGTGTATTTGTCAATGCTCTTTCATGCATATTGTTTGAGATGTTCACTGCACCTTTGTGGGAAAGGCAGGGCAGTTATTTTAATCCTCATGTGACAAATGAGGACAGCGAAGCCCTGAGAGATCTTATGGCTTTCCTAAGATTGCATGGTTGGCGGCCAAAGCTAGAACCTGATGCCAGGTCTCCCGCTTGTCCTGTCCTCTTGGTAACATACATGAGGATGCTCTGATAGCCACTACTGTTTCCTCACATCCTTTTACTTCCCAAATGTGGCCACATTTCTAATCCTATCTAATTCTTACAAGAGCCCTTGGAGAAACCCCTGGGTGGAAGTTACCTGAATCATTATTTCCAACCTAAAGAAACAAACACAGTAACTTAAGGGACTTTCCTGGTCACACATGAATCAGTGGATGGGATGGGACAGAACTCAGTTCCCAGACCCTCCAGGTAGAACTTTGACACCTCTTGCACACACACCATGTACCTCAGATGCTGGCCTCCCTGTAGCCAATAATTTTAAGTAGAAAGCACGACTGTCAGTAGGAACTTCAGGGTGGTCTTCAAGGGAAACACTGGCATCCAAATGAAGCCATTGCTTGGTACTTAGTGACAGGCAGGTGTGCAAGTGTGTAAGTGTGTGGTCCCATGGAAAGAACCAGGTGGGGGGGCCTTGGGCACAGAGCCAGGGTGAGAGCCAGGCCTCCTGATTTCCAAGAGAGTCCTATTTTTTTGTTTCCTTTCTTTTCTAATCCCACTAATAGAAGAAGTCAACAGCTTTCTCCATGAAGAAAAATTAAGGGAGTGTCAGGTCAGGGGTTTGATTTCCCTCATGACAAATACAAAGAATCACTCCACATTATTCCAGTGAAAGGGGGGTGAGGTGTCCATTTCTCCTGCTACTTATGTTCCTCAGCAGGTATGTAAGAATGACTGGTCACTGGTAACTGGGTAAATGACCCACAGTGTCAACTCAGCCAATACAAATATTTCCCCAAATCCATGTTGAAGAAAAGATGAAAAAACTTGGCATCTGAAGAGGTGAAAGGAGGTGATGGCAATGCAGTCATTCCCTGAGGGAAAAGAGCAGATGGATAGATTTCCTGCTTCTGCAATAGGTGGTCCAGAATCGGTCAAGAAGGGGCTTCCTCACACACACTCATGTGACCAATGCAGGTTCCCAGGGGCAGAACCAGGAACAACACTCTGCTTCCCTTAGAAAATGCCCAATTAATTTTGTTCAAGGGCTGTTTTTCCATTGAGTGTGTGTGTATGTATATATGTGTGTGTGTGTGTGTGTGTGTGTGTGTGTGTGTGTATTTAGCTTATTCAGCTCTGCTTTGTGTTACCAGGGATAAAACATACAAAGGTGTGCTCTGCTTGGACAACAGTTTTTAAACAAACAAACAAACAAGTGTCAGACAGACCTCCTTCATTTATATTAATATAAAGCACAGAGAGGGCCAGAGCTGAAGGAGGTCTGTCTTCTGCCTTCAGGAAACCCACACTCTGGTTGAAAAATGATTATGCACTCGGTAAGTTAGACAATTACAGGCTTTGTAAGTTAACATCAATTTCAAGGCTAACAATGACAAGAAGTGGCACTCGGCAAGGAACAGAAAGATTGACTGTGGTAGTCCAGAACATGGAGAGGCTAAACCGAGGTAGGATAGTTCAGGAAGAATCAGAGGCAGAGGTGGAACTCAAGTTGGGTCTTGACTGCTGGATAAGAGGTGGGGTCAGGGCTGCGGTGCCAGGGAGATGTGGGGGAATGAGTGGGAGAGTTGGCCTGGCTCGCTTTTCATAGCACAGACTTCCCCTTTGCTCCCAGGGACTTGCTCTCTTTTAATCACAAAGAAAGGATGTAAGGGAGTGTGAGTGGCTCAGACAAACTGGCCTCTACTTCCAGAGGCTCAGAGTGCATCCTGGGTGCTAAGGGAGGAGAAGCACCTTTTCTGAAGTCAGGGACAGCACACAGCTTTTCATTCAAGTGAAACCCAACCCCTCCCTTTAAAAAAAGATACCCCAGGACTGTTTACCTATCCATGGGAAAGTCTTAAAGGAAAATGTAGAAATAGGGATTGCTTTGAGAATCTGCAGAAGGTTGGCAGAATATATGTAAACTAGAAAGTGCTGGACAGTTTATTATTATACCTAGGAGCCTAACTGAGGGACTGAATTCCAGGAGAGACCACACTACGAGAAGGCACTTAAGTACTTTCAGTGAGTCTACTTTGTATGTCCTTAGCCGCAGAGTGAATCTGAGCACAAGCTAGTTCAAACCCTCTCCCAGAGCAGACATCTCTTTTACATCCATCTCTAGGGCTTGCCATCCCATCTCTGTTTGTTTGACAGCCTGTTTCACTGATGTACTGGCAATCCATCAAGGGGACTAACAGGGGCGGCACCAAGGATACAGTTCTTGGGTGGAGGAGTCTGCAGAATCATGGTGCTGAGAAGGTGGAGAGAAGACAGCACTGGCAGGGTGGATGGCATTCACACATGATTTGCCTATTTCAAATCAAAGCCAAAGCCTGGGCCTGGTGCCCTCATCAACTGTTGTTATAGCCATGCCACATAGAATTAATAATCTTAGAATTGTTACATGTCTCCTAAGTCATTAATTCTAGGGTTGGAAGATCATCTTAAAATAAGAGCGCTGTGGAGGGGTCAGCATTTGGATGGAATATTTATTACCATTGCCAGGATGGTTTGTCCATGGCATATTTACAAGTGCCTTTTGAAAACTTTTATTTGCACCTCAAAAATCTCAACTCCTAAAGGGAACTGGATTGTTCAGTCAAGACACATTGAGATAGAAGTTAGCTTTGCCATTAGGTTGCCGTTTCTGGGATTTGGCTGGTGAATCATGGGTGCTCTATGAGGGTTTGTTGAATGAATAGAAAACTCAGGGAAAATCTCTTCAGTTTCCCCATCTCTAAACCAAGAGAAATAGCCCCTCCCACTCCCAACTAACAGGACTTCAGCAGGATAAAATATATATTACAAGTAAACATTTCTGTAGAAATATGAGTGGCTGTTATAGCAAACTGTGTTGGTAAAGTCCTGTGACTAGGACCTAGGGACCTTTGGGTCTTGTCCAGATCAGCCCTTGGAAAGTCTCTTACCTTCTTGGAGTTTCAGTGACCCCATTTGTAAACACATTATAATAGAATCTGTTTACTTCACAGGGTGTTTGAAAGTCAATGGAGATGATTACAAATTGGACCCTTGGTGAGCAATGAAAAAGTAGGTGTGGGTGTCCACTTACTCATGCCTGTGCACAGCTGTGATTTTAGAGACAATTTGCTCCTGGAGAATTGAAGCCTTGATGGGAAGTCCCTGGGCCTGCTGACCCTACCCCCTTTCTTCCAGCCTTCGGGCATCCACACCATGTGCTTCCCATTAGCCTTGCCTTAGCATTCCCCTTCCGTGTTCTTTGAAATCACTGCTCACCATCTCCTGGATGCACAGTCCCCATAGACCTCCAGAATATGAGCACTGGATAGGGTCTCAGTCTACAGAACCAATCCTTTTATACATAAGGAGATGGAGGCTCCCAAAAGTCACATAGCTATTTGACGGTAAAATTAGAACTAGATCCAAGGTCCAAGTTCATAGCTCTTTTTACTGTCTCTTATTCCAGGCCTTTTTAACAGTGTACTTCCCAAACCAGTTTTATTACAGGAAATCCCATCTTCCCAGAATTCAGCTAGGATTCAGAAGTGATCCTGTTATGTGACATCTTCACCCTCCCTCCCTCTACCCATCTCAGGGACCTCTCCAGAAGCCAGTCTCAAGAGTGGCGTTGGTTAGCCTATCTCAGGTACCATGAGAGAAGCCTTTTAGCTCAGTTCCAGTTATTTCTCCCTTGTAGAAAAACAAAAGAATGATGAATAAGGGATGAAAAAATACTCCACATGGACTCAATAAATCTTGGGTGAAATGATACAGTGTGACAAGGTAAATAAAAAATGGAGCCCTCCAGCACCAGCATGGGGATGAGACGAGGACATGCCAATTATCAGGACTTCTGCTTGCTTTGCTTTGTCAACACAGAACATCAAGTTAGAATCACTGTATGTCATCATCTGTGGGTTTTTGTTCCTATTAGTATAGTTGACTAGATATGCTGGACGTCATATATGTGATGTGTTTAACAAAATATTTTTTGTGTGTGACTGTCAAAAAACTTGGTTTCCGGCTCAGAGGTCATCCTTGTCTATGTCCCTCACCAGTCACATTTCTTATCCAAGCTTCATTCTCTTTGCCCATAAAAGAGGTGGGATAGGCTGGGTGCTCACTAAGGAATCCTCTGGTTAGAATGTTTCATTGTACCCCCACTCAATTTGTGCATGTCGTCATTAAATAGGACAGCATTTTACAACATTAGTGGCTACTTTGAGCCACTGCAGAAGCTCCTCCACACAAGGGCTCCTGAGCAAAGGGCTCTCCCCAGGACAGGACTGTGAACTTGCTCTCAGACTGTTGCAGAGATTTTCCTCTGTTGCAGCTGTTTCCTGACAATTCATATAACCGCCTTTCAGAAGGACATGATAATATAGCATCTTGATTGTAAAACTGCTCATAAAACATTATGGGATTGTGAGAAGTTTGGGTCCCTGTAAGGATGGTGCTGGAGTACAACCTGAGCCTGAGTGGAAAATAAATAATGAGCTATTTGAAACCATCATCATTTCCCTAAACGGAGCAGACAGAGTGAAAATAAATGGAAATACCGTCAATTACTGTTTTTCCCAATGGCAAAGTGATAAAGATATTTAAACGACGTGTGACACAAAGGAGTGTGTTCTAATGGAGGGGCTCCTGTTCTTAACGAGGTAGAAAAGTAAGGCAGTGGAAGGAGTGGAAAGGTTAGGAGGGGAGAGCAAAGAAAAGCAGAAATGAGAGTCGGGGGAGGGGGGCTGAGCCTACACATGACAGCAGTGTACAAATTGCACCAGTGGGGTCTAACTGCTTGTCCTCTAAATGGAGACCCAGAAAGGAAACACAGAGGACAAGAAGGGGATGAGGAAATTAAAAGCTGGGAAGTGGCCTTTAAGAGTTCAGACAGCAACGCCTCTAGCTGCCTTTTCTGGGCCATGAAAAGTTCTGGCTCCATCGATGGAGCAGGGGTTCCAGCCATGGCTCAGTCTTGACATTGGCCTTCTGTCTCTCCGTAGGATCTTCCCGAGAGGCCTCACCTGCCCACGTCTGGGGCCTCTCACAGCCTGCTCTGTGGGTGATTCCTGAATCTGCCCCTCTCCCTGGCTCAATCCTCTCCTGTCTCTAACCTTCCCTAGTCCTCTCCACCCCTCCCGTTCCACGTCACACTCAGCCTAAATCTGTGTTCCTCACTTCCTCATGCACCCTGGTTCCCTTTTCCATGTTTTTATACTGTATGAGTGGTACCAACTATTTCTTCTAACTCCCTAGACTCAAATTTGCCTTTCTTTTACTTACCTCCCCTGTCTTACAGCTCCAAAATCCAGTTATGTTTTGCTAGTGAAATCTCTGTATTCACAGACTGCACCTTTGTTGGGACTCCCCACACCTCATTTTCCAAACACTGTAATAGCCCCTGCAAACTGGCCTTGGCTCCAGCTTCTGCCCACTTGAGCCTACCCACTGTCCTTTTGCCAGACTGACAGTCCTCAAACACCTCATTAGTCATGCTACTTCCCTGCTCAGAAACCTGCCAGAGCTCCCTGTTTCCAATAGTCTAGACCCTTGGGCCTCTTTGGCCCTGCCTTCTCTGAAAAATCACATTTTCAGCTTCTCTTCTCTATGTTCTACCTGCTATTCAACAAATACTCCTTCCCCACTCTTTCTCATTTCTGTGGTATAACCTCCTGTTCCATTGGATGTGTCATATTTGATTCAAGTCCAATGTCAAGACCTCCTCCTCCAGGAAGCCTACCCTGCATGCTGAAAATGGTGCTGATGCACTTATGTCTGGGTGTTATCATTTAGCATTGGATTAGTGGCTGATTCATATTGACTTTGTAAGGTTTGGGACCAAACCTAATTAACTCTTAGGCTTTCATCTCCCCATTCTTTGAGGTCTTCGAAGGTCATGTAGACCATCGTAAATGCTTGGTGAGGAGAGCATTGTGAGTTCACTGGTAGTGTGTGATTGTCTGGTCAGCTGACGGTCAGTGCATTTATTTGCACAGATTTGATCTTTGAGAAGAGGATAAAAGAATAGCCATGACAATGTAAATTTTTAAGGAAATTGAAATTAAGTAAAAATATTGACCAAAAACATTGCCTTTAACACAAGGCCACTTAGCTGATGCCGTTCACTGTATCTTCAAGACATTCGGATGAACCCGTAGGGCTGGCACACTCCTGTGTGCTGGTACACGCCCCTCATACCTGTTGAGCTGTATGCTTCCCAAGAATCAATTGCGTTTGTTCCCAAACCTTTCTATGCTGGTTGTAGTTATAATTTATTTAAATATTATGCAAAACTGTGAACTATGAATGCAAAGAGGGTTGTTGATTTGACAAAAAACCAAGTTGATTGCTTTGAAAAGAGCCAGTAAACAAGAAATTGATTTTTTAAAAAAAGTATTGATGTTAAATTGAATGTGGGGGGGACAACTCTTAAGAGATTAGTGAAAAATAATAAAAATCTGCATGTAGATAGCTCAGAAAATACATTTTAGGTTCTTGATTCACTTTAAAGAAACCAAAGCTAGTAATGTAAATAATGTATTCTCGGAATGATTTGTGGGGCAAAAGCATACAGAACTCTAATGAGAAAAATTTTATTTTTTAAAAAAGCAGGCCAAGCTTGGTGGCTCCCTCCTGTAATCCAGCACTTTGGGAGGCCGAAGCAGGCAGATCATGAGGTCAAGAGATCAAGACCATCCTGGCCAACATGGTGAAACCCTGTTTCTACTAAAAATACAAAAATTAGCTGGACGTGGTGGTGTGCATCTGGAGTCCCAGCTACTCGGGAGGCTGAGGCAGGAGAATTGTTGAACCCAGGAGGTGGAGTTTGCAGTGAGCTGAGATGGCACCATTGCACTCCAGCCTGGCAACAGAGCAAGACTCTGTCTCAAAAAAAAAAAATCAACCTATACTAAATGATTGGCAAATAAGTAAATATTTATAAGTTTAAAAGCATGTTTAAAATAATTTGACCATCCTTTCCTATTATCAACCATTATTCAAGATTATATGAGATTAAAGGATTTTTTTACTTAGTACCACTCAACCTCAGCATGGGTAGAACATTTTCCAGATGAGGGGCAGAATCAGGGCAGTATCATCTTCTGAATACGAGAACCTGACACATCCACATTTGAGCTACAAAGATACACGTCTGTGATACTTAGCCTTCCAACATGTCCCCTCCCAACACCATTCTCATATGGATCTACGGATCTTTATCTGCTGGAGTTCACACCTTGTATAATTCTCACTCTCATTGAACCAGGCTGTCCTGTGTTGGGCCTTCAGCCTGAACAGCCCAAATAGATCAATAGAATACACCAGCAGTTATGGTGTATTACTTCCAAGGCTGGTTCATGAAGACTTCTTGCTTAGTATCTTGAATAACTCACTCAGAGAGAAGCCAGCCACCATGCTTTGAGGCCACTCAGGCGGCCCTATGGAGAGACTTGGGTGGGGAACTGAGGACTCCTGCCACCAGCCAGCACTAACTTTCCAGCCATGTGAGGGAGCTGCCTTGGAAGCATGTCCTCTAGCCCCTGTCAGGTCCTCAGATGACTGCTGCCGTAGCCGTCATCTCATGAGAGATCACAAGCCAGAACTACCTGGCCAAGCTGTTCCCAGATTTGTGACCCATGGAAACTGGGAGAAATATCAAGTGACTATGGTTGTTTTAAGCCTTTATATTTTGGAACAATCTGTTATGCAGCTTTAGATAACACAGAATTTCCCCAGACTGAGCAGCTGTTTCTAAGCAGAAAGAACCTGAGGAGGCTCATACTGAGTACAAGAATGCCCACTCTACTGAAAGTGCAAAGGATGCACTGCTTTTTGTCCTCATGAATTATATATAATAAAAAAGGAGATTTTTTTTTTTTGAGATGGAATCTTGCTCTGTTGCCCAGGCTTGAGTGCAGTGGCGTGATCTCAGCTCACTGCAACCTCCACCTCCGGGGTTTAAGCAATTCTCCTGCCTCAGCCTCCAGGGTAGCTGGGATGACAGGCACGCACCAACCTCTGCCCCGACTAATTTTTGTATTTTTAGTAGAGACGGGGTTTCATCATGTTGGCCAGGCTGATCTCGAACTCCTGACCTCAGGTGATCTGCCCACCTTGGTCTCCCAAAATGCTGGGGATAGAAGCATAAACCACCATGCCTGGTTTGAGAAAGTGTTTTAAAAATTCATTTTGAAATGCTTCTGGGACAGAACCACAATACAAAACAGATTTGCTTGATAGTTTTATAATCAGGAGTAAAGGAAGACTGAAGGGGCATCAGAGAGAGAATCATTTCTCCTTCTATTCACACGTTAAAACTCACCTACACACATCATACCCCTTACAGAATAAAAGGGGCCAGTGAGAAACTCTAGGGATCATCCCAGTCAGGGTATGCTTTTAGGAACCCTGGGTTCCCAGCACAATTCCATAAAGATTCTCTACCACATACAGTGAATATGTTTCTCTCGTTAGTATCAAAGGATAGCACTTTTATAATAATAGCAGGCCTAATAGCAGCAATGCTCATTGGTAGGTTGGTCATAGCTTAGTGAGCGCTGGTTAAAACTATTTATCACTTTTTTTCCTCTTCACAAAACACATGTTAAAGCTTGAGAAATCAAATGATGAGACTCTAGCTGTATCTTTGGTGCTTCAGCCTGAACAGCCCCAATGGAATCAGTTGCATTTTCCTAACTGTCCTCCCATCCGATTGCTAAGCCACGGACCTGATGCTCGCACCAGGAGTGGATACTCTCCCTACCTCTGACATAGTACCTCAAAATCACTACCAAAAGGGATATGTCTCTTCTTTATCCTCAGCAAGAAAATAAGAGAAAGCGAGTTGAACAGAGATTGGAGGTAAATCCACCTCCTCAGATGATAAAACGATTTCTAAAATGTCTTCCTTCCTCCTTCTCACCCCAGTCTCATTTAAATTTTCTATCACTTTGATCACATAAATATTCTGCTTAAGAGCCTGAAATGACTTTCTGATGCCATCCAAATAAATGACCAAGCATATTAGGAAGCTATTCAAGACCCCTGGTAACCAAGCTTCAAATGTGACCTGAAGGTACTGTCCTAGTCTTATCTCTACTAACAACTCATGGACGTAAGCCTGGATCCTTGACAAATGCTGGCTTTTCTCAGACCCTACGAAACACTTGTATGTCTCCTGCTTCACTCCTGCTATCTTCTTTCCCTGGAATTCTCTCTTTCCAATCACCAGCCTTCTATACTTTCCTGTGGCTTGGTTGTTCCAATGCCACATGCTATAGATGCCCTCCCATGACAACAACAGAGATGGCTGCCACCTCTATTGGCACTTCCGTGCTGCTCACAAGACATTTGTTTCTCATTAATAGTTCAGTAACTATTCAGGTTCTGCACGTCTCATCTCCCCTCCAAGCTTGTAAGTACCCAGAGGATAAGAATCAGATTTCTTCTATTGCTGTTCCCCCACACACCTAGCAGTGTCCTTGGCATTTGCAAGAAACATAATATGATGAATAAGCAAATATTCTTGCTTTCCTAAAACTTATTTGCTGACTCATATATACATTTATTTCAAAGAAAAAACAACAAAAAGACAAGAGCAGGGATGTGACATGAGTTGGATGATACCATTTCCCTTAATAGCTGCCCCCAAATCTTCCCACTTAGCTGTTTTTCATCTTCACATCCAATCATTTAGCTTCATTTGATTGGAATGACTCCAGGTTCTCATAAAAAAGTATCTGAAGATGGTAATATGGTGGCTTCCTAGAAGGTATGACTAGATGGGAACTTTAAAAGTTCCTCTCCTCCTTGAATAAATTCTTTAAAAAATATTATTTGCTGATTTCTGAAATTCTTCCATTTGAGATTTTTTTTAAAGTAACTATCTTCAGGAGAGATTACACTTAAGGCAATGACAATTATTATCAACAATAATGATGATGAAAGGTGATATGGTTTGGCTGTGTCCCCACCCAAATCTCATCTTGAATTGTAGTTCCCATAATCTTCACATGTCATGGGATAGGCCTGGTGGGAGGTAATTGAATCATTGGGGCAGTTACCCCCATGCTGCTGTTCTTGTGATAATGAGTTCTCACAAGGTCTGATGGCTTTATATGGGGCTTTTCCCTCTTTGCTTGGAGGTTCTCCTTCCTGCCATCATGTGAAGAAGGACGTGTTTGCTTCCCCTTCTGCCATGACTGTAAGTTTCCTGAGGCCTCCTAAACCATGCAGAACTGTGAGTCAATCAAACCTCTTTCTTTTCTAAATTACCCAGTCTCTGGCAGTTCTTTATAGCAGCGTGAGAATGGACTAATACAACAGACCTGTAAGAAATAAGACTTAGGGACCAAGGAAGTACAAAAAGAAAAGGTAAGAGAAAGGATCACCAAAAATGGGAGGTGTTAAGATGCTCAAAAAACCTCATAATTTGTTGAATTTGCTGAAGCCTGGCCTTATCCCTGGTAGAATTTTGTAATGCATCTTTTCACAGATCAGAAAACCTCTCTGCTAATAAATAACCAAAATCCTGATTTTTTTTTAACCCACCACCCCCAGCTCTAACATGATTGCCTGTGATAGAGAGCCAGCTGTATCCCTGTGATGTAATTATTTTCTTTCTAGGGTCCATCTCTCAGATTTGTGTGGATGTGCACCAGTACCACGTGTGTGTACACACACGTGCTGCGTAGGCACCAGGACCTCACTGATCCTTTACACCCCACTCATTTTCCCTCCTCAGATGATACATCAGAAGCACATTGTGATTTCTGGGCCTGTATTAAAACATGATCTATGGAAAATAAATTAACCTAATAAAATACATTCAAATGATCAAATGTCCTATAAAGGTAATTTGAGAGAGGAAAAAACCTGCTGGTTTTGATGGCAGCTTAAAATATCTATTATTTCTCATAAATAATAGGGTAGTTAAATACCCATTTTACTTATATCATGTTAATGAGTTCTAGATGCCATTCCCAAATGCTCATCCTTCTCTCATTAAGCCTTTCCAATAATAGTGACAATAACAATAACAACGATGATCACATACAACAAAGACCAAAGATCACTGGAAAGTTTTCTTCCCCCAAAGAGAAATTTTTGAATGGCTACACTCTGCGCCTTGAATACATTATGGTTAATTTCAGATTCCGAGGATGATTAACTCTGACTGGTGGAATAAAAGGCCACGACCAATTATTATTCAGAAAAATCCCGCTGTTTAGCCAAAGAGCGTACAGTGCAATCCAGTCCTTGATGTTCCTGTGATAAACGCTCACATGACAAGGTTATTTGGTGTAGAGCAGCCAGAGTGGTTGCTATGGCAACCTGTTCACAATGCTCATAAATCTGAGGTGTAGTTATCCTTGCTGTGTATGCAAAAAAAAAAAAAAAAAAAGAGGAAACAAAAAAGAAACCTACAAAGCCAACTCAAGCGGTTTAATTTACAGTGCTGCCTTAAAAAAGGAAAAAAATGGGCAAATGAATTCTAAGATAATAGACCTCTCCATATTATATTCTTTCACAATACCGGCACTTAGGACTCAAACGCTCTCTTCAACGCCAAAAAGACTTTTAAGATAATCATTATGGTAGAGAATATAGGTCATCATTAGCACCAGGAGTGACAAAAATAAAAGAGGTGGTTAGAAATTCAAGTGTGCCAGCATCAATTGTTTTCCCTTGGTGCAGTTAGCAATGCAAACAGCTGTTGACAGCACATCAGGACAGGTACATTCGATGGGGAACAAATGGCTTTTTTAGTTGCTGCTTCCTAGAAATGATGGGCTGTAAGTCTAATGGGCCAAAGGTCAAGCAGACAATGATGAAATATCCCCCACAGACCCAATGCCAGGTGGTTCGATGTTAAGATCGCTCTGATATGGTCTCTCGGCCTTGGTTTCAGCTCCACTCAGCCCCATTAGAAATAAGGGCCGGCTATTAAACCAGCAGGTAGCAAGGCTTTTCTCATTTCGGGTATGAGCTCCCTGGCCACCTGGCTTTTTGAACCCCTGTGGCTTATTTCAGCCATTATCAGTTTTCTAAATAAAAAATTGGGGAACAGTTGAGTCCATTGAAGTGGCAATTCTTTAACACTTGGAACGTGAGAACCAATGGCTTTGCAGTCATCAAGAATGACAGAGAAGTCTAATATGATAATGGCCTGGTTCAAATTAAGACTAATATTTGACTTATGCTATCAAATAGTGAAGATGGCTCGATTAGAGAGCTTTGATGGGCAAATTCATTATGTCATCAAGTCCCAGAGTATACACACATACCAGGACACTCCAAGAATAAAAGAAATAACATATTTGTTTGGGCAACACAGAAGTGCTCAGACATATAAAATTGGAGAGAATGAGGACAGAAAACACCCCCTGCCTCTAGGTCTCTATTCTGATCCGAAGCATAAGTTTCTTTCCTAGTCTGTGGTAAGGAGCAACTACAAGACATGGGGTTTTCCAGAAAGCTACACAAAAGGCCAAGAAGTATCCTCACCAAAACATTTTTGGTAGCTACATACCTGGTTCATTTCAGGGTTAGCAAGTATATATACAATTTATAAAAATTTACTTCACTTAAATTTTCAAGCATGTCTAAAATTCTCAAAATAACGTTTTTGGTTTAAGATACAGGATCTCCTTTAAAAAGGCAGACACCCTTGTTACTTGGAGAAGTTAAATGTGGCATTTTGTACAAAGAAGTTGATCAGACTCTTTGCTGAAAATAAATTAACACACTGTGCATTTAGGATGCAAGGAGCTCTCAAAAGAGAAGGGAAGGCTGGGGAATTACAAAAGTTACCTTTTCTCTGAGACTATGAGATCCCTGAGTGTATGAACTGTATTTTTAATTTTTTTTTTTTTTTTTACCTTCAGTACCTTGCACAGCACCTGGCATGTGAAAAGGCCCACTGTATCCTTAATGAATTGACGCAATTATATAATTATTTGAAAGGAGAATAACTTTCTTCTGAAAAAGTGGATTGTGTGAATGCCCAAATATTCTTTTTTTTTTTTTTAATTTTAAGTTCTGGGATACATGTGCAGAATGTGCAGTTTTGTTACATAGGCATATATGTACCAAAATATTTTAATTCAGATTCTGTTGAATACATGGATGAATAGGTAGGAAGAGAGAAGAGACTGATGAGAGAAGGAGGACTTTTCTCCCTTTTAAATTGTTTGGTACTTCAGAAGAGTCCCCTGTGCCCAAACAGTTCATTATTCTAGAGTTCCAAAAATCATGGAAAATTCTGAGTGTGTCATTGTTTATTACTTGGCTAGGGCCACTTTCCAACTGAGAACCTCCCAAGGTGGGGTTTTAGTTGACCTTCATCTACTGTACCTCAACTCAGCCCAGCAATTGTGCCTGTTGAGTGCCAGGCTTGACATCCATGCCTGGAGTGACACCCTTTTCTCTTGGCCAGGGCAAAGCTCATTCACCACCATGTGATAATAAATCAGGGTTTTCCTAGACTGACTTGCTCCATTTGCAGTAAATTATAAATTATGCAGATCCTTATTTTCACAGTACTCCACAGCAAGGAATGATTCCTGTCCCTATTTAGTAATACTGATGTTGACTTTCTTTAGTTGAATACTTCTTTGTGTGAGGTACAGGTCTCATTCTTCACATAAAGACCTCCACACGATCTTCTTTTCACACTCTGTCAGTATACCTATGGAGCTTTTACTCACATAATGTTTACCTGTATGATCTCATTTGATCTTCACAAAACACCTGACAAGCAGGCGCTGTGGTTACTTTATTTTATATATGAGATAACTGTGACTTAGGGACCAAGTGAAGTATGTTTCCTAAAGTCATACAGCTAGTATGAGCAGTTAGTAGAACTGGGATCCAAACCGTTGCTTCAGAATGCCACACATTAACTACCATGGCTCAGCATTGGCAGAAAGAGAGTTTCTGATCAACTTGGCCAAATCACAGTGCTGGAGCTCAAGTAGCCATGTTTTGTGAGGCAGTGGAATTTCAAATCTACAGTGTTGCCATTACCTTGTAATTCTGACAGCTCCTTCTTAAGCAAGGCGAGGAAAGAGTGCCACACTGAAAGTCAGGAACTAGGGTCTGAGTCCAGGTGAGGAAAAAGAAAAAAGAAAAGGGAGCTGAAGAATGCCAAAATAGTATCATTGCTTGAATACATTAGTTTTAACTCAGGCACGTCTTTGATGAAACCACTGTCGTTGGCCTCTACACCATGTTGCAATACACCTCTACAAGTATCTCTACAGCTTTACTGTCTCAGCAAAGAGGTCCTATTTGTTTTTTTTTTTTGTTTTTGTTTTTTTTTGTTTTTTTTTTTTAAAGGTCCTTTTCTGGGTGTAGAAACAATTGAGTTTCTTGTTACTAAAGAGAGGAGATTCTCCCCAACAAATTTGCTTAAGGAAACCTCCCAATGCCCTTTCTCTGTAGATCTGTAGATCATATGATAGCATTAGATAACAAGTTACTGTATATAATTATCTTGTTATACATAAGCATTAGCTCCCCTCCTGAACCATAAGCTTCTTTCAGATGGACCCTAGGTTCTATTTATCTTTATCTTCTCCCTAATGATTGACAAAAAGCATTTCAGAAAAACAACAGTAATGAAAAACAAACAATCTTAAGATGGTTTCCGATTTCAAGAAAACAGATTGTTTGAAAACAAATCTGGTTTCTGTACTTCTGCTTTCTCTTGAAAAATCAGAAGATCTGGTGACATTGGTCCCAAAATCTTGCATAGAGCTGAATAGCAGTGACTCCCTTCAGTTAGGGCTTGCCACACTTCCACCCTGTCACTTCCACTTACTTACACCACCTGCCTGGCCATTTGGTTATGAGAACCCCACAACAAAGAGGTGAAAAAAAAGAAAGGGCAAGTCTCTATGGCTCAGCCTTGTAGCATTCTTCTACCATCTCAGGGGTGGCTACTGTGATACAGCTCATTTCCCATGATGTTTGCCAGTGACTTCTGTCCCTCTTGGGTGCACTTTATCTTACTGTTCATCCCAAGAGAGAAAGGGTCCTCATGGCAAGAACATTTCAGAGGACTGAGGAGAAGCAGATGATCCCTCTGGGGAGTGAGGTTCTGGGTTGGATCTGGAAGTGATGATGAAAGGAGCCACATGAGCCCTTGCTCCTGTGAAAGTACCCAGCTTGAGCCAAGAATGTAGGCCAACCTGCCAGGACTAAAGCTTGAATTTAGGAATAAATAAGTTAGAAGATCTGAAACCTTCCTGTTTTCTCTTTTTTCAGTTCTAGTGACTGCTAATTTACCAGTTATTAAGTCAAAGGGTTACAAAATGAAAAACACAGTGAACAAAAATACCTATGGGATGTACACTGAGTTCCCAGGATAAAACACTATTCATTGTGGAAAAAAAATCCCCACAATACTATGACCTTGTATAATCTCCTAGCAAAGCTGTCACTCTATGACTAAGACCTTGGCTTTGCTTTGCAATCTTCACCCAGTTGTTCAACAGTTTATGCCAGGCAAGTCTTGAGGCAGTGGGAGATGCAACAGCAAACTAACAACAAAATACCTGGCTCCTGCTTTTAGAGGCATATGCTTCATTTGGGGAGATAAAAACTGATTAAATAAGTGCCAGGATGGAAGGAGAAAGGAAACCTACGGACGGATTCAGACTTTATCTTGATTGGGAGTATATGTGTTCATGGTGTCTCTAGGGAAATCTTCCTTAAAAAACTGGACTTTGAGGATCCTGGCTGATACTGACTCAATCAACCATGACGCGTGTTCTGGTGCTCTGCACAGAGGAAGTGCTGTCGACCTTTGCACCAGGAGATCCCACCAAGATCACCGTACTAACTGCTCCTCATCTCTAAGGTCAAGAACCTAATCTTCTGGTGGCTTTAACTGACGTTCACTGTTCATCCCTGGCTGAGTGGTCCTCAGTGGCCTTCCCATATTTTCTCTCAGCTCATTACACATGTGGTAATTGTAAGCCAAGGACTTATCATCTTTATTATCTGTGCATTGGAATCTGGGTGAATATTTTGGGTGAATGTGGATGGTGATCTAGAAGAGAACAGAGGTGACATGGTTTGCACTTCGGGTGGTTTGGGGAAGCTGAATCTATGTGATATGGGGAAGACTCAAATCTGTTTTGTGCTCACAAAGGTGAACAGCAACATCTCTTTACTGTGCTTATGTTGTATAATTTCCTTGATTAGAGTTTTTAACAAAATTAAGTTGAGTTCTAAGGCTAATTCCTTTGTGTCCTAAGACTGAGCTGATGCGATTTATCTTAATACAAGCAAAGAAACTAATTTAAATTAGCAATTTCTGGTGAGATTAACAAGCTAAATACAAAAGCACTGGATAAATTTACACATTAACCTCCTGTATAGTCAGTGTCTAATACTTAAATCAGTTACAAATACACACATATAGCACATAGAGTCCATTCTCATTGTTTGCAATCGTTATGTTTTATAAAGTTGCTGCAAACACTGAATTAGTGAATTCCAAACTATTGCTCTTAGGGGAATACAGGGTTAGGTTACTGCAAGCTTCTTGTCACAAAATTGTTGCCAATCAATACATAATCTTGCTTTATGTGTGTTTATGTTTAAAGTATAAGAGCTGATATAAGAAGGCAGAGCATAGCTTTATGTGATCTCAACTGGAAATGTGCACATCAAGTGACTCAAAGTTTTCACCACTCTGCACATGTCTGTGAAAACACTGGATGATTGATTTTGGGGTCACAAATACATTTTAGGGAGTAGGCTAATTCGTAAATATGGAATCCACAACCAATGAGGATCAACTATGTATATAATATATAGAAAGAAATATCTCTGTATACTTAAGATTATTTGTCAATGCTATAGCTGGCTATATTGAGTGCCCAATAAACACTTTTTACATAAATAAGATTTGTTATTCAATATAGTAAAAAAATATTCTGTTTAAGAGAGTTTATATATATGAGGTAATGCAGTAATGCACATTTAGTAGTAAATGCTACCAAACCTAATTTAATTTTCTTTCTTTCTTTTATAGATTTATATTAAGGCCATTCTGAATGACTTGCCCATGAAAGTTTATGAAGTTCTCTTAAAGTAAAATAAGTTATCTAGAACAAGGGTCCCCTACCCTTGGGCTACAGACTGGTACTGGTCTGTAGCCTGATAGAAACTGGGCCACACAGCAGAAGGTGAGCAGCAGGCCAGTGAGTGAAGCTTCTCCTGTATTGACAACAACTCCCCATGGCTTACATCACCACCTGAGCTCTGCCTCCTGTCAGATCAGCAGCAGCATTAGATTCTCACAGGAGTGTGAGCCCTGTTGTGACCTGTGCATGTGAGGGCTCCAGGTTGTGTGCTCCTTATGAGAATCTAATTCCTGATGATCTGTCACTGTCTCCCATCACCACCTGCCCCCAGCCCCCACCATGGTACCACCTAGTTACAGGAAAACAAGCTCAGGGCTCCCACTGATTCTACATTATGGTGAATTGTATAATTATTTTATTATATATCACAATGTAATAATAATAGAAATAAAGCACACAATAAATGTAATGTGCTTTAATCATCCTGAAACCACACCCCCCCTCCACCCCTAGAGCTCGGTCTGTGGAAAAATTTTCTTCCACAAAACCAGTCCCTGGTGACAAAAAGTTTGGGGACTGCTGTTCTAGGTATACTCCTCATGCTGATTTAGAAAAAAGAAAAAGCACAAATCATTTTTTACTTGATCTTTTTGCTTCTTCATTTTCATCTAAAGACCATCCGGAAAACTGTCTTCTGGGAAAGGGGAGGTGGAAGGAAGTCTCCCCAGGAGGCTCAGCGGCTGGGTTGATTTTGAGAGGGGCAATGTCGTCTTGTGAAACTTTACAGCTCTCTTTCTGTTTTATTTTCACTATCGAAGTCATAAAATGGTTTAATAATAGTTTGCGGGAGTGAAGAATTATGGATACCAAAAGGTTTGCTAATAAATACCTTGCTTTATATTTAGAAAAATACAGACTCAAGAATGAGGATTACAGTAGGCAGAGAAGAAGGGAAGGAAGGTAAAGAGAAGACAGAGTAGCTGTAGGCATTGAAATGACCCCAGAACCAATTTTCGGTGGTCCAGGGTGAAAATAATAAAAACAAGAACAGTAGCTCACATACACATTACACTCCTTTGCCCTCACATAAAACATCTTGCTTAGTCCTCATAATAGCTCCTTGCAGTAGATTATCATGTCTACATTTTAAGAAAGAGAACCTGGAGACTCAGATGCATTTGTTGACTTCTAAGACCTCACTTCCAGCAGCAGAGTAGAAAGCAGGACTCATCAATCCAAGTCCAGGGCTCTTTCACTTCTCCTTGGGGATCTGTCACTGGACAACTAGAGATCTCAGACAAACGTTTGACATACAGAAGTCAAAGATAGGTGAACAGTCCAAGTAACTGGGCCACTCTCAGATTCCACTTTGTTAAATTCACGGCCTCAGAGCATTGGTTAAATAAAACAACTGTTGGAGTCAATGTTCTACACCTCCCATTTTTAAGATAAGAAATTCAAGGCCCAGAGAGGTAAAGTAATTTACACAAAGTCACACAGCTAGTCAGTCATAGAACCTGGTCGTGAACTCATGTTTCCATATTCTGGGTCATCTTCCTGTCAGTCTTATGTTATTTCTACTCTTATCACATTATTTTCTTCCCACTTTCAACAGCTTCACAGTTTTGAATTTTCATGATGGAGTTTCAAATACATGGTATGGGGAAACCCTCTCTGTGGTCCACAGATAACAATTGCAGACTTCCTCGCTGTATTAATTAATGGCCTCATTAATCCACATTTAACTGTTCAATTAAATGTTTAATGTAATGCTTAGAGGTGCCATCAATTACCATGTGAGAAGCAACTCTTAGAGATCCCAGGCTGGAAGCTGCTATGTACATGTGCAAAATCGCTGTCATTCAGACACACCGTGTCATCTCATGGTGCTCTATTCAGGGAAGGCGTGTCACAGCTCCAGCTTTACTCAGGGTGGATTAAATCAGTGCACTCGAGAAGAATTGAATTAAATGCTTTGCTGTAATGACTCACATCCTCACAAGTACTACTCATTAATTGTAGGTGCTACATGACATGAATGTTCTAGGGGATAGCAAATATAATATTTTGAATGCTTTTCTTTCCCAGAATTACCCCAGGGAGAGAGAAAAATGATCTCAGTGGTGGTTACTGAAAACATATGCCAGCTTGATTTCCCCAGCAATGAGATGAACAGTGAAGAACAAAGCATTTGTGCCTCAGTTCAAAGAAAGGTGGCTCGATTTCCACCAAATGAATTTCAACCTGACTTAGGCGTTACAGGCATACCTTGTTAGATTGAACTTCACAGATATTACATTGTTTACAGATTGAAGGTTTGTGGCAACCCTGCCTTGAACGAGTCTGTTGGTGCCATTTTTTTCCAACAGCATGCACTCACTTCACGTCTCTGTGTCACCGTTTGGTAATTACCGCAATATTCCAGGCTGTTCCATTACCATTATACCTGTTATGATGATCTGTGATCAGTGATCTTTGATCTTACTGTTGTAATTGTTTGGAAGTGCCATGAACAGCACCCACACAGGATTGTGAACTTAATCCATAAATGCTGTATGTGTTCTGGCTGCTCCACTGATGGCCATTTCTCCATCTCTCTCGTGCAGTAGCCTCCCTATTCCCTGAGACACAACAATATTGAAATTAGGCCAATTAAGGACCCTACAATGGCCTCTAAGTGTTCAAGTAAAACAGAATCATGTGTCTCTCACTTTAAATAAGCAGTTAGACATGATTTTTTGAGGATGGCATGTCAAAGGCCAAGACAGGCTGAAAGCTAGGACTCTCAAGCCAGTTAGCCAAGTTGTGAATATAAAGTAAAAGTTCTTGAAGGACATTACAGATGCTACTCCAGTGAACCATGAAAGATAAGAAAGCAAAACAGGCTGATTGCTGATATGAAGAAAGTTTGAGTGGCCTAGACAGAAGATCAACCCAGCCACAACATTTCCCAATCCTAATCCAGAGCAAAGCTCTAACATTTCAATTCTATGAAGATGAGAAAGGCGAGGAAACTTCAGAGGAAAAGTTTGAAGCTAGAAGAGGTTAGGTCATGAGACTTAAAAAACAAACAAACAAACAAACTGTCTTCATAGCATTAAAGTACAAGGCAAAGCAGCAAGTGCTGATGTAGAAGCTGAAGCATGTTTTCCAGAAGATCTAGCCAAGATCATTGATGAAGGTGGCTATACTAAACAAGAGATATTCAACATAATAAAGCAGCCTTATACTTGGAGAAGATGCCATCTAAGACTTTCATAGCTGGAGAGAAGTTAATGTCTGGATTCAAAGCTTCAAAGGACAGCGTGACTCTCTTGTTAGGGGCTAATGCAGCTGATGGATTTAGATGGAAGCCAATGCTCATTTACCATTGTGAAAATCCCAGCGCCCTTAAGAATTACACTAAATCAACTATGTCTATGTTCTATCAATGGAACGACAAAGCCTGAATGATAGCACATCTGTTTACACTCTGGTTGAATGAATATCTTAAGCCCACTGTTGAGACTTACTGCTCAGAAAAAAGGTACCTTTAAAAATATTCTCTCTTATTAACAATGTATATAGTCACTCAAGAACTGTGATGGAGATGTAGGAGATGTACAAGGAGATTAATGTTGTTTCCATAGCTACTAACACACCATCCACTGTAGATTATCATGTCTACATTTTACATGTAGTAGATAATCATGTCTACATCCACTGTGTTACTAGGCATGGGAACAATATTATGGATCAAGGAATTATGAATCAAGGAGTACTCAGTCTCTCCAATAGCTGGGATTACAGGTATGCACCACAATGCCCAGCTAATTCTTTTGTATTTTTAGTAGACACAGGGTTTTTACTATGTTGGACAGGCTGGTCTGGAACTCCTGACTTCAAATGATCCATCTGCCTTGACCTCCCAAAGTGCTGGAATTACAGGCATGAGCCACCATGCCCAGCCAGTTGTTAGCATGTTTTAGCAATAAAGTACTTCCAAATTAAGGTATGTACATTATTTTTCTAAACACAAAGCTATTGCATACTTAATAGACTACAGTAATGAATATAACTTTTATATGCACTGGGAAACCAGGCACTTCGTGTGACTTGCTTTCATGTGATACTTTATTGAGGTCACCTGGAACAAGTTTGGTTCCTCTGTTCCTCCTGCTGACCTCTATTTGAGCACTAAGCACAAGTAGATTTCTGATGGAGACACATAGGTGCCTAGATTCTCCTTTTGTTTCAATCCTTTGCTATTTGAAACAAAGCAAATAGCAAAACTCCTGGCTTAGTTTGCCAATTTGTCCGATTCTTTTCCCTATACTTTTTGGATATCAGAACTCCAAAGGTGATCCCAAGTCTTCTTTTGCCATTTTTTTTTTTTTTGGAGCTGTTTCCTCCACATTCCCAGACTGCTCTCCTGCCCTGGGGAATGTTCACCAACTTCCCAGACTCTGTCTAGAAAGGGACTAGAGGGCTTCTTTCCACGTAACCATGTTATCATGGAGTTGCAAAATGCCGCAACTGATAGGGACATAGATATTCTAGTTTAGAATTTTTCACATCATATGCTAGAGAGCCCTAGAAGTTCCACGTAGAAGTGCCTTGAGAACTTTGCACCTCAGGGCAGTGCTGGTGGCACTGAGAACAAGGCTGAATAAGGAGTCCTCTTCACCTGCAAACATTGCAATCCTGCTCTTTTCTGTTTTACATGGCACGCCTCTGTGCAAGGTTTTGTCCCACTGCTAAGAAAACAAGGTTGACAAACACTAATCCAGTTGCATCTTCTCCACGCATAGAAAACTGGTTAAAAGCTAAGGAGGAAAGTGACCTTCCCAAGGACACTCTGCTCATCAGTGGCCAGATCAAGTGAAGCTCCAGCTTTAGGCTCCTTTCCATTATAACAGTAGTTCCCACCCTGGGAGCACTGGAGAGCATCACAGAAGTACCTGGGGTCTGTCCTTGAGAGACTGACTCATTAGCAATGGGGGTATATGCCTTGGGAAGATGTGAACATATTGAATCATAACTTTCTCAGGAGACTGATGTATTTGAGAATTATTGCATTATGCCCTCTAATCTTCCGGCTTCCCATTCTAGCAGGTATGAAGCAACATAAGGGAGACACTTCACTACTAATGGAAAGGAGGAAGAAAAGGAGGAAAGTCAGGAGTCATTCAAATTTTCTGAGCCCCCAAACCAGTACTTGTCTTACATAGGTGCATATTGCACTGGCTTTTATGGATTAAAAATATAGCCTTGCTATTATATAATATGAAAATTTCCATCACAATACATTAGGCTCATTAACCCATAGTATACCTGGCTTTGTGCTAGACAGTAAGAACCCACGGAGAAATGAGTCATCCCATAACTAAAAGGAGGGAGACAGACAAGCTAATGGACACATATAAACCAAGGTAAGGTTCAGACAGGAAGCAATTAGAGCCCAGGAAATGGGAGAACCTCTCAAATTGGGAAGAGGTGATACAGTTCTAATGCCCAAACTCAATTAACCAGATAAGACAGGTTCCTTATAGGTAGTGGGAACAGCGTGATAAAAGACACAAATGCATGGAAAAGCTTTAGGTATTCTGAAAGGTGCAAGATGCTTAGTGTGGACAGAGTTATAGGGAGAAAGGGGTCATTGCCAAAAATGGGAAGTGCTGGAAGGGTAGAACACAGTCAAGTCACAGAAGTGCTTGTCCTTCATCTTGTGGGTGATGGAGTCACTGAGGCATATTAAGCAGGGAACTAGGTGATCAAATCTGACTCATAGAATGTTCATTTATTCATTCATCACTGATTAAATTGTTACTCTGTGCCAGAACCTGTTTCTGACACTGGGGATACAAAAAAGAAAAATGCTACATGGGTTTTGTTGTTGTTGTTGTTGTTGTTGTTTGTTTGTTTTTGCCTAGAGTGCAGGGTGAATTAGGCCAAGACCATGAACTAGGCCATGGAGCGTCCAGTTAAGTCCTGCCTGCTGTCATGCCCTGTCTGTGCACACTGCACAAGCCCTCCAGCCAGCTCACATGAGGAGGAGTGGCCAGGCATGCAGAGCACTCAGAGGCAACCCAAAGCAAAGGCCTGAGAGGCACCGCTGTGTCCCTGCCCCACAGCCATGGGGCACCATTGTCGTCTCTAAGCAATTATTGCTATTACTAGCATAAACATTTTAAAATGAGGTTCTATGATAGAATTAAATTATTATCCCATGTTATGGACTGAATTTTGTGCTCCCCAAATTCCTGTGTTGAAGCCCTAATCCCCAATATGACTGTATTTGAAGATAGAACCTTTAAGGAGTTAATTAATGAGGTTGTAAGAGTGGACCCCTAATCTGATAGGATTGATGTCTTTATAAGAAGAGGAAGAGCCACCAGAGATCTGTCTCTCCTCATGCACAGAGGAAAGAACTCATGAGGACGTGGTGAGAAGGCAGCTACCTGTAAGCTGAGAGGGGAGCCTTCACCAGAAACTAACCCCGCTGGAGCCTTAATCTTGGATTTCCAACCTCAGAACAGAGAGAAAATAAATTTCTGTTGTTTAAGCCACCCAGTCTATAATAATTTGTTAAGGCAGCTCTAGCAGATCAATACATCCTGTTAGGTGATATTGAAGTGCCTTACGAACAATAAGATTGTATTTAAGAACTAGAAGTTGAGGCAGAACCTTCCTAGTAGTGTGCACAGAGATGATGAAGCTTTAGTTACTGCTCTCTGAAATGATTCATGCCTGTGATAGAAACTGAATTTCCTTTAAGATGATTACGTCTTGCTACAGTTTCACCATTCTAGATTCATCCAAGAGATCTGAATCTGGTCTCAACTGTGTCACTAACAGGCTGTGTCAGCTCCTCCCAGTAATTCAGATTCTTTTCTTGTAAAACAAGATGGCAGGTGGGGGTGGAGTGGAGGGGAGTGGCTAAATTCTCCCGAAGTCCTTTAGAGTGCCAAGGCACAATGATTTTATGATTCTTTTCCTTCTAGGCTCCTGGATAGATATTTCAATGTTGACAAGATCTATTGGGACATTTGCCAGATAAACACACAAATGGTATAGTTATCTAGAAGTGGCCCACTTGCATTAAACCTGATTAGGAAAAGAAATGGACAATTAATTTCAGGCAAACAATAAAAATGTATGAAAATTAAAGATGTAGAGAAACTAATAATGACAGAGATGAGGGCTGGCTCTGCCTTTATTAGCGTCTTTTGTGTTCTTTTATGAAACGTCTATTATCAGCGAACTGGCTGATTATTCTCTCATAATTACTTCATACGGGATAATTAAATAAAATGCAGACAATAATCTTTTATAGACAATTACAAAGAGAAACTTTTTTTTTTTTCAGGAGGAAAGGAAGGGAGGGGTGCTGGGCAAGAAGGCTGGAATGTGATTCCTCATTCCTGGACCTTCCGGGGAGTTCCCCTGACAGGGCCCAGGTCTCTATTAAGACCAAGGAACTGTGGGCTTCTGTCTCACATGCTCAGGATCCACATCATCACTTCTCTGGCTAGAAGGAGATTTGGCTCGCTTGTAGATGGAGTGGCTTCAGCAGATTTTACAAAGCAACTCTTGATCCAAATATTCACCTCTCAAGCCTTGTTCTTTGTCTTTGGCCATCTGGGGATGTCAAGGCAGTTACCTTAACTGGGTCTGAAGCAGACACATCCAGATTTAACTCCCTCTTATTTAAACATAATCTGGGGATGATCAGTGATACGTATCTCTTCCTCACTCATCATATCTTATGTATCACCAGTGGTTTTAGGGTGTCTATCTCCAAAATATTTCCTAAATCTTCTACCATTATATTACTGCCACCACCATAGTTCATCCAATCCCTCTCAGGCCACTGAAACCTTTGTGTAAGTATCCCTACCAAAATTTTTGCCCCAAATAATTGTTTCTCCATTTAGTAAATAGTGCAATCTTTGAAAATCATAAGATAGATTAGGCCATTCCTGTATCTGAAATCTTACAGGGGCTTCCTGTTGCACTTACAATGAAATGCACCAAATTCTTCTGCTGAGCTTCAAGGCTCTGTCCTCATTTCCACCACTCTCTCATCCTCAGCCATCAGCCTCAGCCTCCTGACATTTTCTGCATGGCTGTGGCATTCTTCATCTTAGGGCCATTATGCATACTCTCCCTTCACTTTTTCTTGGGTAATTTCTATGTATCTTTCACATTCATTAATGGGGACATGGATTTTCATTTGTTTAGGTCACCTAAAACAGTGCCTACCCTCACGACACCTATTTTTTTTTTTTTTTTTGGGTGGGGAGCATAACAAAGTAAATATATAAAACCATTCATAGCATTATAGATTGACAGTGACAGAAACAAATTAAAGCTAGAAAGAGACGTGTACTGTGATGAGGGATGATGTCAGAGGTTGTAATTTTAAATAGGGTAAACAGGAAAGGCCTCGTAAGGTGATATTTTAATGAAGACTTCATGGAAATGAGGAGTGAGCTGTGAGCTCAGTCAGCTGAGATCTTCCAAGCAGCAACACCCTAGAAGATCTGAGAACACCTACCACCCGGATCTTAGCTTCTAAAGGCCCTTGTTCACCGAAAAGACCAAGGGGTCCTTAGGAAATGGCTGACTACATAGCTAGGGTAGAGAAAGTACAATTCAAATAAATTACTTAAAGAATGAGACAGCCAGATGCAAAGGACACGGGAGCCAGTTCGAAGGGGCTCCTTCTGGCCAAATCTAGGACAAGTCTGAGCATCAAAACAAATAATGTTAGAAATAAGTGATGATTCATTGAATAAAATGGAAATCCATGAGTAAGCCTTGATATAAACAAACAAATAAATTAAAAACATGGGAAGAAAATAAAGCTCTTCCGTACAGCAGAATGACAACTAATAAATGTAGAAGAAATAATGGAATTAAAAAATCACCATTTGGCAACCATCATAATAATAATTAACTCAAGCAAGAAACATTGATGGATAATAAAACTAGCATGTGACAGTGGGGATAATGGAAGAGATCTCAAAGTATTTCCACAGAAAATATTTATTAAATGAAAAGGGGAAAGGTAATATAAGTGGAGAAACTGAAAGATACCACCTAAATCAAGCGATTAAAGTTACTATTATCATGAATGGGACAAAGTAATATTTCTTGCCACCTTAGGGAATACCAGTAAGAAGAAGACAGCATTACTTTTGGGATATTCCTGACTGAAATGCATAACCTGGGTCTAATTATGAGAAATGATTGGATCAAGCCAAGTTAAGGGATAGTCTACAAAATGACTGCCTTGTAATCATAAAAAAAAAAAAAAAAATCAAGAATAGGAGACTAAAGTAAAGAGTCAAGGACTCTTTGAGACTGAGGGAAATCAGAGAGATGTGACAACTGACTACAATCCATAATTCTGAATTGGTCCTTTTTGCTATAAAAAATACCAATGGGGCATTTGGTGTAACTTGATCAGGGTGTCTGTGTGAGGAGTGTAGGCTCCTACACTCCTTGTCCTTGTCCTGTTTTTGCCATTCTTTTTTAAGTTTAAACTTGTTTTAAATAATATTACATTTAAAAAAGTATACTCTAAACTTCTGTGCTTTAACAATTGCCAGTGACAAGTTCCTTGCAACACAGTTTACAACTGACTGTGATATGGCCATGAGTGGTGATAAGACAGTTAATTGACTCACATCTGCAGGACCTTTGGGGATCAGGCAAGTGTGATGAGGATGAGGAAGAAGAAAAGAGGGAAGAGGAGGTTGATGGGGTGGCTTTGTCACTGGCTTTTGGTACTAACTCTCATTTGCAAATTCCTCTCCAGGAATAGTAGCATAATCAGAGCCCTTTTAACTCCAAATGTAATCTCACCAGTTGTCTTCCTGTGTGGTTGGGAGTGTGTGGGTGGCAGCAAATAGAAGAAACATCTGAAAAAGTAGAAAAAAAATAGATACAAATGGAAAAAAAAATCCCACCATAATATATATTCTTTCTTCTCCCCTTACAATCCTATCAAACAGAATAATGAAAGGGAAAAACATCAGCCACCACTAGGAAATTTCCCAGGTTCTTGTGTGCCAAGCAAAAGGCAAGGAAGTGGCATCTCACCCACATGGCCTTCTTGTCAATGGACCCCAGCAAGATTACCCACATCTGGAATATTTATAAGGCTCTGGGAAGGCATTCAGAACTGGAGGCAAACTCAAAGCCCTGCCTCTTAGAGAAGTGTGGCGGTGGCTTCTAGGGCTGCCTTCCTTCTTTGGGCTCAGGTGCCCACAATCTCAGGCTCAGGACTGCAAGTTTGCCTCCTGGAGCACCTCAACTATGGCCCAGGGAATGTGCCCAGTTGCCTAAAGTCCAAGGTTCTATTAAGAATCTGGAATGATAATTTGCTTTACTAGGTGTAGCATAAACTCAGAAGCCAGACTGCGTGGGTTAAAATTCTGACTCCAGCTCTTACCATCTGCATAAACCCATATTAGTTTCTTAACTTCTTTCTGCCTCAGTGTTCTCATCTAAAATTGGGGGCAATAATAGAACTTACTTTTTGAGATTATTGTGAGGATGAAATGAGACTTAGCACCCAATAAGTGTCATTATACTATTTCTTTTTGGGCTAAGTATTTTTCATCTTAGTAAAAAACACTTAATTTACCATTTTAATCGTGTGTAAATGTTCATTCAATGACATAAGGTATATACACATTATTGTGCAATCATTACTACCACCTATCTCCAAAACTGTTTCAGCATCCTAAACTGAAAGTCTGTAAACATTGAACAGTGACTGTTTATTCTATCTCTCAAATTTCAGCTTCTGCCAATCACCATTCCACTTTCTGTCTCTATGAGTTTGAGTGCTCTAAGTGCCCTAAGCTGGTTGGGTGGGGAGACAATGAATCATATATAGCACTTGTCCTTTTGGGATTGACTGGCTTATTTCACTCAGCATACTGTCCTCAACGGTCATCCAAGTTGTGGCATGTGTCAGAGTTTCGTTTTTTTTTTTGTGGCTGAATACTATTTTGGGGTGTGTGTGTGTGTGTGTATCACAACGTGTTTATCCATTCAGTTATCATTGAACATTTGGGTTGTTTCTACCCTTTCTATTGTGAATAATGCTGCCATAAACACTGTTATACAAACATCCCTCTGAATCCCCCCTTTCAAACTTTTCATTTTACTATTGTTTCATGCAAAACCTCTGCCTGCCCAATCCCTGCTGTTTTCTGATAATAACCTCATCCGACCCCTGATACAGCCTGGAAATAGTGCTGCCATCTTGTTTCCCTCAGGAATCTCAGCTTTCATTGTTTGATTTTGGTAGGAAATTAACATCTATTCTTGATCTCAGCCACACACTCAATGCAGAGAAAAAGAAGAGAAGTTGATGAAAAAGACAAGAGTTTTAGACTCAGAAAGAACACCATGAGAATCCTCGTTCTGTTTTGTTAAAGTTGTGTGAGCCTTTCATTCATTTAATCCCTATAAGTCTCAGTTTTCCTATATATACAATGATTTATATGCATAAATATCAACTTTTTTTGTAAAAATTAACTGAGATTATATTACAGTTGGCTTATAGTTGACCCTCCATAAATATTACTTCCTAACCTCCTTGCTAGGATTAATGCAAAAAAAATGATGTAAACTGTCAGTTACATGATTTATTTATATCATAATCACATCATCACTCATACTTGAGGGCTTATTATGGGATTGGCACTCAACTAAGTTTTTTACATAGATTAATTTATTCAATTTTCTCAATATTTCTTTGAAAAGGTAGGCATTATTGTTATCTCTAATGTGGAAAGTGTGACTTAGAGAGATTCATTATGTTGCTCAAGTTTCCATAGCTAGTAAGTGGCAGAGCCAGGATTCAAATATAGCAGGTGGACTCCAAAAACAATTGCGACAAATGCAAAAAATGATTAGAGGGATCTAATTAAATTTAAGAGCTTCTGCACAGCCAAAGAAACTATCAACAGCATAAACAGACGACCTACAGAATGGGAGAAAATATTTGCAAACTATGCATCTGACAAAGACCTAATATCCAATATCTATAAGGAACTCAACAAATTTACAAGAGAAAAACAAATAACCTCATTAAAAAGTGGGCAAAAGACATGAACAGACAATTTTCAGAGGAAGACATACATGTAGCCAATGAGTACATGGGGAAAAAAAAACTCAACATCACTGAGCATTAGATAAATGCAAGTCAAAACCACAGTGAGAAACCATCTCACACAAGTTAGAATGACTATTATTAAAAACTCAAAAAATCACAGATGTTGGCAAGGTTGTGGAGAAAATGGAACACTTATACAGTATTGGTGGGAGTGTACATTAGTTCAAGCATTGTGGAAAGCAGTATGGCAATTCCTCAAAGAGCTACAAGCAGAACTACCATTCAACCCCACAATCTCACTACTGTTTATATCCCAGAGTAATATAAATCATTCTACCATAAAGTCGCATGCACATATATGTTTCATTGCTGCACTATTCACAGTAGCAAAGACAGGGAATTAACCTAAATGTCCGTCAATGACAGATTGGATACAGAAAATGTGGTATAAAAACACCAAGGAATACTACATGACCATAAAAAGAATGAGATCATGTCTTTTGTATAAACATGGGTGGAGCTGGAGGCTATTATATTTAGCAAACAAAGGCAGGAACAGAAAACCTAATACCATATTTATCACTTATAAGTGGGGGCTAATGATGAGAACTCATGAGTACAAAGGGAACAACAGATACTGGGGTCTACTTGAGGGTGAAGGGTGTTAGGAGATTGAGGAGCAGAAAAGACAATTATTAGGTACTAGCCTTAATACCTGGGTGATAGAATAATCTATACAACAAATCCCCATGACATGAGTTTACCTATGTAACAAACCTTCACATGTACCTCCAAATCTAAAATAAAAAGTTAAAAAGAAGAGGAAAAGAAGGAAAAAAAATCAGGTTGACTCCCAAGCTGTATTCTTTACCTTCACACTCTACTACCTCTACAAATAAAGAAACAAATAAATGGAAAAATTCCCAAAATAAAAAAAAATCATAGAAAGTGACAGAAAAGGGGAAGAATTTTGACATTTTTAAGTATGTGTTGACAAGCAGCGGAGCAATGCGGACGATAGTATAGTTGGGTGAATATGTATCTGAGTAAATGATTGACATTGGAGTATACTTTAACGGACTATTATAAAGATGGAGAAAAATTTCTAGAAGAGTTCCATGGGACTCTTTCCTGGACATGCTCAGCAGTTTTAATTTATCAATAACTTGTTTGAAGTTATAGAAAGGATTGTAGCATCACACAGATCTGGGAAAACTAGCTATTGGATGGCAAATAGTTCTTAGTATATGACACAGATGAAGAATAAACAATATGCATTTTAATGAGGATAAACATAAATATCTGAACTTAGGTAAAAAGAAAACTGCTCAACTGGAACATGGATAAACTGATTTGCCAGAAGTTAAATGAAAAAAGGATTAAGAATGATTTATTTGACCAGAAAGGCTTTATACTAGAGTTATGGGATATGCTAGCCAAATGCCATATAGTCCTTTAGCCCTTGAAATTAGTAGTATAGTATTCAGGCAAAGATCAAGACCATTGCATTAATCTGATCACATCTAGAACAATGTGTTCTATGCTAAGAGTCCTTCCCAAAGAAGGGCCTGAACAAAGAGTGCTGATACAGATGAGGGCAGAGACAATAGTTAAGGTTAAAAGAGATCTGAAAAGCACATCCCTCATGACCTGTTGTTGAGAGGGCTAACCCAAAGAAAAAATATTTAGCTTGGAAAGAAGATTCATAGGGACATAATGAGATGGCAGTCCTGGCATACAGAGGGGCCAGGGTTCTGAGTGGGTGGGTAAAGTCAGTTATTTTTCCCTAACTGGCTTTGTGACTTCAGAAAGCCACCTTTTAATTCTTAATTTTTTTCACCTGCAAAAAAAAAAAAAAAAAAAAAAAAAAAAAAAAAGGGGCTGGATTAGATAATTGCTTTCTTGTTTATTATGTGGTTAAAAAAAAAACCCACATATTAAGAAATCTACTTTCTTAACAAATTTGTCAGTGTACAGAACAGTTTTGCTGACTACATGCGCCTTGTTGTACAGCAGATCTCCAGAACTTTTCAACTTGCATGACTGACATTCCATATCCATTAAACAGCAACTCCCATTCTACTTAGCCTCCAATTGGAGGCTTCCTCCAGCCTCTGACAACCACCATTCTTCTTTCTGCTTCTCCGAGTTTAACTATTTTAGATAACTCACATAAATGGAATGACATACATAATATTTGTCCCTCTGTGACTGGCTCCTTTCATTTAACATGTCTATAAAGCTCATTCATATTGTAGCCTATGACAGGATTTTCTACTTTTTTAAGGCAAAATAATATTCCATTGTATATACATAAGACTTTTCAAAAATCAATTCATTCATTGAACAAACACCCAAATAATTAGAGTAAAAATGGGCAAAAGCCTTGAATGGACATTTCTCCAAAGAAGACATAGAAATAACCAACATGTATCACTAACCATCAGGAAAATGCAAATCAAAACCAAAGCACTGACACCCTCTTAGGATGGATGGCCATTATTTTTAAAAATAGACGATTTCTTAAAAGTAATTTCTAGCTTTTATAGTCTGTGACTCCAAATTTAAAGTAACCAAAATAGTTTCAAAGAATGCTACAAATTTCATATGTTATTTGTGTGAAGACTGATGACTGGATTCAGAGTCTTTTTATTTTCAACTTACATACGATTTTAAGGAGCATGATTCTGTGGTTTCCAGCACCCTAACAGATTACATAAAGGCGATTAAGAGCGCATAAGGATGTCCAAAGTAGTGAACCAATGGCAGTTCAACGTGACTGCTGACAGCTTGATATACAAGAGAACGAGAAAAAAACAGAGATGAGTATTGAAAGAATTTAATTTTGCAAACAATTGATTAGTCCCATGTAATAATTGGGCTAACGAAGGTATCACTGCATCACAGTACAGAAAAATAATCAATGTACATAATATTTCTGGTTTAAGGAGGCAAATAAAATGCTGAGTTGCCCTAAGAGGGCAAACTTGAATGAATTCAGATCATCTGAGAGACAGACTGGAGGGGGCTAGGACCTTAGAGCCATTTACACCTGAATCTGGATTCTATCTCCATCACTTACTAATGATGATGACTCAGGTCTCTGTTTTCTCTTGCATAAAATAAGGATGATGATACCATAGAGGAACCTGGGGAGGATTTCAGAGGATCAGAGTCCCATATGTGTGTCCCATAGTGAGAACTCAGTGAGCATTGGCTGCTGCTCTGTAAAGGATACCAGTCACTGGTAGAATTGTGCATCCAGCCTGCAAAGCAGGCCAAAGCTATCCAAGAAGGAGTGGGGTAGAGCAAGAAGGTGCTCCCCAGACCATTTGGAGAAGGCTGAGCCAGAGTGGATGAACTGGGTCCACTCCTAGTGCTTGTGTTACTCCCAAGAGCTTCCAGCTCCCTCCCACCTTCTTGGGATAGTGATCTTTCAAAGATTTTTGAGTATTTCCACATGCCAGACTTTGGGTTTCCATGATGCACAGGATAATCTGTTGTCACAATCCTTTCTTTGGAAAAAAATGAACTGGCACATGTTTTCCTGTTGAAGCAATGGATGTATCATGTCTCCCAGGAGTGCATACACTTTATAAATTTGTGCTTAAGAGGACAAGGCTTTGATCAAGGGGATAAAACAACCACTGGCAAAATTCAGGCATGGATTGACAGAGGGGGACGAGGCATGTTTAGGAGTTTGGGTCTTCCTGGACTCTTTTAAGTTGCATCACTTCCCTATTCACACTCACCCCCCAACGTTTTATATTCATATACCCTATTTTATTCATGCATCTTTTATTTTTATCTCTCTTAGATAATAAAACATAAGCTCGATAGGAATAAGCTTTTTGTCTTTCTGTTCACTAAGAGAACAATGTCCGAAAGTCTACTGGATGGAGACTTCTCTCCATCTTTATAGTGGTCCACCAACCTACACTCTGAAGTCAATCACTTACTCAAATATAAAGCGTATAGTCTTCTGAAATACTGGTTGTGATCATATGCATAAAGTTAGCTCCAAAAACATATTAACAGATAAAATTAACATTAAACAATATGATCACATAAGGTATAAGGGGAGACATTGAGAGTGGAGAGGGATTCCAGTCATTTTTTTTTTCTAGAAAGAATGCTGAAGGAGCTTATGAAAGAAAATCTTTCATCCTTTATCTTCACTTACTAAGAATTTATTACTTTGTTAAAAAGAATATAGATTTATTTACCATATTAGAAAACAAATGTGATCTTAAAAGAATACAAGTTAATTCTAACAATTTAAATAAAGATTGGACTTTCTAATTGTGTATGTATTTTTATTTAAAAGAGAGATTTAAAAATGACATATATTTGTACTAAATGTAGGTGCACATGTGTAAATGTTGGGGAAAGCCCAGCAGCTGCCCTGAGGTTCTCTGGGGGCCACAGTGACCTTGGGTAGCTTGAGTGTCTTTCACTTTGCCCACTCTAAGGATGTAATGCAGCACAGTGGTAAGGATTCTGAAGTTTTGATTCTGCTTTCACTACTTTCTGTGTGTCCCAGGACAAGTTATTAAACTTCTCTGGACATTGTTTACCTCATCTCTAAGATGGGCATAACCATATTGAGTGCCTCACTTGATTATTGTGAGCATTATACAATCTGAGTGAAAGGTGCTCAGCTTGGTACCTGGCTCCAGTAGCCATTCCATGACAAGTAGCAATTGTGGTCTTTTCCTTTAGATCTTCCAGACCTGACTATCCCATCTGAAATTGTACCTCTTCCCTATTCACACTGGCCTCCTAACACTTTATGTGTACCCTATCTCATGTGAGCAGCTTTTACTGTTCTCTCTCTCAGATGATAAAATATAAGCTCCATGAGGATAGGATTTTTGCATCTCTGTTCACTACCAGAGCAATATCTGGTATTTATTAGGTGCTCAGTGAATATTTGTTTAATGATAAATAAATGAATTCACCTACTAGGGTGAAGGGCAGACAGTACTGTGAACAGCACCGTGGAGCACCATTTCTACTATGAAGCTTAGCAGATGGGAAGATCACTCAGTTTACCCTGAGTGTCCCATTCTTGGAGACCTACAAGCACTGAGGAAGTGATTAGATACTACTGAGATGATTCACTGGTGGCTTCATGAAGCCCAGTGACGAGATGGAGTGCAGGAGCAGAGGAAGCAGGACAAATGAAAATCTCCTGTTGGTACCATCTGGACATATCAGAGCCAGTCCCAGAACCTGGTTGTCTCACAATGCTTATGTCGATCTCTGTCATGTCTGCAGCCTTGTGTGCACGCAGCATAAGCACTCCCTGTGTTCTGCAGTTCCAGGGCCTATAGCAAAGCCTTTTCATCCTCTCAAATTCTCCCCCAAATACCAATGAGATTTTTTTTTTAACTTTATAGTTTTAGAGCAGTTTTAGGTTCACTTTTCATTTTTTTTCTTTGGAACAGTTTTAGGTTTCATTTTAGCAAAACTGAGAGGAAGGAGGAAGGTACAGAGATATCCCAATGGGACTTTTATGTGCTACAATTACCTTCTTGAAGCTTAAAGTTTGGATATCCATCAAAATTGCAGGGCCAGCACTTTTACTCCTTAGAGTGGGCATGGGATTTAACTCATAGACATTTTGGAATGGGGGTGACTGTGGAACAAGAGGAGAGGAGTATGGTGGAGAAACCCATTAGGTTCATGCCAAACTTTAACCATTTTCTTATTTTGCCTAAGCCTGTATTGTCCCTGGCAACTGCAAGCAAATACTCTCAACTATAAAGCACCTTTTAGCTCTTTAGTTGAGCAACTCTTTAAGAGACCTTTGGTAGAAAATTCCTAAGAGGTCACACTTTTTAACCTATTAACTTAACCCAAGAAAGAGAAAATGCTGGTTGAGGTTGATTTGGGAGCCTGAAGTAACTGTAAGAATAATGCTTTTTATGCTGCAAGAACGGTCAGTCCCTGAATATGAGAAAATAGTATCATTTGATGAATAATGAGACAATCCTTTTGGAAAAGCTTCATTTGATCACTGGATTGACCATTACTTTTAAAGAGTGAGAGCTATGTTACATGGTTCAAAAAAGGATATCGATGGATTCTGTAGCCCATATTTATGAGATAGAAAAATTATAAAGCATCAAACAAAAAAGCATATTTAGTCAGGAAAACAAGTTGCAAACTTGTCTTGCAATTAGCGTACATTCCACTCCATGACTCAAGCTGTGAGCTTCCACAGCCAGCCCAATAGCTGGTCAGAAAGATGCTTTTTGTTACCAGCACATAGTTTCAAGATGGTCAGTTTTCGCTACATACCAGGCCTTGCACAGGTGTCATAAATTTTATGAAAATTTCCTTCAAAATGATTTGAAATTAAAAGGTTTTGCCTCTCAAAGGGTTAATGCTCATTCTCATCCATGCCAGATTACTGTCGCTATTTATATGCACATATTTATATATGAATATTTAACTTCTATTTTCCCGTAATTATTTATTCAGTATTTTAATATCTTCACTAGATGCTAGCACATCAACATGTCTTCTTTGAAGAAGCCAACCTGCATTTGGATGCATAATGATTCCTTTGCTTTATCATCCTATCACTCACAAATATGTATTTGTGTACACCTGTGGCCTTTAGTGACCTTCTGTCTTCATAGGTCACACTGAGGAGTTTGTGAAGAGTTTGTACTTCTTCACCACGCAAGTGCCAATATGCCCTTCTGTCTAGCTGGTATCTTGGATGAGAAACATGGAGTAGAATTCCTATTCTTAAGTGTTCTCTTGGGGAATGTAACGGGAAAGGGGCAGAGAGAAAGGATTAGAGATTCTGCAACTCAATATATAAAAATCTTCAGCCCCAGCTATTCACAATCTTGGGGCATTGAAGGGAACAGGTCAAAAGTAGCCCCAAATATCAGGAAGGATTGCGAGATGCTACCTAACCAGCCTATGCCCTGTCTGTTATTATAACAGCTCTTGCTGTCAAGAGCTGAGGAGTGAAATTGTTTTCCACCCATAGTAAAGCAAGGCTTCATTTTAGGTCTGTGGTTTCTTTAAGACATGAGCAAGGTGAGCTTAGATAATCCACAACTTCATCCTCCTTTGAGCCTTCCCAAGCTGTATACTGCCTTTAAAAAATGACCTCCTTTGCATATAACCCCACCCCAAAAATGATCTCCTTTGCATATAACCTGACCTCAAAAATGATCTCTTTGCATATAACCTGACCTCATGAGGGATTCCCCCACTTTTCAGTGTGTCCTATCGACAAAGCATATACCAGCTTTCATGCATTTCTGACAAATAGCCTCAGATTTTCTTCCAGCTGTTTCATGTGTAAATGCTGTTTAGTGTGTGAATCAGTTTTCTGAAGGCAAATAATTCTTCTCAGTTATTGTCATAATGGCTCATACAACTTTCTACATGCAAAAACACATGAGGTGGACATGAGAGAAATGAAGTTCTACCCTGTCCCCAAAGTCGTCCCTTCTGACTTGCCCTGAGGATACCTGAAATTTCTACTAGCAGTCATTAAGACATTTTTGAAATGGATATGTATTTCAAGATATGATATTGATTGAGAGAGATAACCTAATTATGAGCTAATACATTTGTTCAGTTATTCACCAAAGATTTCTACTGTGCATTGACGGCATATAAAGCACACTGCTAGGGAGACTTAGAATTAGAGACTACAATTGCTTTCCAGAGTGTGGAGTCATCAGTTATTCTCACCAATATCTGGCTCTCCTTACTTGTGGGAGTGACATGGTGATGTGAGAGGGTAGCATTCGCTGCCTCCTTGTTTTGGGGGCAGGGCATAGGACTAGTTCTGGCTGAGTAGCTGTGGCAAGTTGTGGGTTAAATACTTTGAAATTTGGGTTTCCGGCTGGGTATGGTAGCTCACGCCTGTAATCCCAGTACTTTGGGAGGCCAAGGTGGGTGGATCACAAGGTCAGGAGATCAAGACCATTCTGACTAACACAGTGAAACCCCATCTCTACTAAAAATACAAAACATTAGCTGGGTATGGTGGCACGTGCCTGTAGTCTCAGCTACTCAGCAGAAGCAGGAGGATCACTTGAACCTGGAAGGCAGAGGTTGCAGTGAAACGAGATCGCACTACTGCACTCCAGCCTGGGCAACACAGTGAGACTCCATTTCAAAAAAAAAAAAAAGAAAAGAAAGAAAAGAAATTTGGGGTTGCTTGATGCTATAGCGGAAACTTGCCTATTGACTGATATAGCAGCTTACCCTTTTAAGACAGATAAAAGAGATGGGCATACATGGTTGTAACATAAGGAAGTTGTAAGGGAGATACAGCGAAATTTTTATAGAGATTTCTTCAATGGGTAGAAGATTGGTGAAGACCCCATGGAAGTAGCAGCCACTGGGCTGAGCCCAGTTTAGAGAAAAATAGGAACTCAGAAAAGAATACGACACAAACAGTTTAAGCCAAGGTCTAGAGTGACAGAAAGTTAATATTCAAAAAGTGTCATAGCGAGTAATTCAGACTGAATCACAATTATACTAATAATAACAAGCTGCCATTTACTGCCTGTGCTCACCATGTGCCTGGTTGTGTGCTAAGTGGGTTACACAAATCATCGACATCCATCTTCACAATGTCCCTGGGAGGTAGATACTATCAGCATCTCAATTCTACAGTTGAGGAAACCGAGGCTTTGGGAGGTTAATAACAGTTTGAGGTCTCACAGCCAGTTGGTACTACAGTAGAGGCTCAAATTCTGGCCTGGCCCCAAAGCCCATGCTCTCAACCATGGTGTTGTTCTAATTCTGAAAGCAGGCAACTTGGCAGCTGTTGAGTGGAGGAGGAGTCTGGGCTATGTGTTAGCAGGACTCAGTTTACCTGCTAATGCAGCTCCGCCCACAGCCATGGGGCAGGAAGCACGTCTTTTCAGGATTGCACCCAGCCAGGTAAGCCACAGCGGAGGAAGAACAGAGAGAATCCAGGTACGGAGGGAACGCTTCGGTCCATTAGGGGGCGCCGTGTGCCTTCAGACTACAAGCTAATGGTTGGTTTTGGCTTTTGCAAGACCCTCCTGATGTCTTTGAGTTCTAGAAGATACTTCAGAAAACAGAGTTCCAACTCCCAAAGCCACAAAAACTGAGTTCCTCATGCTGGCCTGGCCTTCTCTATCTATGGGTTTTAGAAATGAAATTTCCATGAGACATTTGACCTTTCAGTTTGGGTTTTAAAAGCCAGCCAGAAGTAGATTCCAGGTGCAACTTTTGAACCAACTCCAGCTAGACATATGTAGCTTCTCATCTGGGACTCCTCATTTGCTCCAGAATAACTCACCACCATCACTTTCCCCTCCATAACTTGGCTTATGCTCTTCTCTCTGCTGATTTGAATCATCCTTTTACGTCAAATACAGCCCTCATCTCTGAGCCCTATAGCATCTCTCATTTCCAGCCCAAACAACCTTCAGATACATCCTAAGCTCCTGTGGTCAGTCACTGTACTTTCTGCTTTACCCACAGTCCTTAACCCTGCCGTGGGGATAGGGCGGGGGCTCAGTGAAAACTTCAACTGCTTCAAACCCGTTTTGTTTCCATCTTTTCTGATGCCATCAACTGCCTTATGTTTTCTCATATTTTTCTACATAACCCCTGAAACATCCTAACATCTGTATTGCCTCATTTAAACCCCAATTCTTTCAGATCGTGTACTTTGAAGGTCTTTAAGTCAGTCCTCATCAACGTCAGTCCAATTTAAATCATACAATCATAGTTTTCTTGCTGAGACATCTTGAGCAAGTCACTGAAACCTCAGTTCTTTCATCTGCAGAATAGGAAGATAGTGGTGGTGACCATGTACTGATATGGGAGGATTAGTGAGATATAAGATATTCAGCACCTGACACATACTGACTATTAGATGGGTTTTCTAATCTCCCACTCTCCCTCTATTGTGTTTTCAAGCCTCACTAGCAACAACCTTGTTCCTCTTCATTTACTAAATCCATCTCCCCTCTCCCCTGCTCAGTTCTGTTTTCTGCTGATTTGAACCCGTGTCTCGGCGCCCTGCGAAGGACTGAGGTGTGTTTCTTAGGAAGGTCATGACCCAGGAGGGAACACCTTGCTGTGGAGCTTGCAGCAGTCCAGGTCCCTTAGCATGGAGCCCTGCGATTCCTGCACACTTGAAAGCGTTATCAACTTGCAGGGAATTTAGTAGTGCTAATCAAACATTTGCTGCACGCCACCTGGAAGTGGTGTGTACTTTAAGATAATGTCTGGCTTCAGATTGGATGCTGGTGATTAGAGCAGTAAATCAGCCCCACTTCTCAGCTGCAGGTTTTCTTGGCCCACTTAGTGCATCGGAGCAGATTTCAGTGTGCAGATGTTTTTCCGTTTCCCTTTTCATCTCTGAGGAGAACAATTACAATATCCTGATGTTCTCCTAACATCCAACTATTCCCATACTGTTTCTATGTTTTAGCTCATTGATAATAAAAGGCAGGAGAAGCTTTAAAGCTCCCTGTTCATCTTTGCTCGAAGGTTCCATCAGGCTGGAAACTTGTGTGTGGTTTTCAGCTGAGTGGGACCTTGGTTAAGGTCTCACTGAAGTCATTGAAGAACTTTCACCTAATTGACAGCAATTGGCTATTTGGATTTTCACTCACGTCCCATCTCCCCACCACAATCACACATGCACATACCCTCCCGGGTCCTCAAGTTTTTTGTAGTTTTCCGTTTGCAACAGACGCAAGACAGGTCAACATTGTGGGGCCAAGAAGAGGGCAGTCCCTGGACAGCTGGGGGTTGGGGGGTGAGAGGGACAGAACACCTTGGTTGGGGGGGGGGGTAGTTGGCTACATACCACCCAGCAGAGGGCAGCAGTGCCTAACAGTCAATCCTAAATTCCTTCCTTTATTCAGATTCAGGCTAAGGCAGGTTGGGGGTGACTTTGGGATGTCCCCTGCAGCCCCCCAAAATTGGGGAGTATTTCCCTTATGAGGTGGGTGGGCTTATTCCTACCGAGAAACTTACAAAATCTTAGAGCTAGGAAGCTCTTTACAGAGCAAAGTTCTGACCCTTTCATTTTACAGCAAGAGAATTTGTTCTTGGATTCCCAGACTTGTCCACGGAGGGTGCTTTCCAGAATGCCATGCTGCTATTTACTTTGAAGGTAAAATTACCAGCTGCAGGAGGTGAGCCCATAGCAGCCAGAGCATAAGTTATGTGTGGCCCCGTCATTTGTTCTTACTCCTCCTTTTAGTGCAGTGGTGGGGTGGGGGGTAGTTGGTTTAAGGGGTAGGTCCTAGTTTTAAGAGAAAGTGCAAAGGCTTCTAGTCCTGGCTCTCATTTTCAGACAAATGCAATTTACCTCCAATCTATTTTCCTGTGTAGTGCCTATGCTAGCATGTCTTGCATCTAAAAGCAATTCTCTTCCTCCTCTGCTCAACCCAGGACCTTCCTTAACTCTCTAAACTTGTTCATTTTCTGGGGATTTACCCTTTATATTGGTCTTTCTCTTCAAATCCATCCTGCAAATGAATCTCAGATTAACCTCACTCATCCTTCTCACCTCACATTACTGTCAGGGGCTTCTTGAGGGTGCAGGGAGGAGAGAGGAGAGAATCAATGAATTCAGAAGTGGAGGAAATAAAGAAGCCCAGGCAAGCAGAGCCCAGGGCAGCCACCCGAGGCTATTTTTCAGATTGCTCTCCTAGCACATGCCACTGGGATGGTGGTTTAGAAACTGTGACACATGGAACAACTTGGGTTAAGATTAAGCCTGGGTGGCAGGTCTAATTGGATCCAGAGCATCAAGAGGTTATGAACACCTGGAGGCTTGTGAGAGGAGCCCCAGGAGACAAGGGAGAAGTAGAGAAGGGAAGGGAGGTGGGAGCCTAACACATGTAAATCTTGCCTGCATGAAAATGTTGTGGAGGGCTGTCAGGAAACCTGTAGACAAGACCCTGCACTGGTGAGTGCTTGGTCTTCGTAATCTCTAAGACCCTCTAAACTCAGCCTCTGGGATTCTATGGGCTGGGTAGTTTACTCTGGGTAATCTCTTAAGACCATCTAAACTCAGCCTCTGTGATTCTGTGGGCTGGATGGAGTTTTGAAATGCCTTAGGCTGAGAGAGATTCCATAAGGTCACTAAGTTTCCCACCTGGAGCTGAGCTGTTTTAGTATACAGTAGGCCGGTTGCTTCCATTTTCCACACATCAACTGCACAGAATCTCTTTGGTGCTTCTGGGAGCCACATGGGATTACAGGAAAGATACTCTACTACAATCAGGAGACCCAGGTCTTGGTCCTGCTTTTCTCATTAACTCATTCTGTGATCTTAGGCAAGTCATTTTTCTTCCCTGGTTTTTAGTTTGCTTTTCTGTCAAATATAGTGGTTGAAATACCTCAGGGCAGGCAAATGTGCAGCACACATGAAGCCAAGCAGTCTGTTCCCATAGCACATATTGCTGTTAGATGGCAGAGTGTTCATTCCCACTGAAAAACACACGGAATCCTTCTCAACACTGCATCATAGACAACCAATTTCAACCAAATAGAGCTTTTCTCTGATATTAAAACTACTTACTATTATTGGACTAGATAATTTTAAACTTGATTTGCAGTTTGAGAGTAAACTCTTCCCTTCTTATATACTGCCCATGAATGCCATGGTCATAGAAAAAATGGATATCTACAGCTGTTTTTAAAAGAGATACATGAAGTAAAAAAGAGACATCTGAAGATCTTGGTGTCAATTAGAAGTATTTAGTAAGTGCCTACCAAGTGTCTAGAAGTTTTTAAAGTTCTTTATAGAGATTCAGCCTAAGATACAACTATTTCAGGGACTAGTAATAGCCTTAAACTCACTGATTCATAAGTGCACAGAATTCTTTTTTGTAATCAAACCAGGACAGGAAATCACCTAGTCTCTAGGTAACAAAAGTGGGGTGGAGAAAGTTAAGTAATACGGAGAACAGGGAGGCATAACATGGCGGCTAAGTGTATTGCAGACCAAGTCATGTAGACTAATGCTAACATACATGCCTATTTTGCATGAAGTCTTCCCCTATATTTTCAAGCAGAATAAAATCCCATTGTCCTCAACCCCCGTTATACTACTCAATAGATTCTGCCATGTACTAACTTTCTGTAAAAGTCTGAGCTGTTTAAAACTAGTGTCTATTACATTCTTCCCTACATGTATTCCCAACATCCAGCACAAGTGTTTGTATGGTAGACACACCTGATAGCAACAACTTAAGCATACTCTGAGAATGACCCTATATGGCAGATGCACAGAATGTGTGTACTCAGAATTCAGAGCTAGAGAATCTGGGAGTAGCCAGCCAGAGATTCATTCCTTGCCTATAAGAATCATCTGAGCCCCTGGCTTGTCCTGTAGAATACAATTGTACAGGAGATCAAGGCCCCAAATATTGGATTTAATGAAGGTTTCCAGTAGGGGTTATTAGGGGGAGGGTGCTAAGTGAAAATGTTACGTAAACTGTATGCCTTTTGCAAACAGTTGTGGTTTTTCAGCCCAGGCCATTGTCCCTGGGTGGTGCAGTCCTCCTGTCCAGCCTGCTACCACTGGACTGCATGTAAGATGGTTCTCCTGTCCAGCCCGCCACCACTGAACTCTCTCCCCTGTATGTAAGTCCCCCACAAAACCCCATGTCTCATTTGCTAGCTGTGGCTCTCTCTTTTGGCCTTTCAGACCTGGTACCACTCCCCCGACTGCCCCACCCCCAGAGTGGATAGAGGTTTGTCACACACACACACAAAAAGTGTGATTTCCAAATGTTACTTGAATTGAGTTGAGATAAAAATTTTGTTCCCAGTCAGTCTGTTCCTATAAGGAGCTTATAGTCCATATAACTGGAACAAAACACTAAGCCTAAGACACATAGGACAAGAAAGAAAGAAAACATGGACTTAAGTGTAAAAGTCCTCAACAGGCTGAGGTTGGAATCCAGAAGCAAAGGAGCTGTATCAGACTCAGTCCTGTGTCTTTGTGGGTTATGCAGTTTGGGGTGACTGTGGTGAAGAGACCACAGAAAATAAGTTTAGGAGGTTGTCCCCTCTCTGATCCTTAATTTGCTCAACTATAAAATAAGAGGTTTGGTCAAGTGTATGTTTGTTTTCCAAATCTAATACCCCATGATGTTTTAACTCGGAGTCTGTAATTCTTTATTAACCAAATATAAGCCAGTCATCACTATCAGACTGCATTGTGTGAGATGGTGGATTCAGACTTGCCAGATTTTGCCCTACTAGAGAGCTCAGCTCTAGCTGGTAAGGGAGGTAATTCACTCTAACAAATGCAGAGTACTGGCTGGCTCCATCTGTGCAGAGAGGTTTATCAGAAGGGTTGAAGAACAGCTTCCCTGGAGGACTCAAGCTATGAAGCTATAGGTGAGATTTCTCTTCTAAGGGGTGACAGCCTAATGGTGCCCAGGAAAATTCAAGGAAGTCCACAGATCTAGAATCCTGGAGGCTAGAGCTGGACAAGGGCGCTACATATGTATCAAACAACTTCAGAGTTGACAAAGCATTTCGTAAGTGTTGCCACCACGTTGATCCCTGACAACAAAGCTAAGAGCTATTGTTTCTGTTTTCTAGATGAGGTAGCTGAAATTCAAGGTCAACAAGTAGTTAAACAGATTTTGAGAAAGAGAAAAGAGCAGCTTCTGATGTCCAAAAGCTGGGCTGGCACTTGCAGCCAGGCCATGTTACTCTCCTATTGGACATAAACAATCTCAAATATACTAACCCCCAATTAGGTTACTTTGAGACTAAGACAAAGTGAGACAAAGCACAGCCACTTCATAATTTTGTCTGAACGTAGACAAAAACATGGCTCCTGTGCCACTCTAATATATCAAACACCCCCTCTCTTGGGTAGAATGAATGCATTCTACTTTTTTTTTTTACTAGTTTCAGATTTATTCTCATCCTCACTATAGAAATAGTTTATTGAGATTGTTAACTATAGACTTGTCTCTACTTTCTGATAGCATTCAATCGTAAGCAAACCTTTATTTCCTTAGACCCTCCCCCAAATCACCAAACTAAGGCCCAAATTCTGTAATAGGTTCCTTATAACATTCTCTTACTCAGATGCCCATACTTTCCTATGGTTTGTGCTGTCTATTGCTACAAAGAGTAATAAACCCAACTAAGTCTACTACAGGTATGTTTTTGATGGTCTTTGGCTCGCAGGCATCGATAATCTCCATAAGGTTAACTGGATTTCCATGGTCACACAATTAGTAAGATTGGTTTTATGATATCTAGCCCCTGGTTCTTTATAGGACACCACACTGGAAAGAACCAAGGCTCACTCTCACCACTATCATAAAAGAGAGGCCCAGGTGTAGTGGTGCTGTCAAGAGATAGCTGAAAGACACTAGGATATAAGAAGAAAGAATCATCTGAATAATTTCCATCTGAGTCATTATTTTGATTTTTCAAATCCTTTTCAAATCATATGATTCCAGTTGAGCCTTACATTACTCTGGCAAGAAAGGTGAGGCGGACATTACTGTGACATTTGGCAGGTGGGATGGAAAGTGATTTACATGGTTCCTGAGCTACTTAGGGAAGAACTGCTTTCCTTATCAACCACACCTCTACAGGTCCATGTATGAAAAGGAGTACATGCATGACATTCTTTTTGGTCATGGTCAAGTTCTGACATAACAGCAAAATTAGAGGTGGGAGAATCAGTGGGTAGGATTTTATATAAAATGGTCATGAAGGTTTAAAATAATCACATACTTGGTGTGAGTCAACAGTGATTCAGCTTTCATAAAATCTGATGTACTCTTAGGCTTCATTAAAAGGTGGACAGGGTTCATTCACACTGTGGAAAGTGACTCTCCAGACTGAGCATTTTAAAGGTATTTCACCCAGATCTGGGAACCTTTTAGAGGATCATGGATAAGTGGTGTGCATTCAGAGAGGAGTAATGACTCTGAATGGTGGTTTTGAAGTGAGGTGAAAGGAGGAATGGTTAAGGAAATAGGGGTGGGGAGAGGTAGCTTGGAGAATAGTTCCATGTGGTGCAGATCTGATAGCTGTCTTCAGACATGGGAAAGGCCATCACACAGAAGAGAAAATAGACTTTCACTATGTTATACTGGAGGCAGAATTAGGACCAGTGGGTGGAATTTATAAGAAGCCAGCTTTTGGCCCAATATAGGAATTGCCTTTTTAACATAGAAAGCTGTCCAACGATGTAGATGGCAGTAAGCTTATTATTCCTGAGGGAATTTAAGTATAACCTGGAGAACATTTTGTGAGGGACACTTGAGAGCAGATTGTTTGCTAGTTGAAGGTTTGTATTCCAGGACACTTGCAGTTGTTCCATCTCTGATGTGTCCTGTTAGGTCACCCCAGGCACTGTTAGGCTTTGGGTAAAAGTGAAAGTGGGGTGGAGAATTCAAGGATTAATAATATGCAGTCACTTTTCTATGTTATGTTTTTCATTTGCTTATTCACTACCTTGGATTTTAATTAGCTCTTTTGTCAGGTATCTTCTCACCATAAGATTCATTTGATCAAAATGCATTGAGCGACCAGGGGTGGTGGCTCATGCCTGTAATCCCAGCACTTTGGGAGGCCAAGGTGGGCAGATCACCTGAGGTCAGGAGTTCTAGACCAGCCTGGCCAAAATGGTGAAACCCTGTCCTAAAATACAAAACAGCAACGACAGCAACAAACAGAAATAAAATACATTGAGCATTTATGTGTTGCAGGCCCTATGAAGACCTTGGTAAATAAAACAGGCATGACCCCTCCCCCGCATAGAGTCCCATCAAAACCTGAAACATGACAGCAGAAATGGTAACAAAATCTAATTTTTTTAAGTCTCATGGAGCATTAGTAAAATGTGGTCCTTTAATGTAATTGCATATGAAAGAACAAATCAGAATTCAGGACAATTGATGTCCAACTCCAAAACACTTTGTGCTGAATCACTTGCCTCTATCATGTCATCTTAGAACTGCAAAGGAAAAACTACTTCCAGAAATTGTTGAGGTCAGATTTCAACAGAGATATGGGATGGCCATCCAAGCTCAATTCTAAATGTTAACTGTGCTATAACAGCTCATAGATTCTTCTCAAGAAGTAGTTCTCCTAAGATTTTACTCTGGAGACTACAATAAAAGGAGCTGTCTTCAGACCTCTTTACCAGTAATTCAATTCAGTTCAGTTCAATTCAACTCAATTCAATTCTTAATAGGAGCCTTTAAGGCACTATGCTAAATACTCCAGAGGATTCAGAAATAAATAAGACCCAGTCCCAAGCCTTAAGAGCTTACTGTAGTTTGGAGTCCATAGATAAATAACTATAAATTCAAAGTAAAGTCTCTAAGTGCCTTAGGGGAGAAACAAGGAGATAGAGATTACACTTGGTTTCTGGGTTCAAGAAGGAAATGCAATTTCACAAGAATTTTGAAAGATGTGCGCATTTTTTATGGTGATTGTTGGGGCAGGATTTTCTAGGAAGGCAGATAAACAAGCCACAGAAATGGGAATTTCTGAGATTTCTTGGAGGGATTCCTGTAATTGGGAGGTTGGTAGGTAGCTATAGCAAGTAAAGCAGGAAGGTGGGACCAGAGAAGACAGAGGATTGGATACCCAAACTAAGAGTTCATTTTAAGTTTAGTAGTTAATAGAGAATAATGAAAGGCTCTCACCCAGAAAAGAAAGCCAAATAGAGTTATAGCACAGAAAAAGTGCTTCTGGAAGTTTGTGATAGAATGGAAGTGAGAGTGACAATGTAGATGTCTTAGAGATGGAAAACACCCAAACCAGAGCGACCAAGTGAAATAAAAAGAAGGGGGGATGAATCCGAGATGCTGAGAAGGAAGAACCTGTGATGCTTAATCTTTGAAATAAGTGTGGTTAGAAAAGGAGAGGGGGAAATGAGTGAAATGGGGAGGAGGAAGAGTGAAGTAGAGGTCAAATAGGAAGCACTGAGTTTTAGACTTTAGTTTCGAGGTGCTGATAGGACTCCAGGCTGAGAGTTTATTTGGCAGCTGGAAGCCAGTGTCTCAAGTTTCAGATAAGAGTTGGGATTAATACTGGGGATTTAAAAGTCATCTGAAGAGAAGCCAATGTTATATGAAAAGATGTAACCATCAAGGGATTGAGTACAGGGATCCTCAGGAGATTTAAGGGAATATCTGTGTTTAGGGGAAAAGAAGAGAAGAACAGAGTAAAAAAATAAAAAATAAAAATAAATAAAAATAAAAGAAGTCACCATGGAGCAGACCACAGGAACGAGAACAGACATTTCAAGAGATGGAAGCTGAGGGTTAATACAGATCAAACAGCAGCAGAGGTCATACAGGATGAGGAATGAGAAATGGCTTCCGATTTTGGCAATTGCAGGTGTTTTGATGACCTCTAGAAAGCAGCATCAGTACATGGTGGAAGAGGCAGTCAGATGGCAATGGGTTGTTCAGGTATGGGGGCAGTGATGTAAACCACATTTTAATGGGGATAGGAAGTAAACGAACATTTTGAGAGGACAGCAAGGTTAACAATGTGTTTTATTAAGACAGGAGAGACAGAGACAATAACTTATTTTTAGGAACAAGTGTGTAGAAACTAAGAGGTGAAAACTATGAGCAAGTGAAAAAAAATCAAAAATCCAGTAAAGTCTCTAGCGTTATAGTGTCTCTATTGAACCGATCATCAGCAATCAGCATCTGCCGCTCCAGGGGTCGCCATTTCCCATGCCCAGATAGTTGGCATACAAGCCTAGCTTCAAAGCATGCCTTGGCTCAGTCATCTCCTTTTGAGATGCCCCCACCCTGTGCCCATCTCAAAGCCATCAAGAACCATCTTTAAATGTCACATCTGGCAGTGATCTCTCTTTTTTCTGAACGCTTGTTGCATCAGCAGTTAGAACCACCCAGAGTAGCCTGAGACGATTTTTTTTCCTGAGTGTGTTTGTCTTTCCAACTAAACTCCTGGGGCCTAGGAGCAGTTTTTGTACTTCCCCAAGTTCTCAGTAACCCTTAGCAGAATCTGAGCACACAGCAGGTATTTAATAGTATCTTAGTCATAGAATTAAGTTGACAAAGTACAAGTACCTCATTTCCCTGATGTGGGAATTGAAGTCTGGAGAGGCTTATGACCTAATTTATTGATTCTGTCATTTTTCAAACACTTGCTGAGCATTTATTTGTGCCAGACACTGTGCAAGGGGCTCAGGACCTTCACAATTTTGGCTGCAAGAAAGATATAAACAGCTCAGCAAAATACAAATTGTACAAAGTAAAATGGTGGTGTGCATAAACTAGAGCAGGATGAGATGCTATTAATTGAATTTGAGACATGAGGTTAATTCCAGAAAAGCATCAAGGAGAAGAAACTATGTGCCATGTACTGTAAAGAAAGATTAAGGACTTAAGGCTGGCTTGTTAATGTACATGCAAGGATGTGGCCCAGCCTCCCAGAGCCACATTGCTACTCTTCCAACTTGGGCAATGGTTAATTGCCTGATTGAATAACTGATTGCTCTGTACCCATCCAGAGTTTCCTAGCCTGTCCTGGCCAGCAGGCATATGGACAGGCACTGCTGCTTGTTAGCTATTTGGGTGACCACAGGGAGCCCCTGTTTCCTCTAGGGAAGGGGAGAAGAACCATATTGGAAGTGGTGAGGCTGCCTAGGATTGGCTGGAGAGATAAGGATGAAAAGGATAGCAATGGGGGAACATAGTCATGGATTGCTCACAGAGCCTGCCCTGCACTTCCTCAGTGCTGGTGGCTCAGTACAAAGTAGTAATATTGTAACAGTCCAATGGGTTCATCTTACTTGCTGCCTAGACAGAGCTGATTTATCAAGGCAGGGGAATTGTGATAGAGAAAGAATAATTCACACAAAGCTGTCTGTGCAGATCGGAGTTTCATTATTACTCAAATCAGTCTCCCCTAGCCTTCAGGTATCAGAGTTTTTAAGGATAACTTGGTGGATGTGGGGAAGCCAGTGAGCCAGGAGTGCTAATTGGTTAGGTAGGAGATGAAATCATGGGAAATTGAAGCTGTCCTCTTGTGTTGAGTCAGTTCCTGGGTGGGGGCCACAACATCAGATGAGCCAGTTTATTGATCTGGGTGCTGCCAGCTGACCTATCACATGTAGTGTCTGCAAAGCATCTCAGCACTAATCTTAGAAGCAGTTTAGGGAGAGTCAGAATCCTGTAGCCTCCAGCTGCATGACTCCTAAACCATAATTTCTAAACTTGTGGCTAACTTGTAAGTTCTACAAAGGCAGTCTAGTCTCCAGGCAAGAAGGAGGTTTGTTTTGGGAAGGCTGTTATTGTCTTTGTTTTAAAGTATAAACTAAGTTCCTCCCAAAGTTAGTTCAGTCTACACCCAGGAAGGAACAAGTTCAGCTTAAAGGTTAGAAGCAAGATAGAGTTGGATAGATTAGATCTCTTTCACCGTCCCAGTCATAATTTTGCAAAGGTGGTTTTAGTATTACCTTATAAATCTGAGGCTTTATTTATGTGTGTGTGTGTGTGTGTGTGTGTGTGTGTGTGTGTGTGTGTGTGTGTGTGTTCAAGAGTCTCTCTACTTCCAGAGCAAAGGGGCTCAGCTCAACCCTGGGGTTGTATCTTAGCTTAACTCACAAATGGCAACCTTGTTTGGGATCAGATGCTTTTGGTCTGAGTCCCCTAATTCTTTTCCTTGCAGTCCTAGAATTTTTTTTTTTTTAATAGAGGATGTCCTCTAGCAGTCCAGAATTTGGTTCCCTAGGTTAGAAGTTCAAATCAGCAAAAGGAGTTCAACTCTGAAGGATGGGAGGTAGAGGAGGGAGTGCAATCCCACATGGACGACTGAAGTTTTTAGCAGCTGAGGCTGGGAGCCTATAACTGGTTTGTGATCTTAGTTTTGCCTCTAACAGCACGGTAAACTTGGGAAGCTCTATGCCTCTCTGGATTTCTGACTCGTCATCCTGAATCTGAGAGGTGGGGATGGGAGGAGGGATTGAACAGCTTCTGAGGTCCCTTCCAACTCTGGTGGTCTCCAGATATCTAATTGCAACCCCAGGAAGACAGCAGCTTGTCATTCTCTCTTCTCACCTCAAGAGGAGTCAGAAAATATTTGGCTCTGGCTCTTTAGCATGGGAAGTGGTGGCCCACAGACATCACAGTTGAGATATTAATAGATTATTCCAAATGTTATATTTGCATAGATGCACCACTCATTATGCAGATTGCCAATTATGAATTATTTGTTCTTTCTTCCAGGAGAGAAGTTGTTTATTTGCAAACTGCACAAGGGTGACTTTGGGCAGCATGGAGACAAGCCTGTCACTCCACATATCTTTGTGGGCCCGTCTGCAATAACCTGTTCTTTGACAAGCTTTTATAAATAACCAGGTGAAGGTCAGCAGTCGGTGCTGGGTAGGAAGGTGAGGAGAGGGAAGCAAGCAACAGGATCTTAAGAGGACTAAAATGAGAAGGTCTTCAGGTTGTCATGATCAGATGGCTAATGTGAAGTGGAAACAATTTTGCTATAAGTTAGGCACAACCCACAATGTGTTCACTCCTTCTTAGCCCCAGTATTTCTTCTGTTTAAGCCACACAATGAAAATTAGATCCCTTCTTCTCAATTCAAAAACCACCAACTTTAATAGTTGAGCAATGGGTCGGGTGTGGTGGCTCACCCCTGTAATCCCAGCACTTTGGGAAGCCGAGGCAGGCCGATCACCTGAGGTTGGGAGTTTGAGATCAGCCTGAACAACATGGATAAACCCCGTCTCTACTAAAAATACAAAATTAGCTGGGTGTGGTGGTTCATGCCTATAATCCTAGCTACCTGGGAGACTGAGGCAGGAGAATCGCTTGAACCCGGGAGGTGGAGGCTGCAGTGAGCCAAGATCATGCCATTGCACTCCAGCCTGGGCAACAAGAACAAAACTCCAACTCAAACAAACAAACAAACAAAAAAGTTGAGCACTGACTATGTAGGGGCACTGTCTTTTTAGTCCTTTACTTGTGTTGTCTCTTTCACCTACCTATTAGGAGAACGGAAGCATAGAGGATTTACATACTTGTCCTGTGCCGAGCTGGTATGTGATCACAGGCTGTCTGATCCCAGAGCCTGTGCACTTAACCACTACACTATACTCTTCCTCAGACACTTCATACTTTGACCATGGGCCATTTTTCTCAGGGCCATATATAAACACAAGACTGAGTTCTGTGGGCACGTAGAAACAGGAGCATCTGATATAGTGCCCCCAGTTGTCCTCTATTAGACTCTGGTGTTCCACTTAAGCCTCTAAATCTGAGAGTAGCCTGAAGTTGGCTCCAGAGGGAGCATGTAGCTGATTAATGAGTTTTTAAAAGAGGAAATGAGGGAGGTCTGCAGGAACTATTTGCTATGAAGAAAAAGAGGAATCTGAGAAGTTATCTGGGGCAATAACTGCAGGTAGCGTTGGGATGGATAAAATCACAGACTTTTGGGAGAAGAAGCTTCGAAGTCAGCTAATCTAACGTCATCCAATGCAGCAACTATGCTAAGAGAGAGCCTAGAACCAAATAACATAAATGTGTGAAGATATTGGAGGAAAGCATATTTTTCCAAAGAGAGAAGAAGAGGAGGAAATCAGTTAATGAGTTATAAGGAGTTTTGGCTCTGTATATGCCCACACTTACTGTCGTGGGGCATACACAGCAATAAGCCCTGTTTTTAATGGAGGAGCTGGTCTAGTAGGGTTTCAAGGCTTCAAAATGAAATAGACTCCATCAGATAGTCTACAAGTGACAGAAGTGTAGTCTAGAGCCATTTTGGCCAACGTGATCACCCCTAGCCATGTGTGTCTATTGAGCATTCGAAATGTGACTGGTCCAAATTGTGCTGAAAATTTAAAACTGCATACTGGATGTCAAAGACTTAGCATGAAAGAAGAATGTAAAATATCTAGCTATATTTCATCTTGATTATATGTTGAAATAATATTGTGTACATATTAAATACATGATATACTTGAAATAATCTTTTTTAAAGTTTAAAAAATGTGGCTACTAGAAAATTAAAAAATACATCCGTGGATTGCATTGTATTTCTATTAGATAGTGCTGGTTTGGATCCCGGCTACCTTAGGTACAGTCCATGGACTACTTGGCACAAGCATCCCTGGGGACCTTGTTAGGAATGCAGAATCTCAGGCCCTACCCTGCATCGGAATTTGCATGTTGACATTACCCCGGTTGATTTGTATGCATGCAAAAGTTTGAGAAGCACTCACCTCTACCCATGGCTCTGGGTCTCCTTTGTGGGTATTTTCTGGTGTTCACACTTTAAACAATGCCAGCTCTGGCAGTAACTTCCTGAATGACCAAGGACAAGGTCCATCCTCAGTTTGACCTTAGCTTCCGCATCTAAGAAGCTATGCTAGATGTTTCCAGATCACCTCCAGCTCTATCCAGCACACTATGACCCTATGATTATAGTGTAGAAATTTTATCTAATAGAAATTATTATTATTATTATTATTGAGACAGGGTCTCCCTCTGTCATCCAGGCTGGAGTGCAGTGGCACGATCTTGACTCAGTGCAACCTCTGCCTCCTGGGCTCAAGTGATTCTCCTGCCTCAGACTCCTGAGTAGCTGGGATTACAGACAAGTGCCACCACGCCTGGCTAATTTTGTATTTTTAGTAGAGATGGGAGTTTGCCATGTTGGCCAGGTTGGTCTTGAACTCCTAACCTCAGGTGATCTGCCCACCTCAGCCTCCCAAAGCACTGGGATTACAGGTGTGAGCCACTGTGCATGGCCTAATAGAAATTAATTACTCATTGTAACATTTAATTTTAGAAGCTCTAGTTCCCACCCAAGGTCTTATCTAAGTAGGTAGGACTATTCCTTTTCAAGAACATTTGTTAACTCTGTATCAGATAACCCTGTTCTAGATCCTTTTAAAAACCTTATCCTGGTACACAAACTCATCAGTGAATTTCCTTGCAAAGCAAGTAGTAAAGATTTCAGTGTCTGGAAAACAGACACTGAGTAGAGAAAATAAACAGATATGAAACTAACAAACATTTACAACAGGCTTTTTGAACTTCTTCTCGGGGCTAGATTTGCACAATGGGCATTTATCATTTCCTCTTCAGGAGAGAGACAGCAAGCAAACACTGAGGGGGATAGAAAAGTACAAGGGTTTAGAGAATAGGCTCTCGGGTCAGAAGGACGGAAGTGTGTATATAGGCTCTGCCTTTATGTGTAATCTTAGATACATGTGTAAACTTAGACATAACTAGCCAAATCTCAGTGTGTTCCTCTGCAAAAAGGATTGAATGCTATCATTGTTTATTCATGCAATAGATTGTATAAGGATTAAATTAGTTTAGTATGGTGTTAGGGTTCCATAAACATTGGCTATTTTTATTATTGTTATTAATGGAAATTAATATACTATGGGGCTAGATATTATGTGGGTGAAGAGTTACAGAAAAGTCCCACTAATTTTTCAACACTGCATGGGGAAAGTGGAATTTGAAAAGATCTCTGAGGTATAACAAGGTTTGGAGAACAGGAGATAGTCCAGATTGGTGAACAGAAGGAGACAGTGGGAATTATGGCTCAAAAGGCTGGTTGGATTCTTTGTGTGGAAACTGAGGTAGAAGCGATGTTTCAGGGCTACAGGAGTAAATATTTTTGACTCATGCTGAGAAAATGGGTGTCTGTACCACCAAGCCAGGGTGCACAGCTCCTTCACCCCTGGGGGGGGTGTTGTTTTGTTTTGCCTTGGGGGACAACAGATTATTCCATCAGCTCATCTCTCCGGCCTGTCTTCTCCTAATCAAGCTATTGGTGATCAGATCTTGCTCCCACGCTGACATTTCCCTGAGACTCATTTCATGCTATTTCTTCACGGGGCATCTGGGCTGACAATGCAAAGAGTCTTTTCCCACATAATTGAAAGGAATTTCTGATTATGCGCGGGGATGTCAGCCATGATGAGGTCTTGGACCGTTTCCAATTCCAGCCACTCTGATGACAGTGTTCCAGTCGCGCTCTCTCTCCCACTCCCTGGCATTCTCCCTGTGAACTTTTTGCTCCCTTCTGGGAGTGATTTCTCAAGATAATATGCTGTTTCCAAGCTTCCCTTTCTCCCACCAGATTGATGGGTCCCGCGTGAAGTGCACTCTTTCAGGGCACCCTGCTCCAAAACACTGCTATTTTGCAAACCTGCAAAAATTTTCTCAGTGGTTACCCTGTAGTGTCCGTATCTGGAACCCTGTGCCTGACAGGAAAAGGTTGAGTGAACACACATATATTTTGGGTCTTTCTTTAGAGAAGTTCTTTTGAATATGCAGAACAAAGTGAGGGCTGCATTTATCTCTGACCTTTTCCAGCTCTTTTCTTGCATCTGTTAAGGGAAAAACAGGCCTCTGAGCTCACCAGCCTGGTCTCCCACGGAGCAGATGATAGAGTTGCCTGGATTCACTTCTTCACAGCCCTCATTCCGGAGGACTGCCTGAATCTTCCCTTGTGGCTGATTCTCCTTCTGGGGTCTCTTGGGGAAAAATAAGGCACTTTGAGGGGTGGTTGAGGTAGGGGCTAAACATTCACGACCTTTGGTTCCTCCAGGTGTTCAGTCTTTATATCCCTTTTCCAGGAAGGGGAGTAACCTATTTCTGTTCCTTTCGTGTTTTCTAGTAGTGTTGCCTCTGATATGGGTAAAGACTGTCTGGCAGGAACAGGGAAGGCAAATGTAGAGAAAGCATCAAAATCAACTTGACTCCTCAGTGCTGATTAGAGAAGATGGCTTTGCCTAGAGCCTTCACAGCTCTGATTCTCAGTCCATAGAGTTTCATAAAGGATCCGGTTTGGTCTAGGGATTCCTTTAGGGGGAAAAATCTACCAATACACATTTCTTATAACTTCCCCTGGGCAACAGCTATAATGCAGTAGAAAGAATTCTGGATTTGTTATGAGGATTTGATTCTGCTAGACAATTGAGAGGGTGTGTGTAGTAGACTGCAAGCTCACCAAAGAGTCACCATGTTTGCTTGGCTTCCCATTGTACTCTCAGAGCTTAGCACTGAGCCTCGTACACTGTAGATGTTCACTAATAAAAATATAACCTGGAGCTGGAGCAAGTTTATATGTAAAGTATGTGTGTAAATATACACACACAAATACACCTTTCTCACACCTTTGCTTTTACTAGTAAAAGAAATTAAATGAAAGCACTATAGAACAATGATCTTAGTATAAAACATTTACATATGTAAAATGAAACTTAGTTTATCCTCTGTTTCAACACTGTTCTTCAGTCAACCCAGCCATATGTAATATACCAATTTTTGGTCTGTAGGATTTCACTATTAAATATATGATATTTCCTTGGATTAAACCCTACATTTTCCTCATAACCTCTTTTAAAATGCAAATGTACCTGAGTTAGGCATCATATTAAGTCAAATATGTGAATTAGTTGGAAAAAAAGCTTTTCTAAGAAAAACAGAAGAGACCAAACACCCTCATTGTTTAACCCTAAAGAGAAGCGCATAGGTAGAAAGATACTGGAAAAGAAAGCTGGAAATGGAATTTCCTTCATCAGAGGCTGAATTGCCCTCATCTTTCTGCTCTAGGCAATCAAGGCTAATTTTCTTTTACATGATGAGGAGCAGGGTTAGCGATGGGAGCATTAAGGGAAAGATGAGCAGTGTTAGTGTTTCTTTATTTGCCTTTCCTGTGTTGGCTGAGACCCATGCAGAATAATTACTTTCACTTCATGGAGAATCTTAGCCTTTCCTAGGTAGACTAGCTGTAACCACTCATCCAATTTAGATACCCCCATTACAACATTCTAACAACCTGAGTTGTTGCTCAGCTTCTTCTTGGCTGAAGATGATGAGAATGTACACTTTTTAAGGCCCGTCATTCTAGTCTAAATGGCTGAAAAGTTTTAAAAAGTCAAATTTAATTAGATTACTAAAATTTTTGATTTTTATTGGCTATTAACATTACTTGGAACCCTTCAGTGTCCAACAGGATCAATTTCTCACTGGTATGAGAGAAGCAAACAGTTTAAGCCAATCCGAAACAAAATTCAGAGCAGGCTGCGATTTGTCTTGAGCCCTTTTGTCTCCACTTGCGTTTTGTATTTCTCCCTTGCCTGCATGGCCTTTCCTCTCTGACCCCAACACGGGAGGCCCCAAACCTTTCTAGGTTTGACATTTGCGAAGTTTCATGGATTGTTAAACAGAGATGATAAATCTGACTTCCCAAATGCTTAACAAGGGAAACGACATTATAAAGTCATATGCCCAATGTGGCAGGAAATAGCCTGGGGTTCTTCCTTAAATCTTGCCATGAAAGTGATCACCTACTCCACCCACATCTCAGTCTCTGACTCCTGGTGGCTTATGTCCACTACGAATGGATCTAAGGGATCAGCATTTCTGAGTCCTTGGTATGCAAGGCTATGGCTGTTAAGTATTCTGTTTTCCCTCCTACACTCTCACCCTCAACTCATGCTTTTTCTATGTATTCAAATATCATGAAACTCAACAGCAACATGGCAAATTATACGTTCACAGGAAATTAACTGTAAGTGTGGGCATGTCACTCTCTTGAGGGGCCTTGCTCATAAGCACTGCTCAGGATACCTGCAGAAAGTTTCAGGTACCCTTTATTTAGGCAAAGGGAAGACATCAGAGTGTGTCTCTCCATGTCTCCCAAGTTAAATCTGCTTGAAGAATGTATCTGTTATCTTCTGTCCTCCTGGATCCCCACAGTAGGAATTCCCACTGTGCACAGAGCAGCAAAGAGACATGAAGGATCACAGCCACCCAGATGTTCCTGTTTTCAATCCAAGGTGTCAACCAGAGAGCTCAAGATTTGCCTTTGTTTAATCAAAAAGAGCATTACGCCTTCGGTGCCTCTTTCTCTAAATGAAGAGCTGCCACTTTGTTCTGATTACAATTCCTGAACTCAGGAGCTGGAGGTAAGTTGAGCCAAGACAGCCTCTGATACAGAGTAAACAGAGCCCCTGGGAAGGAAGAAAACTTATAAAGCAGCTCAACAACAACAACAAAAAGCTTTGCTTTGTAGCACTTGCTGATTTCCATGCTATAAATCTTGCATGGTGGCCAATATTAAGCTACCAATACGAGGTTACTGAAATTGGAGTTGGGGAATGTTCACAACGGGCTTGGTATGACAGCCCCAGCACACTTCTGGACTTCTGGGAGAAAGTGACCTTTGCAAGGTCATGGGGCCATTAAAATGTTGAGGCCATAGGTTGACATGATGTTCTAGTCTGCTTGCTCACTGATTTGGTCAATGTGTCATTTAAATGGGAAGATGCAATTCTTTATATGCACGAAATAATTTTTTCTTTACTTTTTCTTTTCATTGTTTTTGGACATGACAGAGTCAGCTGGTTTCTGAGAACCTAAAAACCCAGGAGAAAGATAAAAGGAGGCAAGGAAGCTCATTCTTCCATAAGCTATAGGAAGCCCAGCTCCATCATAAATATAGGAAATCTTGGTAGTACCCTCCAAATCCATAAGCTGCCACCTTGCTTGGGACTTTGGGCAAGTCATTTTTCCCTTTCTGGCTTGCTGTTTTTACAACTGTAAAATGAAAACGGTGGAATGAAAAATTTCTCTCATAGTTCTAACATTTCTCTTACTCCAAACTAAAAATACAAAAGCTACGGATCCAAAATATAAAACCAAAGTGACAATTTCAGATCAAAGAAACACCTTTCTTAATTTACACACTGCTGTGGGTTGCCTGCCCCACAGCTAAATGGAGCCATGATTCTGACAGATTTTACTTCTCTCTCCTTGTGTAAGGCCTCTGCATGCTGTGTGATTGAAAGGATACCACTAAGCCCCAACCCTGCCCTTAAACTACTCCTCCCACAGGCCTGTTACTTGGTCTGATATCCTACCTTTACACATAAACTCTGTTCCATTCTGAAGGGGGTAGATGACTCTTATGAAGCACATCCAGCCTGAGTGCTTTTGTATCGATAAGTACTCCACCAGATACCAGCATTCCCTCAATCATAAGACACACACCCCAGGTAAGCACGGAAGGAAGTGGGAGAGAAAGATTCATGCATGCATCCTGGTCGGGCAGAGGAATGTCCTAGGCAGAAGGCCATAGATAATTTTTCTGGGCAGTCGGAAAGCAGCTAGTTGGCAGCTTCTGGGTGGTGGGAGAGGAGAAGGCACTATAGGAAGAGAAAAGATGTTGAAGAGGGAAATAGAAGTGATGAATAGCTCTCTAATTCAGAGTTTCCTGAGAATCTTTCCACACTGCAAACTGTCTTTGTAGGTGGGAGTGGCTACACGGGGTATCCAGCATGAATATATTAGTGGCTTTGTCTCTTTGATTGCCACATGCCTTTTCCCACCTGGTAGCACCTGGCTGGACAGAGCTCAGAGTCTGTTTATCCCAAACCTTTCTTAAGGAGAGGAGAGCAATCATGGAAGGAGGCCAAGGAAGCCCCTGGGTGAAGTAGGGGACTGAGCCCAGAAAGGATGGTGTGATCGCAGTGACAGCTGTGGCTAGCCAGCACAGACAGCTAGAGGACTTTACTGAGGAAGTCAAGGTGCTTGGGTCAGACACCTGACCAGGGAGGCAGCTGTGCTGTGTTTTCTGCCCCAGGGCATGCTGTGCTTCATGGTAAGTCCTTTGGAAAAGAAAAACTAAAAACTATAGTGGTGCTTACTCTACTCATGCTGAAGGAATTTTTTTGATTACAAAACTAAGTTTATTGAAGATGACTTTTTTGGTTTTGTTTTTTGGTCCTTTTGCTTTCCTTGGGTGTATGTGCTTAATCTGTTTATGGGATAATCTAGCCTCAGCTGCAACCCTAAACTGGCTAATTGGACAATTTATGTGTGCTAAGTGTATAAGAGAGAGCCCATTCACTGTGATGGAAAAACAATTACTAGTTACAATACTATTAATAGTAACAATAACGATAGCTAACACAGACAATGCTTGCTCTAAGCCAGGTGGTAGCGCTGTGATTTGAATGCAGACCTTTTGGCTCTAAAGTCTGTGATCATAACCATCAAAAGACACACCTCTTCACCAAAAGTGTCACCCAAGTGACACAGGGGAAGAGCATTGACAGGGGGAGGTATAGGTGATCTGGAACCTCTGTGATGCTGGGCATGACACAAAATCTCTCTAGTCCTCAGTTACTTCTCTAAGTAAGAGTAGCAAGGAAGACAACCAAGACCTGGAAGTCACAGAGGCCTGAATGGGTTATGCATTTTCTTTGTGTGTGCTGTCCTGCCAGCTTCACAAGAGCAGGCACACATGCCTGTTTTGTTCCTCTCCATGAAGTGCATGCCTAGCACAAAGTAAGTGCTTAATAAATTAAGTGGATGAATTGTCCAACAAGACGCTTAATACACATGATCTTATTGGATTTTGCAGCAACTCTATAGGATACATTAAATAAGAAGCTCCTATAATGACTGTTGCCTAGGCAGGATTACAAAGATTACTATGGAGAAATGATCTCACAATGTCACAGAGCTAAAAAAAAAAACAAAGCAGAATTGGGACCTGCACCCAGAATTTTCTAACTCTAGCTCTGTAAAACTGGGACATTGGAGGAGCACAGTGTAGTACTCCTCTGAGCTCAGGGGCTTGGAAGTCCACTTGGGGCTGCTGGAGTGGGGAGAGGAGCTAGAGGCAGGAAGAGGATAAAAGACTCCTATTCCCATATTCTCATTCAATCAGAGAGGGTTCCTCGACTCATTTACCTTCCTGTAATTTCATCTGAAGAGAATTCTATGACCCCCCAAGATTTGTGATTCACTCTGTTCCAGTTCTGTTACTCTTCATATCTGGAGCTTGAACTGGGCTTCAGATCACTGTCACAAGAGGTGACCAGAGAATGGTGCTTGAGTTAATTCTTTTTAATTAAAGTTTGCTGGCAAGGTCCTGTGAATGAGCTCCTGTTTGTAAAAGAGAACCCATTCCTACTGGAGAAAAAAACTCAAGAAAACATTGATAATAAATATGAGTAAAACACATCATGCTTACTAGGTGCCAAGCACTATTCTAAAAATTGTGCATTCCCCAGTCTCCGCTGCTTGTAAACCCTGTAGTTGTTTTTCTTTGTAATGACACATCATGGACATCTTTCAGAAGAAAACTGTTTTCTCTCTTGTTGCAATTGTTCTCTTCAGCCACATCCATCCCCATTTCATATGTGTATATGTATATATACAATTTTGTGTATACACACATATATATGCACATATGCATACATAGGTGTATATATATATTCATAAATAAATTCTTATAATTTGTCTACCTTCAGCATGCTATATACTACATAGAAACAACTCCTTTTCTCTTCTACTCTCACAATGATTAAGAGAAGTCAACCAACGAACCATCAGAAAAAGCCTTCACACCTCGTATAGTAAAATTTTTAGATGTTTTAAGAGTCAGAAGACACTGAATTTCAGTTTTAGCTTGGGTCAGTCATTGTTCTATTCAAACAATTAATTGCCTTCTAAGCATAGGAAATGACAGGGAATACCAGAAGTATATGATGCAGTCCCTGACCCCTGCAACCATCCATGTACAGCAGGGAATAAAATGTCCAAAACCTGTGGTAGGAGACAAGGGCCGATGAGTTGAGGGAGTGGCTCAGAGAGCTACAGAACGCAGGGAAGAGGGGAGGGATGGAGGGGGCTGAGGTGAGACGGGAAGGCTTTAAGGAGGCACCAGCATTTGAAACAAGCCTGGAAGGATGGGTATAGTTATTACATATACATGGCCTTTTTTAGCAAAGCGATTGAGGAGACTGCATTGTAAGGTGAGGCAGGCCATTCTGGGGAGGCAGGAGGCCCAGGTCAATGGATGCCTGCTGCAGCCCATTCCTCCACCAAGCCTCACCTCTCATCTGTAAAAGGAGAAGTGAGGCCTGAGGAGGTGACTTATCCCCATCCCCAGCATTACACTCCAGGAAGTGGCTTATGCCCAGGTAGCTTCCATCCTCCACAGCTGCCCGAGGAGCACAGCCCCTCCCCATCAGCACCACCTGGCAAAGACCCAATGTGTTACTTTTGTCTTAATCCATGTCATTCAGGAATAAACCTCCGAGTTTCTCCATCTTCCACTTCTAAGCATGGCCTCATTGATATTCAGCAAACTTTCCTGCCCTCTTCTTTTTTAATTCTGTGAGAAGACATTTCAATGAGTCTGAGCTGGGACAATTTAGGGCCGAGACTCCGATCTCTATTCACAGGCTGGGTACATTCTCACAAGATTTGAGTCAGGAGGCTAAGCTTTTTAGATCCCCCAGTGCCATTGTCTCCAAGTTCTCTCAGGGCCAGGCTGCCAAGTTCATGTGAGGTGCTGATCTCCCTCCTTTCACAGACCTACTTATTAGCAGCTTTCTTTCTTTCTTTTTCTTTCTTTATTTTTCCCCCTTCCAGGCCCATAGATACAATTATTAGAAATTCCTGGTTTTGTGCCCATATTGAAAGAAGGCCTGAATGGGTATGCTAAGGACCCGAAAGTGAGCCACTCTCCCTAACTCCAGCTTCTGCGGTTAATTAGATTTGGATGGTTTCAGAGGAGCAGCTGGAGTTTTCAGAAAATGGGAGCGATAAAAAGGGACTATTCAAGGTATTTTGGAGGGGCCATATAAAACAATATCGCTGTGAGATGGGGTTTGGGAAATACAACGCTCTTGATTTGGCTGGGGGTGGGGGGTCGTTGTGCAGGGGAGGGCAGGCAGGGGCAGAGAGGCATGGATGTGAGCAGGCAGAAAAGTGCCAGGCTCTGGTGGATTTCGTTATGCTGGAGGTTGTCAAGCTGGTGTCCCCACAGTGAGCTCCAGTCTCATGGCAGATCTGTCCCTAGGGTGGGGGAGCAGCTCCATCCAGCACACACCAACGGCAGGTAAATTGGGAAAGGTGGTAATTAAATATTTGTCTTGGAGTCCAAGGCCACTTGCCTGTGGCTGAAACTATCAGATTTTATCAGGAAAAAGGTTTCTGTAACACCAGCTATGCACCCAGGCGGTGCGGGTGATGATATACCAGCTGCTGCTGGATATCTAGAAAAACCTATACTTTCTGCTTTGGACAGAAAATAGCCCTACCTGGAAGTAGGTAATGCCCTAAATCCTCCGGTTTCCCTGGTTTTGCTTAGTGTGATATTTTATATTTTAAACTTGTAAACATGAAAAGACGCTGAAGAGAATGAGTCTTTATAGCCACCACCTAGTTGTGTGTCTCTGCACATGTCACTTTGTCTGTAATTTTTAGTAGATTTCATCATCTCTAAGTCCAGGGAGTTGGTCTGGATGCTAATAGCCCTGCTGACTCTCACATTTAGTTATTCACTCCTGGGAACGAAGAACATTAATGGAAAAGTCTGGGAGTGGGTTGGGGGCACTGGAGGATTCCTGTCAGCGGAGATCAATTGGCAGCCACATTTCCCAGCTCACATTCTACTGCCCAGTTGTATTAGTTTGTTTTCATATTTCTGTAAAGAACTACCTGAGACTAGGTAATGTATAAAGAAAAGAGGTTAAATTGACTAAGTGTTCTGCATGGCTTGGGAGGCCTCAGGAAACTTACAATTTTGATGGAAGGTGGAGAAGAAAGTACCTTCTTCATAAGGTAGCAGGAGAAAGAGCAAGTGAAGAAGTGCTAGGCTTTTAAACCATTGTACCTGGGGAGAACTCCCCTACTCCCATGGGAACAGCAGGGGGGATCTACCCTGTAATCCAAATGCCTCCCACCAGCTCTCTCCCTTGACACATGGGGGTTATTATTCAAGATGCAATTTGAGTGGGGACATAGAGCCCAACCATATCACCAGTGATTCATAGTCTAAAGTGGCTCTTGGAAAAGTGGTCAAGGGGTGCCCCTGGGGAGAAGATGGACCTGGGGCCATGTCATTTTGTTCCATGCAGCAAGTATTAGGAAACTTTGTTTTAATTCAGTCATTTTCAAGATTTTTTTAAACAAATTATTGCAAGCCTTTCTTCAAGCAAACTCTTACCTGGAATCTCAGACTGTAAAACAGGGAGAAGCTGAGCAGCCCTGGCCTAGAGGGAGAACGGATGCCAGGGCTGTGCTGGAGTCAGCCTAGCTCTTACGCCCAACAGTGTCCCTTGGGTGCAGGCACAGAGTTCTAGGGCCCCTTGGGGTTGCTACAAGTCCTCTGCATACAACAAAGTGGTTTCTGCCAAGCCCAGAAGTTTTAAACTGTCCCATCTGTTTTTTATATTAGGGCTCTGCCTGCGATTCCATTCAATAAAATTGTAGAGGTGCCCTTTCCCTTGATTCTTAATTCTAATCGAGTCAATGTGTGAGACTGTCTGGTTGTGTAGGTGGGAGCTGGGTAGGACCAAAATGTGGTGATTAGTATCAATGTGTCCACGGGTTGCCAAGCCCTGGAGACAATCATGGTTTCAAACGACAGCTGACTCATTCCTTTAGCAGAAGACCACCCCCTTATACCAAAAAACACTGCATCCTGTCCTGTGGCTACTGGGCGATGAATGAGACCCAGTCTCTTCTATTAAGGGTTTCTTCTCAAATAAGGGATAGAAACCACACACATGATGACTACAATCCAGGGCGACTTCATCTATGCTGTATCAGAGGTACACAAAATGCTCTCAGGTCTCAGAGAGAGGAGAGGGCACTTCCAGCTGGGTGGTCTGACAGGAATGACACAATGTGCTACCCAGTTTCAGGGGAAGAGAACAGAAACTGACAGACACTGGTGCTGTCCATTGCATTTTATTTCCATGTTTTTAAGTTTAAATATTGGAAGCAAGGTAGAGAGTAGAGAAAAAAGTGAATACATTAGGGGTGACACAGAGGGACAAGGAGAGGAAAAGAGAAAGAGGGACTGCTTTAGATAAGCTTTCAATGTACGGCGCTACCAAATCTCCCCTTCCTGTTCAGAGCCCTGATATTTTAAAAATACTGTCTGCCCTTAGTTCTTGTCTTTTCAATTGCCCTTTCTCTCTGTAGCATATTTTTAAAGTTGTTGGCTTCTAAAAGACAAAGATGATGGTCACCTATTTTAATAAATCAGTTTACAATGCAAGTTATTTCCCTTCTTAGAAATCAGGTCACCAGCTGGAGAGCCTTTAGGCAAACAGAAGACACACTGAGCACCTATTTTCTGTGTTGCCTGGAGAAGCACACATAAGACATGCCCCATTCTTAGAAATGGAGTGTTTGGAGAGAAAGGACTGACTGATCAGAAGCCTTTAGAAAATGGGATGTTGCCTATGAGTATAACTAGCATTGGGGATTTGAGAGGCTAGAAGAGATTTTGGCAAAGCAGGGAAGATCCTGAGCGCTGCAGAAGATTTAGGAGTTAGGAGAGGTAGGAAATTAAGTAAGTAGTTATTCAGTGCCCAGACTTTACTCTTAGATACTATGGGGGACACAAAGAAATGAAAGACCCTTGAGTGTCTTTCTGTTTTTCTTTGGGGAGGGATGTGTAATGAGCCCAGGAAGTCATCATTGCCCACTGAAGTGTCCATAGGGATGTACGTGTGGCTTCTGTGGTTCCAACAATGCCTGGGCAGAAACAGGAAAAATCTATCTGGGGCTGGGGCACCCGTCAGGGTAGGAAGTACATATTGATGAAGACAGGGAATCTGGAGAAATAAAAAACCAAACAGAGGAGATTTTACAGGGAAGGGAGGAGGTGAGGACAGGTTGGGCAGAAGCCTGGAGCTAAGTAGAGCTCACCTGGGCTAAAATGAAGACATCTCCTGACAGGAGTGCAGGGCCTGGGCTGGAAATGAACTTGAGAGGAATCCAGGCAAAGATTTTGAGTGGAGGCTGCAGTGAGTTTGGAAATCAGGGGGACTTGAATTCCAAGCTAAGAAATGTGAACTTTACCATATAGGTGAGGGAAGCTCTGTTTCAGTCCAGAAAGCCGAGCCCTTACCATTTCATCAATTGGAGAGGATCCCTTGCTGGTGGCTGGGCAACAGACCCGTGCCATGCCAGGACACCCTGCTCCATTTGATGGCAGCACAGACATAATGGGCTGGAAGCAGTTTGCCATAATTGGTGCTCTCCAGGCTGCTGGCTGGTTTGAGAGGAGAGGCAATGCTCCCCTCTGCACACTGTGATTGCTGGCCCAAAATAGCCTGGCACCTGCTCTGAGATGCCTGTGAGATAATTTCAGCTTCCAAGGAAACTGCCCTGATTGGTGTTGATTTTTCATGACCTCCCTTTAGGCGAACACCTGGAGATAAGCACCTGATTACCGAGGTGTGCCCTTGAGAGCCCAGGGCACTGAGGTATGGAGCCTGGGCCTGTCCGGGAGGCCTACTCCTTATCTCTTCCCTGGAGAAGGAGGCACCACAGGTTTAGACATTAACTGAATGATGCAGCAGGGCCGGGGAGGAGGAGGGGAGCTGGAGCAGGAACCATTGCCCTAGGGAGCCACTTTGGAAGATGTGGGAGACGTGTGGGCCTGCTTCCCAACTCCTTTCACAGTCCAACCCCAAACTCTCTTCTCAGCTTATGTTCCACCTCGGCCCACTCTTCCATTTCAGCTTAAACCAGCCCTATAAAAAGGGGGCCTGAGAGAAATCCAAACAACTGGCTGGAAAATTGGGAAGAATCCCAGACAGAGCAGTGAGTCAGCATCACCTTTAGGGCACTGGATTGCTGCTTGGTATATTTCAGAGATTATCTCATCTAATTCTCCCCGAAACTCTAGGCAGCAGGTGTAGGAATCCTTGCTTCCATTTTGCAGATGTTTATTAACTTGCCCAAAGCCAGGCAACTAGAAGTATTAGAAGTTAGGTCTGGATCTGACATTCAAAATTCACCTTCCTTCTCTGTGTTACATCGGTTTGGTCATACATTGTACATTTAATTATGGAGAAAGAGGCTGGGTGTGGTGTTTCATGCCTATAATCCTAGAACTTTGGGATATCAACATGGGAGGATTGTTTGAGGTCAGGAGTTCAAGACCGGCAGCATGGCAAGACTTCTATCTTCACAAAAGAAATACAAAAAAGTTAGCTGGGTGCAGCGGTGTATGGCTGTAGTCTCTGTACTCAGGAGGCTGAGGCAGGAGGACTACTTGAGCCTAAAAGATCAAGGCTACAATGAGCCATGATTATGTCACTGCTATTCAGACTGGGCAATACAGAAAGACCCTGTTTCCTAAAAAAAAAAAATGTGGAGAAAGAAAGGCTACTTGAAGTAAGTTTTATTACAGTGTTACATTATATTCCTCTAGTGTGCCAGTGGGGTTCTGTGGATTCCTACTAATATTTTCATTTTACTGAGTTTCATCTGAAGCCAAGCAGGTGCTCCAGAAGGAGCAGCCTGACAAGAGTGGCCTGTAGGAGCAGGGACTGGTTTTGGGGACTTTTCTTTTTCATAGAAATGAAGCCCCAGTAGCAGGAATATAACATGGACGAGGCATCATCTGTCACAACAAAGCAACCAGGCTACCGTCCAAGCGTCATTAATCACTGGCCACCTAAGCACATTACAGAGTGTGGCTACAAAAGTAATCAATGCACATGGTAAACAGGCTTCTGCCAGGGAAACCAAGCTGCTTTCCACTCTTTCTTCCCTTCCAAAGCACACTATTCACTGCAACTCAGTTCCTCTGGCAAATTTTTGAAGATTTAATGTGGAGTCCTTGTTTGGGCACTTCGCTGAGCAAATTGGGTAGACAACCAAACCTCTCTGCCTCTGCCTCTGCCCCCCCCACACTGTCCTTCAGAGAGCTTATTTTTAATTTTTTCTTAAACTGAAGATATGCACAATCAACTACCTTGATTGGGGAACTATATGGCCCTTGCCAGCTCATCTGTGCTGATTCACTAACTTTGTCATGTCTCCAAGGAGAGTTATTTGTGATATATTTTTGCCTTTGTGATTACCAAAAACTCCATGCTCCAGAGCTGGGGGCTTTCTGGAAGTCTCCTAAGATGTAGCAGGGAAATCACCTCTTTTTAGCCTTTCTTCACCAGGGCTCCTGTGAGTCCACTGGCTGAATCTTCCTTGATGTCCCTGCAGTCATGAGCCCTGGAGGTATGGCTCATCTCAGGCCTATTCTTCACCTCCCTCCTCTCACCAAAGCTGCAGAGGGGCTCCGCACCCTGCCGACCCACATACTATGGGGTGATCTTCTTTTTCCCTCCACCCCTTCCTTCTTATGTCTTTATTTTTATTTCTTTGAGACAGGGTATTACTCTGTCATCAAGGCTGGGGTGCACTGGTGCTATCATACTTCACTGCAGCCCAAACTCCTGGGCTCAGGCAGCTGCCACCATGCCCAGCTGATTTTTAGAAACACTTTCTTAAGAGATGGGGTCTGGCTGTGTGGTCCAGACTGGTCACAAACTCCTGGGCTCAAGCAATTCTCCTGCCTCGGTCTCTCAAAGTACTAGGATTACAGGTGTGAGCACCGTGCCCGGCCCCTCCTTCTTCTAATTCCACCATTTCCTGGTCAAGATCTGTTTTCTCAACCTGTCCTGATAGTATTAATAGCAAAAAAAAAAAACAAAAAAACAAAAAACAAAAAACCTGTGTTCTAAGGCCACTGCCCCAGGAAAGAATGAGGGAAAGAGAGGGGAGAGAAAAGCTGCTGTTGTAGTCTTACCCTCGGCCACTCCTCCGGGTCCCCCTTCTTAGCACTGTAGCTTTCCCTCTCCTCCTATCTCTAGACTGTCTCTCTCCAACATCCCCAGCAAAAGTCCCTATCCTTCTAGAATGTATATAACCCTAATTAAACAAACAGTCAAAATCCGCAGGCCAGTGAAGCCTGCTGCATTATCTTTCCTGCTGGCTCCAGCACCTGGTTCCCCCATGGTGATTCAGCCCGCTTCCCTGACTCTTGATCCTGCAGGGCTGATGGCTTCTTTTATCTGGCTTCAAGACCTAGTACAGACCTCTTGTTTCCAGCCTGGCTTGCTGATCCTGCCAATCACTTCAGAAATTTTACCAACATTTGTCCCAGACACCACCCAGAGTTTCTGATTTAACAGGCCTATATTTTTATTAAAGCTCCAGGGCTAATTCTAGTAACTGCCAGCCAGGTTTGAGTACCTCTGATCCAGGCCACTAAATATTATGTTGTTTCTAACCCATATCTTGATGTTTGGGTTTCTAGACTTTTGACCTACATTTTATTTATTTCCTTTCCTCCAGCTACAACTTTAAGGAGAGCCAGCTTTCTGGTCTCAGGTTCGATCACTTCCCACATGGTTTCCCATATCTCATTAGTCCAATTCATCACTGTCTGTGCTGGTGTGACAGGTTTCTTCCATGGTATGTGTAAGTGGGATACGATCACACTCTGGGGAAATTGCCTAAGTAGGATAAAATCTGTTGAATGGGTTTTGCTGTTTAACCAGCATCCCTATACAGTGATAATTATTGAAACTCTAATAATCAGTCATAATAGTAGCCTGTCAGAAAACAAAGCTGTTCTATATCCATGATCTCATTTTGTCCCACGAAAAGCTTTAAGATCCAGCAGTGTCATTCCCATTGTACAGATTTCTAAACTGGTACTTGGAGAAGGTACTGAACATGCTCAAGGACTCACAGAACCCATCCTTCTGAATTTTTGGAGCATCAGAGTTCACACCACACTGAGTGAATGAAGTTCTGGTTTCAGTCAATGGTAAGGCAATCTGAAACTTGGCAGGTCCACAAAGCCCTTACGCACCCATCAACGCTGTCACAAAAGCAGTCAAAAAAACCGTGCAATGCTCTCAGCAGTCCTGGACTGTTCCTGTTATGTCTCAGTCTCCATATTCTGATCTTCTCTTTGCCTCTAGTCTCCCCAGTTCCTGCATTCAGCTCCTGACTTGCACCTTGGTTGAGATTTACCCCTTTGGGTCTCTTTAACTCTTGCTTCCTGGAGGGCTAAGCTTGCTCTGACTGTTCTCTCAGAAACTAAACGTGACCATGCTCCCTAGTCAGCCCACCCAGTGCTCTGAGATGACTGGATGCATTCAGACAATAGTGTTCAGAGGTTTCCTATCCAGACATTCTGTCTGAAGCAACAGTAAGCCTTATGTAGCCTGATTGTAGAAGTGTGGGTCAGGGGTCTTTTCATATCGTATCCAAAAATACCTTTCTCCCCAACTGCCTTGGCAGCTAAAAAAAAAACCAGGACTCTTGTATCTCTATGGGATTAGAGTCATTATCAGAATTGTAAAGGTTGCCATTGTTTGAGCACTTACCATGTGCCAGGCCCTGTGCATGGTATACATTGTCTCCTTACAAAAAGTAGATTATGATCATCACCCTTTCATAGACTGGGATATTTGGGCTCAAAGAGATTAACACGGAAATCCATGAACATCTCTTTTTCAGGCTGCAGAACCAGGAGCTGAAGGAGCCCTGTTTCCACCTCTCAAAGGCAGGTCAGATTCAATTGTTTCTTCCATAATGTTATCTTTCCTCAGTTTTACCAATATATGCCCCATTTAAGATATCATACTTAAAAAAAAAAGAAAACCATAGAATTATCAGTTATTGACAACTTTTAGTGAGTTTCCAGTCCACACAGCTGAATGTCCTTTGGGATTTTAATAGGGGTAAACCAGAGATAATTTGGAGGTTGAGCCACTTTGTGGAATAGCAGACCCAGTAGGCTACATGGAGAGTGAAGGTTTGGGAAGTGCAGCATATAGCATGAAATTTGGAAAACTTCATCTCCTTCCTAATTTTTCCTCACCTGGCCATTTCCATGGAAATTTACTTTACCAGAGCAGTGGCTTTGCCAAGACCCTGACAAGCTGACCCCTCCAGATAACTGAGAGTCACCAGCTCTGGTACAGCTCCCTGACCCCACCACACAGGGCTCCAGGCACCCCGCTAGGATCTGAGTTCATGCTTGCAAGCTTGTCTGCTCCCTTGCTACCTTGAACTGGGAGGCTCCACAAGTCTGGCATGGTTTTTTTTCTTGTGTTGCTCACATGGTAGACCTTTACTCAAGAAGGGTTGAAGTGGTGAGTGGAGGAAAGGATCACAGCCACCCCTGCTGCCACCTATCACCCAGAAGCCAGTACATCTCAGCTCTGCCTATTTCCCAAGGCCCCTCAGAAATCAGGCTCCTCCCAGTGTTTAGGAGCTCTGCTGATTGATTCACTGGGGACTCTTGAGGCTTATTGATCTGGTAAATAGAATGCTAACAAGTTGGACTGGTGATCCAGGGAACATCAATAGCTTAGAGAAGCTTGAATCAGTGACTACTACTGGTTATACTGTTGGTAATTTGTCTTTATATTTACTTAGTATTGATGTTAAAGAGAACAATTATTCATTCACTGTATAACTTACGTCAACCCTACCCCCTGCAAAAAATTACCTCCAGCACCTTCAATATTTTAGAGATGAAGGGAAGAGTTTTACCTCTTTCTCATGATGGAAAGAGAGCATAAACACTTCCCACTGTCTCCACCATCGTGCCTTTCTTGGAAGAGTACCCATGCACCTGCCTAAAAATTTTTTAACCTCAGGGAAAACAACTAGCAACTAATTTTATCTCCATTTAACATAAACATCTAAGATTTTAGAGTCAAGCCAGCCTAAAGCCATAGGTAGACTAATATAAAAGGTTGGACAATCCAGGGGTCTATATTTAGTCTTGGAAGATGCTGAGAAGAAAATCACATGTCAGCTCTCATGCATGCCTGCCACACCCAGACTTTCTCAAATGCACCAGTCCTAGGGATCCTCCACACTTAGCATGTATTCTTTTTGTTGTCCCGTTGAGGCTTAACGATGTGGCAGGAAAGAAAGCCACTTCTGGTCCCAGGTCACTAGGGATAATTCATGGATGGATAACTAAGAGAGAACAGCAACTTTAATCTATAAGTTATAACTGGACCTTCAGTAGAACTGTGCTTTACCAGGTCACATGGATCCAGTCATAAATATTTTCTGTAATGTAATTGACCTTTAAGGATACTAACCTTCCCATCTTCCCAAAGAACTGTACAAAATCAGAATGGTACTATTTAAGGAAATCTCAGGTCCCCACATTTCACCAGTTTGCCACCATTTTTTCCTGTATCCCTAGTCATGAATTATGAACCTAATTCAACTGTCTTCCACCATTGTGGAGATGTACAATTGTTGGCATTTCCTAGAGTTTTCTTTCCACTTCTCCCATGTGTAGTCCTCCCTCTGTTAAAGGAAATTAACTATGGCCTGAGAAGGACTCCGTACTTCTATATTTGAGTCCTTGTGAATGGTAACCTCATTTAATAGGCAGACAAGATTAAAACCCTAACTTATGTGTATGTACCTGTTGCAATAGCTAATTCTTGGCCAATCCCAGCAGCAATATTTCAACCACTCATAGACTCCTGAGTGTTCAAACTGTGTTCAAATAAAACAGAGGCCAACCTATAACCAATCCAGTTGTTTCTGTACCTCACTTCTGATTTTTGTACGTCACTTCCCTTTATTTGTCTATAAATTTGTTCTGGCCAAATTTTGCATGAGGCATTCCTGGAGCCTCTCTAAATCTGCTGTGCTTCTGGGAGCTGCTGTTTCCTCCTCCTGGAATATGACTTAATATTATTCCTTCTCTCCCAATCTCTTGACCCTTGTCACTGACACCCCCTTTTACCTGGTTACTCCCCATGAACCTCAGATCTGAGCCCAACTCTCCTTTCTTCAGGGAAGCTTATTTCTGTCTCCACCACAGCCTCAATCTGGGTTCCCTCTTACCTGTCCTTACCACTTCTTTTATTTTCCTTTGGTGTCACTTGTAGACATTTATTTGTGACAGTATTTGGCTAATGTCTGTCTCCCTCTATGGGCTGTAAGCTCTACGGGAGCAAGGATCACATCTGCCCTTGCACATCATTATATCTGTGGGACCTAGCCCCAGTGCCCGGGTCCTCATTAAATCATTTTGAAAGACAGAATAGGAAGGATGAAAAGACAGAAGAGAAAAAATAAATAAAGGTATCAATTTTAAAGTTTGGTTTACTTCTTGTGCCTCTTCTTCCTCTTTGGGGGATGAATGACTATGTCCTGAACAATTCTATCTCTACCTAAAAGAGGAAAACTTGCTCTCTGGATAGAGAATTATAAGAAAGAATGGGGATGGGGTACGGGGTACAGGTGTGTATGTGTCATTCCCTTTCTAGAAGCCCCTTCCCCATGTCTTCTCTGAAAATTTAGCTCTTACACAGGACTGGACTCAGTGTTTGCCTTCTCTTTGACGTCTTCCCTGGTGACTGAAGCCCTCATGCATGTGCACCTTCTGCAGATTCCTAAAACACATAAAGAACTTGAGGTTTGGGCCGGGCGTCGTGGCTCGTGCCTGTGATCCCAGCACTTTGGGAGGCCGAGGTGGGCGGATCACCTGATGTCAGGAGTTCAAGACCAGCCTGGCTAACATGACAAAAACCCATCTCTACTAAAAACACAAAAATTAGCCAGGCGTGGTGGTTGGGGGGATTATAGTACCATAGCTTGTAATCCCAGCTACTCCTGCGGCTGAGGTAGGAGATTCGCTCAAACCTGGGAGTTGGAGGTTGCAGTGAGCAGAGATCATAGCATTGCACTCCAGTCTGGGCAACAGAGTGAGACTCTGTCTCAAAAAAAAAAAAAAAAAATGAACTTGAGGTTTGAACGGGCCAGTCCCATGTCTGTTCAGTGCAGCAAGTCCCCACTACAGCCCTGTCTGTGAGTTTCTCATATGTATCACCTCCTGTTGTCAGATGGCTTTTTTAATGGATTGAGATGTGTTCTTCACATTAACTCAGTATCTGTCTCCCTGATGGTCCCATGCCTTGAGTCCATTTATATTCCCAAAGCTCTCCTGTTTATCTATGCCTTTCCCATTATAGTCCTCCTGATATTTGAATACAGGTGTTCCATTTGCTCGCTTTCTTATCTCTCCTCCCCATATCAACTCTGTAGTTTGCTTTACAGCCCTCTGTTTCATGTCTGTCTCATCTCTCCATGTACAGTGTAAGTTCTTAGAGTGAAAAATTTCCCTTCTGCCTCTTTTATATACTTTTCAAACCCAATAATTGGTGGTAAATACAGCATACAGTAGGTATTGAGAGTACATAAGGAAGCTGGGCACGGTGGCTCACGCCTGTAATCCCAGCACTTTGGGAGGCCAAGGCAGGAGGATCACTTGAGTCCAGGAGTTCAAGACCAGCCTGGAAAACATAGTGAGACGTTGCCTTTACAAAAAATGAACAAAATTAGCTGGGTATGGTGGTACATGCCTGTAGTCCCAGCTATTCAGGAGGCTGAGGCAGGAAGGTTGCTTGAGCTTGGAAGGTCAAGACTGTAGTGAGCCAGGATCGTACCACTGCACACCAGTGGGAACAACAGAGTGAGACTGTCTCCACAAACAGACAACAACAACAACAACGCATAAGCGGAGTAGAGAAGGGCTTGCATGCGGAAAAAAAAATGAGGCTATTTGAGTTGGAGGAGACCCAAGAAGGATAGGATTCTCTTCTTTTGCCTTGGTGTTAAACTAATCAGCGTCGAGATTTTTCTGCCACCTCATATGAGGCCCCTTTCCTTCAATATTAAATATTGAAATTCCTTCAATGAAGAAATACACTCAATTGGGAAATAAAGAGGTGATTTTGTTTCCAGCAGCTGGTACCAGAATAAAAGACCAAAGAACACCATCATCAGAAAGCACAGGAACTGAGAACACAAAGACAATTACACACATAGAGAAAATGATCAAGAAGGAAGAATAAAGGAAGAGATAGTGTGGTGTTAAGAATGTCAGACCAGGAGTGCTGAGATTTCTCTGGTATCCTCTACCCCAGTCCCAGAGGATGCATTAGGTTTAATGCAGAAAATGACTGACAAATTACTAGGTCACTGAGTGTGAAATTTATATTTTTTGCTTCTTGCCTTCTCTCATCCTATAATTGTATCGACCTAAACAGTAAAAATATTGCTATTGTCTTCTTTATTATGGTGCCTCTGTAAGGGGAACTGCTGTGAATCAGGGAACTCTTTTTTTTCCCCCTGGATAAATCTTTTCCTTGTGATAAATAAATCTCCTAATAGGGTCTTATTTAAATAACGCAGTGCTGGGAGTGAGGCAGAAATCAAAAGATGAACCATTAAGCCTAGTAATAGGAAAGTGGTGTGCGTCAGCGGCATTACCACATCCCGAGAAGCCACATCAATTAGGTACCTAATGTGTGACCCATCACATAAACCAGTCCAGCCACACGCCCCTCATGCTCTCACTATCGATTGTTGCCCAGATATTTGGAATTAAACTGAGCTTCCTAATTATCCAGCATGCAGAGCTGTGCTGGTCCTGCCATCAGGAGACTGAACTGCAGCCTCTTCCCAAGGAATTTCCCTCACTGTGATGAACGTGCTGTCCCTGTGACCTTGAGCTATGAGTGTGTTTGTTTTATAATCAACCGTATCTGAGCCATGGGGCTGTTCTCGGGAATCAGAGACATCAGAAGTGGCGGCTGTTCAGTGTATCTCAGTAACTAACACATTGTGATTTCTGAGGTATTATCCAGAATGATTTTTAGCGACATTTATTCACTTTGGAGAAAACACTCTAAATCTGTTTCTCACACGTTTCTCTGGCTATTTGGCTACCTGAGGTCATAGGAAATGCTCCCTGCCCTGAACTCTTTTAGCAAGCTGTCAGTCTCACTCACTAGACTCTGCTCAAGGGTATGTGTTTTGTCTTTTTAGTTCTGTTGACCTAAATGGTGAGGGCAGTGATGACTTATTTTGCCTTTGTCTTAAATCCTTTTTGGTACCCAGCCTGGGGTTGGACAAATAGTGGAATCTCAATAAAAAGTTGATAATATTATTTTGACTACTTCTAATTTCTTATACTACTTTAAGCAGTCAATGTTTCCTGCCATTGATGCATTTAGATGTTGCCTTTTGCCAAATTACCTAAGCACATAAAATCCTTGGAGATGGCTTTCAGGTCCCCTGGCATTTTCATTTAGCTAAGTTATGCCTAGTTAGTTCTCTTAATCTTCGTCTATGTTCCACTTCTTGCCTTTTAATTTTTTTATAATCTAGAGATGACAACACCTTGGACAATTCCAGGGAAACATTTGAGGAAATGCCCAGGAGAAGAGAGTGCTGTAACCAAGATGGGTTATGTTTGTGCAATCTTCCCATTCTTGCTGCATTCACTGCACAACCTGTGAGAATTGAATTGCCCCGTGCAACCTGGGGACAACTATTGCTGTCTGTCTCTGCTTCACCTTTGCTGTGTTCTGGAATGGATGTGCTGGTCTACTGCCTAGGAAGCCCACTGATATATATATTCCCTCTCTAGGAGAAGGTTGGAATGTGGCCAGCCAATCAAAACACAGGACAGGGGAAAGGGGGAGTGCTAGCAAATTTTTTTAAAACAACAGTATCTATTTCTATTACTGCAGCATGGTCAATGGGCCCAGCATGCCTCTTTTGGTAGACTGCAACATTCTAATGTGGCTACAAAAGAAAGAAAATAGATCTGCCTTGGAACATTTCTATGTATTCCTGATTATGTAACATTTCTCCTATTTGATCTAATTCCCAGGCTGCATCATGTGTTTTTCATCAAGCGAATCTTTTTAGTGAACTGATAGTCCTTCCAAATATGATCTGCTGTAACCAAATGGACAGGGAACATGAAGCACCTTTATGAACAAGAAAGCAAAATAAGCACAGAGAAATTGGGCAGAACATGGTGAAACTCCATTACACACTGTCTTAGGCTATCATGGATGGTACTGCACGTCCAACACTTTCTTCAGAGTCAACAGGTTTATCATTGACACAAGAGACCAGCAGGCGCCTGAAGCAAGCCGACACCTCTGACATGAGCATTCTGGTCAACTGCTGCCGATTTCAGAGTCTTCTATGATTAGCCATGCAAAAGGAAGGCGAGCCACAAAGCTGGTCTGTGTGCAAAGGAAAGAATGATCCAGGAAAGAGATTCTTGAGCTCATCAATTAGAACCAGAACTTCAGCCTTTGCTTTTTTACTTCCTGCAGTGTGGTGCTGGGGAAGCCACTCCAGCTCTCTGGGACCCGGTTTCCTTATTTATAAAAGAGAGAAAATCATTACTGTTCTACCCATCCAAGGTTGGTTATGGAGCATATAGAATTATAGCATTTTGGAACTGCAAATAATTTTGTTGAGTCCAACATTCTCTTGTTAAACAAGATGGTCCAGGTCCAGTGAAGTCAAGGTCAAAGAGTATATCTGAAGCTTTAGGAAGAAAAGTAGGGACCATAAGTATCATTCCAGCCGTAGTATGTTTGAACTAGAAGTGACCTGGGGACAGACATGGTGCAATATCTTTACTTTAAAGTGAAAGAATTGAGTCCCAGAATAGCAAAGGAACTAGGAGATTAATGGGAAAACTGAGGCCACTGGAGGATATGGACCCCTTGTCACCTGGTCCAAGTGAGATGAGCTATTTGCAAGGGTTTTCAGAAATCTAAACTTTTTTTACCACATGCATAAATGATAAGAGGACTAAACACTGTCAAGATACATTTCAAATCTTTTAACTACTTTCCTTAAACATCTCACAAACCAGAATTTCTCACTGAAGTCCTACTACCTGCTCTGGGCTTCTTGCAGGCTTTGGGGCAATGCATCCCAGGCCTGGGAGAAGAGTTAAGCAGACTCCTGCAGGAGAAATTGTCCCCGTGTTCTGGATAGTGTGACAGTACAGAAATCACTGCCATCATGGTGGCAAAGAGCTTCAATTAATGAATTCCACTTCGTGCTTACCATGTGCTGTCCACCTGGTATGAGGTGCCACGGGAATGCACAGATGACACTTCTGGTTTTTCTGGGAGCTCACAGGTATGTGGATATAGAGAAAGTGGACTGGGAAACCCAGGACCATGGGCTAAGACCTAAGACAGACCTTGAAAGATGCTACCATAGAGGTATAAGTGCTGAAAAAGCATGGTAGTTGAGCGCAGTCATTCTCAGTGGTCTGTTCTGGAAGTGTTTGTGGCAGCATGGAGGCTTATACTGAGTCTTGAATATCCAGTAGATGGTAAGTGGGGACTAAAGGGAGATAAAAGAAAAAGAGAAACTACAGCTTCAAGATGAATGAAGGATCAGAATAACGTAGGACGTACCTCCCAATGTAAAGACTTAGGGTAAAGCTCTAGTTATTTTAATGGTATTAGCACCAGGAGAAATGGAAAACAGCATAGAAAGCCAGAAACCAACCCCTGTCTCCTCTGGGCCCCTAATCTGTGACAGAGGTGGCCCTGCAGATTTAGAAAGGAAGGATGGATTGCCCCATTCTTGTGGAGACAATTGGTTCCCTTGATGAAAAGAAAAAAAGTCAAATATTGGACCCGCCTTCATACTATGAACAAGAATCAATGTCAGGTAGGTAAAAGACCTAAATATGGAAAACAAAACTTTTTTTTTTTTTTGAGGCAGGGTCTCACTCTGTTGCCGAGGCTAGAGTGCAGTGATGTGACCTTGGCTCACCACAACCTCCGTCCCATCCCCTGGCTCAAGTCAGTGTTTCACCTCAGCCTCCCAAGTAGCTGGGGCTATAGGCGCATGCCATCATGCCCAGCTAATTTTTGTATTTTTAGTAGAGATGGGGTTTTGCCATGTTACCTAGGTTGGTTTTGAACTGCTGAGCTCAAGTGATCAACCTGCCTTGACCTCTCAAAGTGCTGGGACTATAGGCATGAGCCACCATGCATGCCTAGCCACAAAACTTTAAAAAAAGAAAATATAATCATGAGTTAAAGCAGGTCTGATTCTTTTTTTTTTTTTTTTTTTTTTTTTGAGTCTTGTTCTGTCACCTAGGCTGGAGTGCAGTGCAGTGGCATGATCTTGACTCACTGCAACCTCCGCTCCCTGGGTTCCAGCGACTGTCCTGCCTCTGCCTCCTGAGCAGCTGGGACTACAGGTGTGTGCTACCATGCCAGGCTAATTTTTGTATTTTTAGTAGAGATGGTGGTTTCACCACGTTGGCCAGGTCTGGAACTCATGACCTCATGTGATCCACCTACCTTGGCCTCTCAAAGTGCAGGATTATAGGCATAAACCACTGTGCCCAGCCTAGGTCTGATGTTTTGATACTGATAAATTTATATTAAATTTCCAAACTCCTGCTCATCAGAAGATGCCATTAAAAAGGTGAAAGAATTCAGACTCAGAGAAAATATTTGCATCTCATGACACCAACAGTCTCAATATTCAGAATTTGTCTTCTAAACCAGTAAATTTGAGTAAAAAAAAGACAACCCAGTTACCGGGCACAGTAGATCATACCTGTAATCCCAGCACTTTTGGAGGCTGAGGTGGGTAGATCTCCTGAGGTCAGGAGTTCAAGACTAGCCTGGCAAACATGGCAAAAACCAATCTCTACTAAAAATACCAAAAGTTACTGGGATGTGGTGGTGCATGCCTGTAATCCCAGCTACCTGGGAGGCTGAAGTGAGAGAATTGCTTGAACCTGGAAGGCGGAGGTTGCAGTGAGCTGAGATTGTGCCACTGCACTCCAGCCTAAGCAACAGAGTGACTCCATCTCAAAGAACAAAAAAAAGACAACCCAGTAGAAAAGGAGACAAAACGCATAAATAGGCAATTCGTAGAAGAGAAAATACAGATCACAAAAACATATGCAAACAGAAGTTCAACCTTTTATCAGGGAAATGCAGATTAAACTATGGTGAGATACAGTTTCTCATCCATAATATTGGCTAACATTTTAAAGTATGACAATTCCAAGTGTTGACAAGGAGGCAGACTGATTGAAACTCTCATTTACTGTTAGTGGGAGTATAAATTGGTACCACCATTTTGAAGAGCAGCTGGCATTTTCTAGTAAATTTAAATATGCACATTTCCTATATTCTTGCAATTCTGCATGTAAGTATTTTCTCTAGATTAATACTCACAGAGAGGTAATGGAGGCACATGTATGAATTGTTGCAGAATGTACAACTGGAAATAACTTGCAGATCTGTCAAAGGAGCTTGACTAAGTAGGTAATGGATAAATTTATTTATCCAGATTTATCAAAGGAGATTGGCAGATCTAAATAAATAAGCTGTGGAATGGTCCTACAATTGAATGATATAGAACAGTGCCCATGATGCACAAGGATCATGCTTATAAATGAAGTCCATAAGAAATACCTGGTGGGAGAGGTTTGCCTGAGGACTAAAAAGAGCAGGGTAATAAAAGGGAAAAGAGTCAGGGCTACGCCTTTGTAGAGAAGCTTTTGCAGGACATCATGTGCATGGTGTGATCTGAGCAGGCTTCTCTCCTGAACACCTGTCCATCGGATATCTGAAGTGACATCATTAGAGGAAAGGGACACTGCCTTTAAAAAAAAAAAATCTCTGTCTTCCTGGCACCTATCAGAGTTCCTAACATAAAGTAAATTATCAATAATGTATTTTAAGATGCATGACTAACGATTAGAACCAATTTTCCCCTTCTCTGTAGAAAGAAACACAGAGTGAATACAGGATGTTCTCTGAGACTATTCTCATGCCATTCACTTCCTGGCCAGACAGCTTTCTTTATTTCTCACTGTAGGTCTTCACAAAGTGAAAGTGCTTACTGACTCCATCCTTTTGACAACATTTCTGGGATTTGCTTCTTCCCCCTTGCATCTAAAGTATCTGCTTGTTGAACACTTCTAGACCCTGCTCTCAGTATCTCTTCATCTGGCTGTTTATTTGTTTCCCTTATAATAAACTCGTAATTGTGAACATAGAAGTTTTCCAAGTTCTGTGAGTTCTGTGACTTTTGGCTGCTGTCTGAATTGGGGGCAGTCTTCCAGGCTAGAGCTTTTTGCTTATGGGGTCTTAGAGAACTTCAGGTAGTGTCAGAATTGATTTGAATTCTACAACATCTAAGTGGTATTGGAGGACTGGCCCCCAAACACATAGAAATTAAGTGGTCCCCCAATGAATAGATCAGTGTATATTGATTTAGTGAAGATATATGTGGGAGACTGCAGGTACTATGGGGCATAGTACGAATCGTAATAATATAATGACAATGATTGTGACAAATTCTGACTAGACAATTACACAGAGGGCTTTCACATACTTTGATGAAAGTCATTAGGCCAGCGCAGTGTAGCTGCTTTTATGCACAAATTGCATCACAAGTGTCGCTTTCTTGGGAGAGGAGCCCTCACACAGTCTCCCTACTTTCCCTCCAGGGACTATAGTTTCAGGACGCCTGAGGTCTCATATAATCAGATATGGCTATCACACAAGTCTAGTCTCGTCATCGCTCCACATTGTCCCTTCTGGATCCTTCATGTATTTGGTACAGATGGTGATTTCAAATGTTTCTGATCTCATGGTGCCTGCAATGTCTAAGGCCCTTTGATTACTCAAAGGAATCACAGGGCCCCAATTTGACAGAGTCAGGGACTCAGGGACCCTTTCAACGGCTTCATAAAGGCAAGAGAGAATCCCTTCAGACAAATTAAATCATAGCATTTTATTTTTATCAGATACGTGCTATCACTTCCCCCCTCCCTTTGCTGCCATGAAAATTGAGAAACTGGGAATCCAATTACAAAGGTGAGATTAAAAGGGAAGATAGTAAAACATTTTAATTGGATGGACACACTCCGAATTCTGTGGCTCCGAGAGTGCTTCGAACTCTCCCTGTGTCACCGCAGCACTGCAGGGGGTCAAAGGAGGCAGGAGTAGCGAGGCAAGAGGAGAGAAAGAGACTGCCCGTGGGAGTGTTCAACCAATGGGGGGACCACCCATGTAGCACCCCGGCGCCCTGGCATTGGTTACCCCTGGACCACCTGAACCAACATGATGGCAAGCACAAGGCAGCTCAAACAAAATAACACATCTCCTCTGTGAAACTCATTTCAGATGCAGATTCTCAGAGCTGGGAGAGAGACTCAATGCAAACTTCAATAAATGAAGGTAGCTTTGAGGAGCTTCCGTTGGATTTGCATTAGGGTTTTGCTTATAAGAGAAAGAAAGAAAGAAAAAAAAAACGCACCAGAATGAGAGAGAGAGAGAACAGTTTTCAGCAGCAGCATGGACAGGACTAACTCAGGTAGGTTGTGCTGCCCAGATTTAGGTTCCCGTACCCAGTTTTCTGGCCTCCAGCTACTGCGAGTCTCAGCAGCTCACCAGGGTTTTGGAGAACGGGACAATGCCTAGGAGTTTGTAATCCAGGTATCAAAGAAAAACTGATTAAAGCCCTGATTAATGGTTACATAGGGATTGATAGACCTGGTGCTTCCTACTCTAGAAATAGTTCTATAACCACAAGTAGATCTGGAAGGTCTATATTTCTTCCAATGACGGAACTCAAGTTTCAGAGAATCACCAGTCACTAGAAGGCACTGTCATGCAAAGGTCTTGGAAATTAGGAATAATTCATGATTATCTTTCCATATTCAGTTCAACACCAAGTCTGGCTCAATTTACCTCCTAAGTATGTCTTGAATAGCTGAATTTCTCCAGCCTAATCATGAACATTGTGGTGCAAACAAACTATTTTTCTGTAAGACACTAGAAATAACCTTTTCTTGGGCTCCCTGTATTCATCCAATTGCTCTGAGATATATTTTCCTTATTTCAGCAAAAATGACCTCCTCACAATATAAGTCTGACCATACACTTTTGCTTTAAATTCAAATTCTCAAGGTCCCAGTCCAATGGACTGGCCCTTGTTCTTGTCTCTGCCCTTCACTTTAAACCACAAACTTCCTCACCCTCAAGCTCAGCCGCACAGGTCTGCTGTCTCCTCTTTCAAAGGAGTCCCCCGTTGTTCCTGCCTCCCACTCTTCTTTTATTTCCCTCCTACTTATCTGCCATATCTCGGCCCAAGCTCTTACCCAGCAGTGTCTCATCTGGTCACCCTAACCTCATAGTGCCAGCAACTGTTCACAGCTACACTCTTTCTTTTATTATTATTTTTCTTTTATTAATATTATTTTAGTTAACAAAGTTGATTCTCACTATTCACAGTTCTGTTCAGCAATGTCGCCATAAACATGAGTTGGTGAATACTGAACCTCGTTCCTAGGGGAAATCTACGGCTACTTCATTGCAAGCCTCTGGTCACGATATTGTTAATAACCAATCAATACGTAACCTTTGTCTTATGCATGCCTCTGTTTAAAGATGCTGCATTTAATACATATTTGAAATCATTAATATTAAATTTATGGTCAACAGCACTATAACTCCAGGTTGAACAAAGCTTGCCTGATACATATTTTCTTTGTAAGGCACATCACAACCTTCTTGTGCTTAGAAACACTAGACAGTGGGGCCAGGTGCTGAGGCTCATGCCTGTAATCCCAGCACTTTGGGAGGCTAAGTGGGGGTGGAACACCTGAGGTCAGGAGTTCAAGATCAGCCTGGCCAACCTGGTGAAACCTGTCATTATTAAAAATACATTATAGGTGGCATGCACCTATAGTCCTACCTACTCGGGAGGCTGAGGAAGGAGAATCGCTTGAACCCGGGAGGCAGGGGTTATAGTGAGCCAAGACCACACCACTGTGCTCCAGCTTGGGTGGCCAAGTGAGACTCCAACTCAAAAAAAAAAAAGAAAAGAAGTAATACTAGACAGTGCCTCAACACTAGGCTTGGGGGCTATTTTAAAAAGTGAATTCACCAACAAAATGTGCAAAAATGAGAAAACATGTGGCATGAAATAGAATGTGAAAAAGACATTTGTTTACAGCAGGAGAGATGAAACAAGTCAGAGTCACCTTGTTAAACTTCAGCTGGGAACTTGCTTTCCCGGACACACTAATTTTTCAGCACTCTGTGCATGACTGCAAATGAGGCTACCAGTATATTTTAGTGAGCAGGCAAATTTGCAAACACGGAACTGGCAAATAACGAAGATCAATTCTATTTTATCCTCTACCGAGGTAAGGTAGGTCTTTGAGGGTTGTTTGTTAATTTTTTTGCTTTACACTTGACCCACAGGACCTAACCATGTCTAGGAAGAGGTAGATGCTTAATAAATAGATGTTCAGAAAATAAATATGAGAAATGCTTGAGGCTATATATTGAAGAAATAAACCGCAATCTTGGTTAGTTGTCTATTCATGTAAAGAAATGATGCAAGCCTTTCTACAGGTGCCCGTGGGACCTTGACCTGAGATGGACTTCCTGGCTGGATGACAGGAGGATGCTCAGAATTGTTTTTCGAATCTTCTCCAGCTCAGCACTTCTGTTAAGGGACTGGCCTACCTCTGGTCTAATCCTTTATTGACTATGTGTGTTCCCAGCAGGGACCACTCTCTGGGGATGCAGATTGTGAAGGCTGGCTTCACCCTTACCATGCTGTGATTTGCCCAAAGTAATACACATAAGCCAGGAACCAGAATTCAAGGCTTCTAACTTCCACACCAGTACTCTTTTCTCCACACTACAGAATTCCCTTTCTGACAAACACAGTGTTTGTGGTTACAGCTTATATTTCATTACTCTACTAATTACTGCAGAGAAAGAATGCTTCCAATTCAGAATCTCTGGTCTACAAAAGACCAAGAAAGTTGTATTCTAATTTTTACCGCTAAATTGCTTTAGGATCCAGAACAAATACACCTTGAATTAATTCCCTTGGTAAGACTTTTCCATTAGGCATTCTATGGTGGACTGTGATTGAAGAGCAGAGATACTCTATCCTCATGATCAGGACAACCAATTCTCTGACTTTTCAGGGAATTTCTCACCTCCCTTTATCTTCACAAACTCTGGAATAAAAGTATGGTGGTCGTTTATCTCCTTCTTTGACAGTTGGGCAGGGCATGTACCTCTCAGGGCGACCAGGAGGGATGAGATAATATATTAAAAAGCTGCCCGGTCGCAGTGGCTCATGCCTGTAATCCCAGCACTTTGGAAGGCCAGGGCAGGCAGATCACCTGATGTCAGAGTTCGAGACCAGCCTGGCCAACATTGCAAAACCCTATCTCTACTAAAAATATAAAATTAGCCGGGCATGGTGGGACATGCTGGTAATCCCAGCTACTTGGGAGGCTGAGGCAGGGGAATCGCTTGAACCCGGGAGGCAGAGGTTGCAGTGAGCCGAGATCGTGTCATTCTACTACAGCCTGGGCAACAAGAGCAAAATTCCATCTCAAAAAAAAAAAAAAAGAAAGAAAAGAAAAGCCGTCCATCAGCCCTCAGTAATCTCTCAATCTCAGGCCCAGAGAAGTAACTGCCCAAAGTTGTATAAGCAAAATGGTAAGGGAGGTAATTTTTTTCCTGTCATGTAATTGCTTCTGGACAAGCCAAAATATGGAGATGATGAACATGTTCAGGAAATGCTGCTTGGAGAAGGGTAGGATGCCATGCTGGTCATAGATGAAGAAGTATGAGAAAATTAAAGCATTGTCAAAGGCAGTTTCCTTCCCAGGTAGCCCAGGTGACGTACACCAAGCCACCCAGGAATCTTTGCTGTGCCCAGGTAAGCAGAGGCTACTCTCTGATGTCTGATGAATGAGTCGTCTTCAAGTTAAGCTTCATCGGCTTCATCATGTTTTCCTTATCCCATGACCACAGCTAAGTTGACCATATGCCTTGTTTGCCTAGGACAGTACCAGTTTACATCTGTTGTCCTGGCACTATTAACAGTGCATCCTTCTACTCTCTGAAGTATCCCCTTTGGGCAATAAATTATATGGTCACCCTGCCCATGGACTATGCCATCAAACCTGCTCAGCCTGGAATCCAATGCGCCATCAATCTGCCAAAAACCTGCCCACACAACCTGCTCTCTCCTTTCTTCCCACCATCCATTGCTCAGCTGATGCTCTTTTCATTGTCCACAATCCAGGTCATTCTATTCGACACATAGTTATATTGTTTGTAATTTACTTCAAAATGCAGATAGCATAGTGTGTATGTGTGTGTGTGTGTGTTCATTTTAATCTACACCCTAGAGGTGATTGATGAGTGTGTGTAGCTTCTTAATAAGGACTGCATACTTCAGAGGTGCATAGCTAGTATTTTAAAAACTCAAAGCAGAAACCGTAGCTCCAGAGGCATCTATGGCAGGCATCCAGCTTTCTTTATTTCTGGTTATGACCAGTGGCTGTGTTAATTAGAATAATAGACATTAGAAAACATGATTTTATTGATGGCTAGAATATGGAATTGGCTTGCAGTGTCGTACAAGCAGTCTTGTCCTTATACAAATAAGGTATAAGGAGCCAGGTTCAGTCGCTCACTTCTGTAATCCCAGCACTTTGAGAGATAAAGGTGGGCAGATCACCCAAGGCCCGGAGTTTGAGACCAGCCTGGCCAACACAGCAAAACCCTGTCTCTACTGAAAAAAGAAAGAAAAGAGAGAGAGAAATTAGCCAAGCATGGTGGCACATGCCTGTAATCCCAGCCACCTGGGAGGCTGAGGTGGGAGAATTGCTTGAACCTGGGAGAAGGAGGCCGGAGTGAGCCGAAATCACACCACTGCACTCCAGAACTCCTGCCTGGGCAACAGAGCAAAATTCCATCTCAAGAAAAAAAAATAATAATAATAAGGTGTAAGAATCTCGTGGGAGCAATTTTCCCGTCACTTTGGAATGGTGTCCCTGGGGTTAGGAATTCAATGCGTCCCCTATCTTTCCTTATCAGATTAGGTCACCAGAACTGTGCCACAAGAGTATTGCTGCATCTGCCTCAGTGCACACTTTCACACAAGGACAGAGGGACATGGCCCATGTTGCTGACAGGACAGGGTTGTTGACGAAAATAAATAAACTGTAAAAAAAAAAAAAAAAAAAAAAAAAAAAAGAGGTTTTTCTGTGAGCCAGTGAGTCACTGTGGCCTGAGTGAGGAACAGCCTCAAAAGGTCCTGAGAAACTGAGCCTTGTGGTGGTGAGGTTACACATTGTTTTTATACTTCAGGGAGGCAGAAATTGTGGGTAAAATCATGAATCGATACATGAAAGGTATATATTGGTTCAGCCTAAAGAGGTAGGATAACTTGAAGTAGAGGGCGGGCAGTGATTAGCTTACAGGTCATACGTGGATTAAAAGATTTTCTGACTGGTAATTGGTTGAAAGAGTTAAGCTTTGTCTAAACACTTGAAGTCAGTAGAAAGAAATGCTTGAGTTAAGATGTAAGGGGGATGTGGAGAACAGCGTTCTCATTATGCAGATGAAGCCTCTGGGTTACAGCCTTCAGAAAGAATAACTGGCAAATGTCTCTTTTGGGACCTTAAAAGTTGTCATCCATGTAGTTAATCTCTCCTAGATCTGGGAAAAGCCCAGCTGTATTATTGGAGAATCTCTACAGATGCAAATTTTCCCCACTAAAGATGGTTTTGCAGGGCCGTTTCAAAATATATCAAAGAAATACATTGTGGGGTTAAATATTCTGATTTCTTTCAGGGTCTGCTGCCATGTGATGCTATGCCAGAGTCAGTTTGGAATTTGGTATCTTATTGCCAGAAGGACTCTGTGGTCAGTCTTATGATCTCTATTTTAGTGTTGATGCTGGTCAGCTCTGCCTAAACTCCAGAAGGAGGAGGGTATAATGAGGTATAATGAGGCATGTCCCACTGCTTTCCTGTTATGGCAGAGAATTCAGGTTTTCAGGTTTCTCTGGGGTTCTCTTGGCCCAGGGGGTATCTGGTCAGTTGGTTGAGGAGGCTTAGGATTTTATTTTTGGCTTACAGTTTGCGTGACTGTTTTCAACTTGCCTGCTAATAAACTTGTATGCATATGGCAGAACTGAGTACTTACTACAAGGAGGGCTGACTACTTGGTAAATTATAACCTGGAAGCAAGTTAGTGGGAAAACTGGCATTTATCCCTTTTCTACCTTTTACTTTGGAGACAACCAATATCTACAGAGCATAACTAAATAATTGGCATGGGTCAATTTGCAAGGAATTCCATGCCTCTTTGCATGTGGTCTCCTCTAGCAGATTAACCCTCCTTCATATTCTCCATCCTAATTTGTGCTCATCCTTCCAAGGCCAGTTCAAGTACTCCTCATAACCAAAGAGTCTCCTGGCTACTCCAGCCCTTTTGAGTGCTTATTCTGAACTCCTACCCTGCTTAGAGCTGGAGGTATACAAACCAATACCTGGTTATATAATCTAAGTTGTTTTATTTTATTTTTATATGCATACTTTTTCAAAAAACTGAGTTATAACCATCCTGAGCGTGGAAATGTATTCCCCTTCCCCTGGAGCCAGTTTAACAGCCTGATCCCAAGGTAAACGCATATCGTATACTCAGTAAATACTTGCTCGTCAATCAACTGACTTAAGAACCTGAACCAATAGGCCTTGAGCCTCCATGTATTTGGGCTATGAGGAAAGACAGAGGCCAGTTGCTGAAGGATGTTGAATTCCAGGCTACAGATTTAGTTTTGGTGGTGGATGAAATTAGGAGCCATCATAGGCAGTTATTGTTACATTTCCATGTGAAATACGGGGCCAGAGGAACAATCTCAGAACATCTGTCCAGGGCTGGAGGCCAAGACATATGCTCCAGATGTTACTCAGGGATCTATGAATGCACTCTTCCTGCTCTGCTGGCAATGAGGTAACAGAGGGAAGGAGGCAAGATCCAGGGAGAAAACTGGTGAAATAAAAGAGACACTGGAAGGTGCACCACCCGAGAGTAGTCGATTTCTATGTTCTGAATACGGTGCTGTAAATATCAGCATCTTAGAATCTCAGAGTGAGAAGGGCCCTGGGAGATCACCTGGCCCAGCCTCCTTCCCAGTGCAGGATTATTAACCATGGCAGGGCTGATGTTAATTAGGGTCCCCTGCTGCTTCTCCTGGAAAGCTCCTTTTCTCAAGGGTCTGTCCCTCAACTTTTATATCCGGTTAGGCAACTGCCCAGAGGACATTTTCCCAGTACAAATACCCTTTTGTTTCCTTTTGGATTCACTTCTTTTAAGTGTTTTCCTTACAAATAAAACAACACAGAAGCGGGTGTCCAGGTGGTGCATGTTGTATCTCCTTTGCTACCCCTCATTTTTCTAATTAATTGGTCCATTTTCAAAGCAAAAGCTGGCAGGCGCTTGCTCCTTTAGGGTCTTTCTAACCCTGCCAAAAACAGCCATGTTAAAAAACCTATTTTATAACTAGGTTTTCCAAAGTTACAGCCTCTCTCATTCCAACCAGCTTGGCGAGAAGGAGGCCAAAACACAGATTAAGCCATTTTCTCCTCGTTATCGCCCCATTAAACTTGCAAAGATGCTGAGGAAGCCCAGCGCTTCATCTACCTGTTCTGGCCAGGGAACCAGCAAGAATTTAGCACCTTCCTCTGAAAGGAGCCATTTATCCAATGAGTCAGGGAGAGGCTCCTCCTTTCCTGGCTGGAAGAAGAAACCCTACAAGTAAAATGCAGTAAAACCTTGGCGGCTCAGAACCTGGGGGGAATGAATCATTCTGGCAAGGAAAGTTTTTCAGGTTTCTTAGGGTGACTTCTTTATTTTTTTCCTTGAGATGGAGTCTTGCTCTGTCACCAGACTGGAGTGCAGTGGTGCAATTTTGGCTCACTGCAACCTCCGCCTCCTGGGTTCAAGCAACTCTTCCGCCTCAGCCTCCTGAGTAGCTGAGACCACAGGCACGTGCCACCATGCCCGGCTAATTTTTGTATTTTTAGTAGAGACGGGGTTTCACCATGCTGGCCAGGATGGTCTCAATCTCTTGAACTTGTGATCTGCCTGCCTCAGCCTCCCAAAGTGCTGGAATTACAGGCGTGAGCCACCGCGCCTGGCCAGGGTGACTTCTTTAGTCTTCAAAATAATTACAGCTATTTTGGAAGAATTTTTTTTTTTTTAGATGGAGTTTCACTCTTGTTGCCCAGGCTGGAGTGCAATGGTGTGGTCTCTGCTCACTGTAACTTCCACCTCCCAGGTTCAAGTGATTCTCCTGCCTCAGCCTCCTAAGTAGCTTGGATTACAGGCGTCGACCACCACACCTGGCTAATTTTTTGTATTTTTGTATTTTTAGGTTTCTCCGTATTGGCCAGGCTGGTCTCGAACTCCCGACCACAGGTGATCCTCCCGTGTCGGCTTCCCAAAGTGCTGGGATTACAAGCCCAGCTTGGAAGAAATTTCTGTAGGGTATATTCTGTATTTCCATGTCTGCTTAAATAGAGACTACTGACCACAAGTTGATCTTGTCTTGATTGCCGAAAGCCATCGTATTGGCATCTATTCTCCTAGCTTAAATGAATGATGTGAGGCATGAAATACTGGTAGTTACACCCAGAATGCAAAATGCTTTGCATTCTCACACCTGCATATAATAGTGTTTATGCCATTTATATGAAACTCTAGTGAGGGCAATGTCATCTGTTGTGACAAAAAGCTGATCAGAGGCTGCTTGGAGTGGGTGGCAGGGAAGGAAAAGGAGTAGGAAGGATGGAAAGGAGGGATGGCAAAGGGGCATCAGGTAATTAGGGGGAAAGATAGGTATTTCATTATTTTGATTGTGGTGATGGTCTCAAGAATGTATATGTTTGTCAAAACTTAGTAAATTGCATACTTTAATAAGTGCCATTCATTTTATATTAATTGTGCTTCTGTGAAGACATTTGACTACATACGTATGTAAATAAAAACTGCATACTTATTTACCAAAATTCTTGTGAGAGCACTTGTGTACCAATTCAGGAGGTGAACATTTAGTGAGAAGAAGGAGGTCCAAGAGGCAGGCAAAACACAGGGCTGTCTGGGCAGACCCCTCAGCCAGCAGGGTGGCAGGGGCACCTGCACTGTAGTGTGCAGATCTCAAAGAAAAGACGAATGCCAATCATAGTCACCATTTGCCGAGGGCTACCTCTGCCACAGGCTTGCTCTCAGCATTTCACAGGAGCTGACTCATTTACTCCTCAGACAACCCCAGGACACAGAGGAGCACAAAATTTTTACCTATTTTATGGGCAAAAGAAAAGAAAGATTAAGGCAAAATGGGCTCTAAATGTGAGAGGTCATCTAGAATGTACATTTAAAAGATGGTTTCCAAAGCTCTGTGACTTTGCAGACCAAGATAGACCCACAGAAGTAAATATATTTATACGCTATTGTGACTAAAGTGCTTAAGAACTTTATTTCTTATTCTTCAGTTGGCATAATGAGAATTTGGGAACTTCCTTTACTGCTGCCACTGCAGTAAAGGAAGTTGCCAAAGTTTTTTTAAAAAGGAATCTATGCAGCTGTCACATGAACTGAAACATGTGGCTACTGCACGCACACCCCCAGTGTTGTCAGTGCTTCCTCGTGCTGCTGGCTGGGGTCTAAAGTGGCTGTAATGGAGGGTTAACAGGAAATTCTCATTCAATAGGGAAAGCAAAATGCAATTGTTCTTTGGGGTCCCAATACGCGGACTTCCACTTACAATGAAGGGCAATGCCTGTGATTCAACTTTTATACAGGTTCTATTATTACACACAAATCCTGAGGCAAACCATTCAGCACTGACCATGCCTCAAGGAACAAAAGCAACACAGGTTTTTGAACAGGATGCTGAACAAACACGATACCAGAAATTGTCCCTTTACCTTGAATTATTAGTTTCCACAAGAAGAAACTGAGACTAATGTCAGAACCTGTTTGTATGGTATACCACCATGTATAGTAAACTATATACAGTTCTCATGTTAAAATTGGACTTCATCTGTTTCAACACACACTTTAAGTTAAAAAAAATTTCAAAGATTATTATTAATAGGTGTCAATGCTGGGTGGGCTTAGTACAGAGCTCAGTGCCTGGCACACAATAAACACTTACTAAATTAATGAATGGAGTCAAGATCCGGTTGCCCAGAATAAGCACCAACTTTAGCTTACCCTTGTTTTCTAATCGGACAAGGTGTGTTAAAGGCTAGTTGGCTATAAGTGGTATAAGCTTCTTTAGACATACAGCAGGAGTTTTACCCCTTCAAACTTCCCACCATGCCTAGCAAAAACGTTATGTGCTTCATGAGCCTTCAGTAAAGATTCATGAGCTAACTGACTGTAATTTACTGACTCTACAATTTTTGTCAAGACCAGTTCTGGTACAGATCCACTATTATTTTCTAGGTATATTGTAGAATATAAATTATACTGTCAATACAAATTAAAGGGCATTAAACTGTGCTTTGAATTTCAAGAAAATACTCTTAAAATTATCTTAGATAGCGCCTACCGGCATTATGACTCTTTCCCAAACACCTCTTTTCTAGTATAATAACTTCTACAGGTTTACTCTTAGAGTCAGTCACTGGCTTTATTGCTTGCTGTAGCCACTACTACAAATAAAGTTTTTTTTTTTTTTTGCATCTCTAAATATTTTCATCTTTTGGTTCCAGACTCCTCTGCTTGATCCTCTGAGAAGGCAAATAATTTCTTCTGTCAATGGATATGATTCCCCAGAAGATACTGATGCATTTGGGAGTATAATTTGGCTGAGGAAGGAGATAACCTGAAACCACAAACCACCCTAAACACTCTATTATTAGCAAAGAGAAAAAAGCCAAATTGAGTTGGAGAAAAGCCTCGCTGAATGATAAATTGCCAGAGCTGTGTAGCTCAGGAGATTTCAGCCCATTTATCCCAGTTGCATTTTTATGAATTCTTGAGGAAAGAACTTTGAAATAGAAAGACTAATAGTCAGGATCTGAGTGGCTGCATTTGCTCCCAAAGGTGGCTTGAATCTTCAGAAACATGGCTGGGAAATTCACTGTGCAAATGTCGCCAGAACCAAGCCTTTATGCTGCTCTCCTAGTGCAAAATTGCATCACCCCCATGGTTGCCAGCACTTTTATTTCAATCTAAGCGCTGGACTTAGTTTAGGAACCATAATTCCAGAAATTTCTCTGCAGGACAGGATAGCAGTTGTCAACCTGGATTGAGGGTTTGACTCAACTTTGCATTTTTTTATTCCTCTTTAGGTCTTTAATTCTCTTTGATGTATGGTTATGCGTGTACCTGTCTTATTTCCTCTCTCCTTCTATTTTGGAAGTCTCTCAAGAGAAGTTTCTACAGCATCAATCCAGGACCTGGTCCTTAATTATTAGTGGGCACAATTATATACAGTGATTCCTTAGTATTTGTGGGAGGCTGGGCAAGATCTCCCATGGATAACAAAATCCATGGATACTCAAGTCCCTTATATAAAATGGTATCATATTTTCATATAACTTATACACATCATTCCATGTAATTTTAATAATCTTTAGATTACTTATAATACCTAATACAATGTAAATTCCATATAAATAGTTATGTTGTATTGTGTAGGGAATAGTGACAAGAAAAGAAGTTTGTACATGTTTAGTACAGGTGCTAACATTTTTAGTACAGGTTCAGGTGTTTTTGATCCACAGTTGGTTGAATCTACAGATGTATAACCCACAGATGCAGACGGCCAACTGTATTTGAAACACAGAATTGATTGCCAAGGAGAAATCTAGCAGTATGAAAAGAAAGTAAATCCACCACATTAGTTGATTGGAATGTTACAGCTTCCCTTAACTTCAGAGGAGTTTTAGAAGAGGCAGGAGTAGACATGGATTTTGAAGGGGACAGCTACGTTTTTTAGACCCATCCAGCTGTACTCAAGAGCAGAGCTAATGCTTCTCATTGTTAACCTCACCTGCTGTCTGCACAGAGGAAGGTTAAATGTGGCCTGAACTCCAATGATACGAAGAGATCACTTCATATTTATAAGTAGAAAATATTTGTGTTTCTGTGTTTGATGCAGGAAAATAGATGGAACAAGAATGCTAGAATGTTGAGGATTATTCAAGTAATGGTATATGAGGGTATATGAAAGATTAAATATTTTAAAAATTATGTAAAAATGAAAAAAGAAAGGGTTACTTCCTTGCCACCCTTAGAAACGTGCTGAGGGAAGAGCAGCCCCCTGCTGCTTGTCAAAATTTTTATATAGTTTAAAATAATTTTGTATCTGTATAAGGGGATATTACAGAAGACCTGACCTTAGGTTTTACTTCACTGGTTTCCCAAATCTGAAGACAAAGGGAGTTAGATGTCCATATATTCTAAAGAGGAATGCCTGAACATCTTCGCAGTTCTTGCTAGGAATATGGCTGTTGTGTGGTGAATGGCGTCATATGTGTCTCTGATCATTTCAACCAAAAGTCTTACAGAATTTGGGGCACAAAAATATTTATCAATAATTTTGGCTATGTATTTTCTTATGTTCCTTGGACTTATATCATCATTCATATATTTTTCTATCACATATTTTTTGAAAATGCATGAAGCACTTCCATGTTTGTGTGGTATAAGTAATTTTGTCCTCACAACAACCACATAAATTCAAGAAGTCAGAGATTATCTCGAACTTTTAGTTCAAGAATTGGAGACTCAGCGCAACAGCTTCTCTAGCTAGTGAGTGGCAATGAAAGACTTGATCCATGATCTTTTTATTTCAAAACCCAATATTCTGTAACACAAGACTTCCTGAATTGGAAACGGCCTGAGGAACAGCATGTTAAGGGTTTGAGGGCGATGCCTCTGGCGGGAGAGTGAAGACTTGCCTGGGTGTGTCACATCCATGACCTCACATCCGTGTGCAGAGTGTGAAAAAGATCTATGTGTGCTAATTCATGAAGCCCATACTCCATGTTCCTGTGTACTATTTGGGATGGGCAGACATCCTGCCTTCTTTAGTATATCCTCCATCACTCAAAGATAGGGCATGGCTAACATTTCACATTCATCTCTCCTCAGCCTCTGGCAACCATGCACCATCATCACTTAACACAAAAATGTTTTCCCAGCCTCCCATCAGAAGACCCATGTGCTTTGAAATGCAGCCTCAAGTCTAATGATAAATTTTCCCCCAGCTACCCACACTCTTTTGCCTGTGACCAATTGCCTGTGACCAATTTCAAGTCCAGCTGGCCAGGCTTAGGGGTATAATTGGAAACCAAAAAAAGAGTCTGTCTTGATGTAACACAAACACTCAGAGTCACAGTCATAGCCCTGGCCTCACTGGCTCCTTGCTTGACCCCAGTGAATGAGCTGACTGGGACATCAGTTCTGCTTGCTTTCCAGATCTCAGCTTATATACTGAAAGACTCATCAACCCAGCTGGTTTGGACCCACCTTCAGTCACTGAAATCCAAAATTATTTAATTTTTGAGCCTCAGTTTCCTCAACTGTAGAATGAGATACTTATTTCCTTTTTGCTGAATGATTATGAAGATTAAGTGAGATTATGTATATAAAGCACTTGTCACTACACATAGCATAACATCAATAAATGGTGCCCACAATAACAAGGATAAGTTTACAAGTATTATTTATTATATTGTAAAAAAACATGATGGCTTGGAATTTAAGCTGGGTGTCTGCTTGAGTTTACCTAATTTTTGGGGGGCTCAATGCAAATATAATATCTCATTCTATACTTTTCCTTCCCAAATAAACATCTGTTTCTGGTCAAGCACTGTCCTGGGCACTGTGGGAGTTACAAAGAAGAAAAAGATGCATTTCCAGACTTGCAGGAATTAGAATCTCACAGCAGAGGCAAGGCATACTCAAATGAAAGAATTGGATAACAATACAGCCTGGTGGCAATTGAGAAAAGTGGAAAAAAACCCTTTCATTCTTGCTCCACTGAGTCTTACCCCCTCCAAATAAATTACCTCAGGTGTCAGTCACCAGCTTTGGCACCAAATGCTCAATGGAAACTTCCCTGGGACACAGTCTTTTCTATTTGTAGAGGGTACTGCAGTCTACAAATCGATGGTTCTTTGAAGATATGCTAGGGAGGAGGACGGGTATCATTGCAGAGACGGGGGTGCTGCTAGCATGCACACATACACACTCATCATCCCCAAGGCTCCCCAAGTTCAGTCTCTTTGAAATGAACTTGCCTCAGTATCTTGCAAGAAATATATAATTGTATGGCCATTTTCTCCGTCATAATCTGCTCCATAATACAGAAGAAATGCTACCTTGCCAAAGGAAATAAGACATTGGCAATCAGCATGTCTCCTCAGACCTTGTCAAAGCGCCATAACTGTAACAAAATAAACAAATAGATCATCAAAACATTTCTTTCCCTTTCCCCTCACTTGTCTCTCCTTTTTTTCTTTCACTTTGAATGCTCCATTAGAGTGTAGAAAATTTCACAGTTTTCTCCAGCTCTGGAAAAATCGTTAGGCCCTTCTGCTGGTCGGCTTTGGAAACATTTGGAACAAATTATCTCTACTTTTGGAATCTGAATAAAGGAATGTGAGCCTCACTGGAGAAATGTGAAATCTAGGGCGGGATTCGCAAAATGGTTTAAGGTTTGCTTTTGCACACATACTTTTTTTGAGTTTGTTTGGGTTTGGAACATATTATAAGAAAAATAACAAGATTTGCAATGTGCTTTTCATAAAAACCAATTGGCTCCTCCTCCAGTGCTCCCCCATCACCTTGCAGGAGCTCCCATCTTTAGTATTAGGCATATGCTTCTTACATAACATGAAATCAACCAGTTAGGGTCAGGGAAGAGGAGAAAGATTTTCTGGGAATTTGTTCTTGACCAAATCACAGATTTAATCCTATTGTTATTGTATCAACTTCTTGATACCCAAATACCGCTCCAAGAAGTTAATGCAGCCCCTGAGGCAATTACTGAGACTTCATGGATCTCAATACTGAGCTGTCTTATCTGAGCTCCAGAGCAGCTGTCTCAGGGCATAACCTCAGTGCAACTCAAGCCCTGTAAAGGCTCTGGCAGAGCTGGCTTTTGTCTGGTGCTGCTTTCCATGGCTTTGCCCATCATTCCTGCCTCTGGCTCTGTGGTTGATGTTCAGTGGTAACAAGGTAGAGGACCTGTAAGGCTGAAAGATGGCACAGACCTCCTACCTCAGCCATAAGCAGCTTTCTGAGATGCTTTTGCTGGGGTCTTCAGGGCCACACTTCCTTCTTGCTCTGCAGACACAAGCACCTTCAGAAGGAGAAGGCACTCACTTTCATACAAAAGGCAGGAATAAAGAGTCAGGTAACCAGGCCTGGGAAAAGGGAGCATGAGGAGGACAGGGAACAGAGAGCTCTAAAGCCTCTGTTCCAGGAAGAAAAGCCTTATGGGGTAACATTTTCTTTCTTCCATTTTGCCTTTTCAGTTGCCAAGAGAGCTATGTTTACCAAACCTGCTTAGCTGTCTAGATAGCATATTTCCAACATTCTCTTCAGCTATCCCCCTACAAACATGATATCTGTCAAGTCATGTCCTTGTCATTTTTCATTGAGAAAAAGGTAGGCACCATAATCTCTCTATAGTTTATGAAGCCTCATTCAGAGGCTCTTTATGAATTTGCCAGACCTTATCATTCCCTTCCCTCACTCCTACCCCTACAATTTAGGTAAATATGCATCACACCCAACCAATGCCGTGACAAAAGTGCCTGGCCTAGTCCATCAATGGATAAATACATAAATAAAACGTTTTCAGCCTCAAAAAGGAAGAAAATTCTGACACATGCTACAATGTAGATGAACCTTGAAAACCCCATGCTATGTGAAAGAAATCAGATACAAAGGACAAATATGTATATGATTCCACTTACGTGAAGTACCTAGAGTAGTTAAATTTATAGAGACAGAGATAGAATAGAGGGTATCACAGACTGGAATGGGGAAGAGAAGAGAGACTGAGGGTTTTTTAACGGGTGAAGGGTTCCTGTCTGAGTATGGGTTTCTGGTTTTTGTTTGGGATGATGACAAAGGTCTGGAGGCAGACAGCAGCGAAGGCTGCCTGGCACTGTGAATGTGCTTAATGCCACTGAGCTGTACACTTAAAATGGTAAAAATGGTAAATTTTACCAAAAAAAAAGCACCTAGGCTATTGACTTGCAAGCCCTTATTACAAGAAAAAGAGCCCAAGTGCACAATCTTCAAGAGTAGAAAAATACATTAATTACATTATTGCTGCTACCCAGTAGATGGAATAGCTAGCTCATAATGGGGAACTGTGGTGCTTAAAACCTTGCTCAAATCAGGAGCATCTTGAATTGAGCATATTTTATTAAGAGCAGGGCTGTGTAACTCTCTACTCCCTCCACTGCCAGGAATTTCCTAATGAGAGAGCTGGCTAGTTGGATGGATGGATGGATGGATGGATGGATGGATGGATGGATGGATGGATGGATAGACAGACAGATGATAGATAGAATGATAGATAGATAGATTGATTGATAGATAGATAAACAGATAGGTCTCAAATAGAAGAGAAGGGCAAACAAAATCTGGTTCTGTGAAGTCCTGGTTGTTGTAGGAAAGCTGACTTTGCGCTCTCCACTCTCACCTACACCTAAGGCCCTCTATTAAAATCTAGACCAAAAAAAAAAAAAAAAAACCAGTTTAGGCATGAGGCTTCAACAAGGCTCCCTACTGCTGGACAGGAATTGGGGGTAGGAAATGTGTAGAGCCTGTCCTAAGTCCATTCATCCAACTGGCACAAGGAAAGAGGTGTGCCTGGAAAGGCCAGCCTTCATGCCTTAACATTTGGGTTCAGGAAGCACAAGGACAAGCACTCTGCCCTTTCACACAGGAACCTTGCTCACTGGTAAAATGTGTCTGCATAAAAGACCTTACCTCTAGGCAATTCCATTAGCTTCTCCTTCCTTTGAGTGCCAGGAGACTAGGGGGAGATGACTCAAAAGGAGTGACTGAAGGAGCAGAGAAGTTGGGAAGAAGTGCTTTTGCTCCTCCCTTCCATGTAACTTCTAGGCAGTCTGGAGTCCTTTCTCTTCTTCATCAGTGCTTTCCCATACATTTTAGATAGTGATAATATGATTCCCACATTCAAGGGTATACTCCTATAGTTTTGAGAAGATACAGAGAATCCAAAGGAGGTGACACCAAGAGAAAAAGGGAATCATTATTTATGAGGATCCTAGCCAAATTTTGGGACTGAGGAGTAAGACCTGTGAAAAATGTACATTCAGGTGGAAAATTGTGGTGCTTGGGACTTTACTCATACGTGTATTTCGGACAGAGCATCTCATTGTTTTTCTTCTGGCTAAGAAGATGCAAGGAAAAAGATAGTTTAAAACAAATGGCACCATCTTGGTAATCCCCTTTTTAATTCAGTAAGATGGTAGGAAAGTGTGAAAGAGAGGCCACCTAGCTAGAAATCAGGAGGCCTGGGTGGGTGTGAATGAAAGCTCTGCCATTGTATGTGGCTCTGAGTAAGTCACATCCCTGCTTGAATCATCAGCCTGAATCTGGAGCAGTGGTGTAAGCCAGGTGTTCTTTGCAATTGCTTGGAGTGTTTTTCTCTAAAAAGCATTTATGACTGGACTTCACCCTCACTCACTGATTTAGATGCTGTATGTTGGAGGGTGCAGCAAGAATTGAGGAGTATGCTGGGGAGAGGAACACAGGCTCATAGGCTTGGAAACAGTTCTCATGCGTCCCTGGTTAGCGCCCACTGATCAAGATTACAGCTTAGGTCACCTTTAGTTCACGATTCCTATGATTCTATAAAAAACAGAGACTGAATGCCCACCAAGACCATTAAACACGGCTGTTACAAGGATCAAATGAGAAAATAATGTACATGGATGTCCTAGAAGTTAGTGCTAGACAAATGTAAGCAATTATTAAGACTCCCATAATTCTGTGTATTATCCAAGTGGTTCATCAAATATTAACCAAACCTTCTTAGATTAGAAATTCTGCAATGTAAGTCTGGAGAATAGTATCTACACTTGGCACTTTCGTTTGAGTTTCTCCTAGGGAGAAGACTTACCAGTGTAATAATATTCTTGCTTGTTTTCTGGTTATGTGAATGTATGTAAGTCACAAGAGGACAGTCCTATGAATGTATCCATTTCCCAGCAAAGGGGAGCTGTGGAAAACCTGTTACCTATGTAAAACCTGCCCATTTTCCCCAGCTCGGAAGTTGTGTATCCTGAAAGTTTCTGGTCCTCTGGGTGTGGGTCACTGACATTGATGCCACCCATTGCTCAGAAGCTGAGACTCACCCCTTGACTTCTAGAGGGAAGTCTTTGCCGAGAAACCTTCATTTCCATTGAGCTAATGAGAGCGCTGTCACCTAAATTTTCATTGTTTTAAGAGCAAGTGGAGGCTGACAGTTTCCTTTCAAGCTTGAATGATGAAGAGAAAACATCCCACAGCCTCATCTGGCTGGCTTGCTGCGAGGTAATGAGCCCTGCACAGCACCCATCTTTGCTAGACTGGGATGACCTTATGTCTGGTAATGCATCAGGGAGGAGTGAAAAATGCACCGCAGGTCCCGCCAACAATTCCCCCAGGATATGCTGAATGTGCCAAACAGTTTAGTAAATAGATCTCGAGTTACGGCATTGAAACATATTCCAACATATTGCAACAGAGAATGTCTCAATCTAAAGGTCATACTTTACTTTGCAAAGACCCAGTGTGAAGGGGTTTAGTGAGGGGTAGGAGGAGAGTGGCTGAAAGGGGAATGTCATGGAGGTGAGGGTCAGGAGATAAAATATTCATAGCATTTAAAAACAAATTTCACAACCTTCCCTGGCTAATTGCATTCTAGTCTCAGTCCAGACAGGGCATTTCATTTGCTGTCAGTCTTTGTTCCAAGACTTGCTGGAATTTCTTGGGATAGGGTAACAGCCCCAGGAGGTGGGGTGAGGGGGTGGAAGGGGAGCTGAGCCTACCCTGCAGAAGCTAGGAGGGTGTGACATGATCGGGTGAGGCCAGGATGGAGTTCAGAGGCTTCAACTCTCCTGACTTCTTGTTTTCTTTGCTTTTAGAGTCCTTGGGGGAGGAAGAAAAAGGACTTAGAGATGTGAATCTCGCTTAAAATAATTGTCGGAGATTGCTTGGGCGCAGAAAAGAGGACAAAGATTGGAAAAACTTGGATCAAAGCTGGTTTTGCAAGTACAAGGAAACAGTGGCTGCCTTCGTGGTGTGGCTTAAAAAATGCATGGAGAAGGGACATACTGGACCCATTACTATGGCTTCATTACTGAGGATCCTTAACAAAGTGTTTTACTTTGACTCAACAGTACTTACTGAAGAGTTATTATGTCTCTAGTAATGTATGGGACATGGAAAGTTCAATATCTACCTTTGAGAAGCTTCCTCCAATTTAATAGATGGGCATACACCCCACAAACCCACTAAACAACGCGTTTGTGCTTTCAAATTACAATGTCTCTTTCACATTTTCTCTTTTGCCTCCTTTCCCCGTAGCCATTAAACCTACACGCTCCCTTGCATGCATATTACATGGGGCACTAAGTGTAGTTCAACAGTCATCTGAGAAGAGTGATGAAAACCCAAAGAAAAACCTGTAACTTCTCAATGTCTGTTAGTGCAAATGCCCCAGAAAACACAAGGTATTTTTGGTCTTGGGAGGTGGAAGGCAGGATAAGGCTACAGATTGGTGTTTGGAACCTGCCTTGGCAAACAAGTCCACTGGGGTAGGAACCTTAATTCAATCGGGCAGCACACAGGAAGTGCGTGGATGCTGTGGGGCATCCCTGGTTTCCCCACAACACACTGACTCCATGTCATTAGGCTGAATCCTATTAAACTGCTAATGTTTAACTGTTTTTAAACTACAAAAATGACAATATATGTTCTCTTGGTCCTGCTCAATGTAAAAACAAAACAAAAATACCACCTGGCTGCATCCTAATGAATGATGGTCTTGAGGTATGCAATTCAGACCTTATGGACCTCACGAGGCTATTTTCTCAGGATAAACTAATTTAATACAAATTTAATATAAAGCAGAATTTGAAAGAGCCATGATGAAAGCAAACACAATCAAAAGGAGAGAGAAAAAATATGGTCAGATTTAGGAATTTGTACTTCTTAAATCTCCATTTCTCTCTCTTCTTCCCTTTGTCCTTCCCAAACTTGTTAAATCTTTATGGGCAAATACTTTAAGGGAGGATATAGCTGGCTGAGAAAAGTCTCTAAAGGATGATGTTTAACACAATGGTAGCTTCTGGGAGAGGTCCTCCACAAGGAACAGGGAGAAACAACTGGGAAGGAGAGGAGACATTGCAAAAGATGTATCTGCTTCTTTCATAGTTCTGTAAATAATCAGTTTACTGAGGTTATTGTTCCAACACTCTCAACGTGTTGCATTAGTTAGAATGCATTATTGAACATACATAGTATTTATGCAGCAAAAGCCCAGCTTGGTTCCCATCATAATTAGTTTACCCTGAAAAAATAGCCTTGTGAGGTCCATAAGGTCTGAATTGCACACCTCACGACCACTATTCATTAGGATGCAGCCAGGTGGTATTTTTGTTTGTTTTTACATTGAGAAGGACCAAGAGAATATAGTTTCAACTTTGCATTCATCTCTGTTGTCTAATTTTGCATTTCAAAATAATTATTAGAAAACGTTTGTGTGATCTTCCAGTTTATCAATTCAAGCGTTGACAAAAACAGGTTATGCTGGATGACTTCTAAGGTTCTTCCAACTCAAAGAACCTCAGTGTCTCTGATAAAGTGAAAAAAGTACTGGGCTGGGAGTCACATATCGAGGTTTCAAGTTAACTCTGCAAATAGATTGCTGTGTGGACTTGAGAATTAGGCTTGATGAAGACCATTTTGCCAATCCATATCGGGGGGGAACGGACCAGATACCTCATGAGAGCTCAACACAAAATTCCTTGAGAGGCTAAAAACAAAGAGAATTTTCTAATTGCAAATGGGAGAAGAGGAGGTGGTAGATCAGGAAATGACATTTGCTGACCTGATATGTTATGAATCTACCTGAAAGGTCAAACAAATGTGTAACATTTATCAGATCGATGGTGTTCACTTTGATGGGAAATTCCACGTGTCAGGACGCTCCGTTAAGTCCCATTCTATTCTTAGGCACGAAGTTGATGTCATTAGCCAATTGTCAACAGGCCTGCCCTTGGAAATGTCTCTTTAAGCCGGCTTACTCAGTTAGTGTTCATTATGATTCCTCATTTGAAAATAAGAATTGATACACTGAGTCACAGAGTGTTTAGGTATTCTGTCTAAATGGCCACAGCCTCCGGGTTCCAGGCTCTAATTATGATGACCTAACCAGTATACGTCCAACACTAAATTATACAATTTATTCTATGCGAAAACGTAAGATGTGACAATCCTAACCAGGCGGACATTTTTGCAGCTGGATAAAATGAATGATGAAAGTATTTGCCATTTATTCCCACTTTGGGCTGCTCCAGATTAAGCCCTGGAGAACAAACTGTTCTTCTATTTTCTAGGATCAAAATAATCTAAATTTTTAAATATGTGTTCTGTCATCAAAAACATCACTGACAGATCAGAATAATCCTCCTTATCACCCCCTTGTTCCACACCATCCAGCATGTCTCCATCCGATTCTCAACCAAAAACCAAAGCAAAACAAAAATGTCAGACTGCCTAAGTCTTCAATGACTCAGTTGACAGGGCATTGCAGAATCAGCCAGACAGAACATGCTGAAACCTCTCCACCTTCCTACTGACTGGTGCCCTTTAGGAGCCTCTCCAAATGTCCTTCTGCTCTTTGCAGCAGCTCTAAAAATAGTGGATGACTGCTCGGTACAGGTGCTGTTTGTGCAAATGTTCTCTTTGCATTTAGCCTGCCTGCCTCCGTGATTAGTGCTCTGCAGACACACAGCATCCCCCGGACTCTGCTGTGTCAGCTCTTCTTTATAATAGCGCGGGCACTGGAGGATAATTCCGGGACTGCTGTTTATAGGGACTCTGTCTTTCCCTCAGAACACAGAGCAATTTTCTTCTCTCACCCCACCACTCAGGGCTCCATGCTCCAGAACAGCCTAGAGGGAACTTCAGGGTGTATCAGTGACTACAGTTTCCCACAGAATGGACTAGCTTTTTAAAAATGCATCTACTTTCCACCTAGAACTGGAATGCATGGGTGAGGAATAAAAAAATCAAGAGGTCAAAAGTATAGTTCTGTTCCTAGCTATTGTTCCTCGTGGACCTTGTAGTAATGATGTATTCATAAAATCGTAAGACGATATTTCTGGATAGAAGCTCTGAGATCATCTGGTCCCCTTGTTGTGGTTGGTGGGTCTTAGTATGCTTAATAATCCTGTAGTAAGCTTGTATCACCTGCTGATTTCCATAACCTACCCCTTCATATTCCTAGTCAACAGATCTTGGGGAAGCCCAGGGATCTGCCTTTATAAACATAAATCCAGATGATCTGGATGCAGTCGATCCTTAGACCAAATAGTGAGAGCCACGTCTCCCAACGAATTCTCCTGTGTAAACACAAGAAAACAGTCCCAGAATGTGGAAGCAATTCTCTCACTAGGGCTGCAGCTAAGAACCCTGGTTCAATGTCTTGTTGCCCTGAATTCTCCCCATGTGAAATTGCATAGTTTCCACTCAGTTCAAGCCCATGAGCACTGATGATGCAATCTTCATGCAGATGATGTTGTAGTTAAAGTTCAAAGGCACTGTTAGATGAGAAGGCAGTTTTCCTTCTGGAAAAGGAGTGGGTGTTGTAGCGACATATCCTGACCACTGAATTTTGGGGGTTTCTTGGGCCAGCCACTGTACCTCTCTTAGTCCATATTTCAAAAATAGCATAATAAAACAGCTGTCTTTCTTATGATGGCAAGCAATGGAATGTGGCTGAAAGTACTTGATCTGAACTAAATTTCAGCTGCAAGTCTAGACCATTTCGGACTTGACACTCTCACCATTCCTGCCAAGCTCAAAAAACCCTGCACCAGGATCACAAGGTGAGGTCAGTGTAATGCACTGCAAGGTGTCAGCCCCAGTCTGGGATTCACAGGAAAGCAGAAAGACATTCTCGCAAAAAAAAAAAAAAAAAAAAAAGACTATTAGGACTATGGGAAATTTCTCCAGCAGGGAGTCATGTCTTTGGGGAATAAGCACCCACCTCTGGATTTTCTTTCTTAGCATTGCATGTGGACGAGTTTGGGTTTTGTGACTCATGTGATGGGAGTACATGAAAGTCGTTAGCCTCACCTTGGGTGAGAGATCTTGCCCAGGGGTCCAAGGGTACAAAGCTTTGAACTCACACCTTTTAGAAACTGAAACCTGTGCCAAAAATTAGAGATCATCCAGTCCAGACTCCTTATTAAGATGAACTCCACCATCCGAGTTAGCTTATAGGTCTGGAAACAAGAGATAAGCTTCATAAACTGTTAAAAGTTGGTACCTCTGAAAGTACTTTTTAATTTTTGCAATATTGTTAAACAAACTAGAAAACTGAGGCAACTTCAGTGAATTTGCTGAGGACTCACAGGAATTTAATGGTGGAGTCTGGTCTCCTGACCCTGGGAAGAAAGTTTTCCCAAGACATCACTCAGATTTCCCAATTTTTTCAAGTACCAAACCTACCACTGAATATGCTATATTTATCTTCTCTTCTTGTATGGAGTAGAAAAAAAGCTCATTAGTTGCAGATGTTCTGTTTGCACCACAGCAAAGGAGAAACCCCAGCATTTCTGGAAAAAAACAATAATATACCCTACTGAAGCTATTTACATACAACTACTGCCCCCAGCAACATGAGACGAGCACAGTTTTATGATGTTGGGGCTCTGGACAGTTGCAGATCAAGTGTGCTGGGAGGGGCCTGGATTCAGAGAACAAAGTGTTTACTGGAATAAGACATCTCACCCAGGCAAAGTCTATAAACTTCAGAAGCCAAGACTGCCTTGTTCATTCACTCAACAGTATTTATTGAACACCTCCTAGATGCTGGACATGTGTTAGGCATCAGGCTAATGGAAAGATGGCCAAGGTCCCAGTTCTCCTGGTGCTCTGGCCTACTAGACAGTGCACACAAATACAAAGACAGTCCCCATCGTGCTATATGTGTGAGTAGTGTCATATAGGGGTAAAGAGATTTTATAGCCAACCAAGATAGGCAGTATGGTAGAGGTCAGGGAAGTCTTCCTACAAGAGCCATTATTTGCCTGACACCATGTGAGATGCTAGGAATACAACCAAGGCTGCCTTTAAGAGGCCTCCCTTCTGGAGGGGAAGGCGAATATGTATAACAAGGTGGCAAGTGCTATCACAGGAGTTGGTAACACAGAAGAGGGAGGGTTGTAGGGTTATCCTCATCAAGCAGACTGTCTTTGAGCTGATCCTCAAAGCATGGAATGGAATGGAGAGTCAGTGGTCCTAAAAAAGAGCTGGGGCTCTTAGAGAAACTGGAGGTGAGGGTCAAAGGTGGGCAGAAGTCATGTGAGTGAGAAGTCTTTTCATGTGGGAGCCAGCCTGATGCTCACCTGGCAGGAGTGGGGAACCTGCTACAGAGATAGCACTGGGGTCTCTGTACTGGGGTCTCTGAGTCGGATCTGATTCAACTCAGAATCAGATTCTCTAGTCCCTTTGACAATGTTCTATCCCCATGAGCTCAGGTGTGACTCCGAATCTGGTGGCACATTTGGCCTTTCCTGGCATTCAGTGAGGCCTCCTTGGAAGCAAACACGCAGACTGGTGCTGAGTGATGTCCCAGCCTGGGAGGACCTGCAAAGTTTTTTTTTTTTTTTTTTTGAAAAGAAGTTTTGCTCTTGTTGCCCAGGCTGGAGTGCAATGGTATGATCTTGGTTCATGCAACCTCCATCTCCTGGGTTCAAGCAATTCTCCTGCCTCAGCCTCTTGAGTAACTGGGATTACAGGTGCCCACCACCATGCCCAGCTAATTTTGTTTTCAGTAGAGATGGAATTCACTATGTTGGTGGTCAGGCTGGTCTCAAACTCATGCATGACCTTAGGTGGTCTGCCTGCCTCAGCCTCCCAAAGTGTGCAGAGATTATAGGTGTGAGTGACCACGCCCCACCCAAGAGGTCGTTTTTAACAATGCTCCGTGAAGGACACTGCTCCTATCATATATAAAGAACTTTCACATGGACTCACTCACTTGGACTGCACAACAGTTGTCAGCTGCCCCAAGCCTGTGTCCCTTCTTCTCAGCTGAGCCTTGTTGCTCAGGAGGGCAGGGCCTGGAGCATACCACCAGTCCTGAGAAAAGCATCCCAAACCTGAGCCTCCTCTCTCATGGAAGGGAAGGGGCAAGCTGCCTTCCCTAAGTGCTTCTGGCTGGTCCTCTCCAGGGCTAGGCTGGACCTCCCCACAGCGTGTCTGTCCCTTGGGCCTTTGTTGCTGTCTCCTCGATGCTTGGAGCCAGCTGCCTCCCACTCCCAGAAGCCTGCCAGCATCACCCTCCAAAGAGGTGCATCTCAATCAAGTTCTTTATTCAGCTAATCAAAAAGGAAATAACGTATGGAGTTTACAGTCTTTCCCATGTCCCAGCTCCCACCAAGGCTGGGAAGCAGGAGACACAAGGAAAGAGCTCTCGAGGTGGGGCTCCAAAGGAAGATGAACCATGGAACCTTGTCATCCATGTGGCTCAGAAGCCCCCACTGCAATCCAGAGGAGGAAATGGACAAAGCAAGAGGCTGAGCTCAGATCGAAGCTGTGGGTAACACCACTGGAAATAAACCAGCGGAGGAGACAGAAGGGGAACCATCTGCCAAGCCCAGGGCATTCAGAGTGTGGGGTCCTGGGGCTCCAAAAACCCAAAACGAATGTCAAAAGCTGAGGACACACAGCTGGCTGCCGGGGCTAGAGGCAATTTTCTAGAGCTCCATGTTTCTTCCTGCCTCAGGGCTCTGACCAGAAATCATCCCTCCCCAGATCACAATCTCCTTATATTTTGCCAGCTCTTGTTTATCTTTAAAATCGTAGCTAAAATGACACTTTAGAAGGGAGGCCTTCTCTGACCTTCTCGTCTAAAACAGGCTCCCGTTATGCTCTCTCATGGATCTTTCGCTCCCTACCTAACATTTTACTATAGATTGTAGAGCCATTTGTAAGTGTTTTCCTGAAGGACTAATCTCCACAGCGGACTACAGCTTTACTAGGGCAGAGACTGAGATCTCTCTTAAGATCTTTGAGAACCTAGCATGGAGTCTGGCGCATAGCAGATGCTCAGTGACTGTGGGCTGATATCACAACATAATGTGTGCATGTGTACCTCATGTCTTCACTGTCTATTTCTATGCTGAATCTATCTATTGGACTCTCAGTTTCCTGAACAAAAGGGGGATGTATCTTATAGTGCTTCATTTTGCCCAAACCTAGCAAGGCAAATTATAATCTAAGGTGGTTTTCACATCAGCACCACAATGCACACAGTCAGGGCTAGAGGAGATATTAGAATGCAGTGGTACAGAGGTCAGAATTTGGAATCAGCTAGACCTAGGTTCTAATGCCTTAATTTTTTTGTGTCTCAGTTTTCCCATCAGCGAACAGAGAAATGCCCAGTTCACAAGTTTGCTGTGAACATAAATGAGGAAAGCCATGATCACTGCAGGGCCTATGGAGTGAACACTCTTCAGCTGGGTACTTTCACTAGCTCACCCTAGGGAGGAGGGCATGGAGATTAGTGTTGGCTATTTGCAGATGCCTTCATGGAGCTGTGTCCTTGAACTGATTCTTGAAGGATGGACAGGGTTTGGGAGCTGGAGGTGAAGGGACGGGTAGTTCTGTCCATGGAAGCTTCCTATGCAAACAGAGTCCTTCAGGGCACATGGGTAGTTGATGACTGCAAAGGTCAGAGCACCCAGGGTACTGCTGTGCTCTCCTAGAAACCTCACTTCGGCATTCTCACACTTGTAAATGTATGAAGGTCCAGGGAGGTTTACACGTCACAAGAAGTCTAAATGCAGGATCTCCAAACCTTTACGTCAGGTCCTCAGATGCCCTCAAGCAGTCAGTTTCTTTGAAACATATGACAAATCCAATTTCCTATGTTAGATTTCAAATGCCAGACAGGCTGATGCATTTGCTGAAGCAAATGGTTATGTGCCTTGGGCAAGCCCTTCACCTTCCCGGCTCGGTCACTTGACCTCTGAGATCCCACACTCTGACCTCCTCTTCCCTTTGTCTCAACTTCTGATGTACTGCAGTGCAGGCAGCCTCCTGGTGACTGTCATTTGCTCTGCCTCCAAGGGTCTTTTTGACTGAGACATTAGGTCCTTCCTAGGGCTTTCTCAGGAAGGAAAACTGGAGACAGAGCCCATGTTCACCTGCTGAGAGATTGTGAGGCTGCAGGAATTTCCACGGGGACTCTGCTGGCCCCTGCTTTCCACCTTTCTCCTCTGGGCTCTCCTTTGGTTCAACAGCTCCCCAAGCCAGGAGGGAGGCAGAAATGGCATAGGGTGCAGGGCACCTGCTCCCTCTGGGGTCCCTAACAGCCCCCTACTTCTTCCATAAGAGTCAGCAATCAGAGAGGAGGCACAGAGAAAAGTCTTAACAAGCAAAATCTCTCCTAAATGCAGATGGTAATTCATGGGGACCCCCTCCCTGGGGTGCATATATTCTCACCGTGGTAACATCTCATTCAAAAGGAGCAATGGAATATGGCTTCTGAAGGCATTGTGTGCTACCCTTTCCACATTCACCTCTTCTCCTTTAGCTCTACATATTTCTATCTAGAGAAAATCAGCTGCAAATGAACTTCAGGTAAACCCTAAAGGAGAGAACTACCATGTGATTCCTGCTTGAGGATAATGGAGGGTTTGTGGACTACTTGAATCTCACCTCATTCCTTTCTTTTCCTTCAGCCAACATACTAGTATTTAGGGAACCCTCAAGCCCCCAGTCAGGAGTACCCATGTATTACTGGGCCATGGGATGGGATGGTTCTGAGACAGGAAGATATAATTAGGGAGGAGGGTTGCTCAGGTTCCTTCAAGTCAGGAAAACTCTCAGCCTCTTGTTACCTCCTAATCAGGCTCCACTTATTGGTTGTCTAACCTGTGAGCACTGGCCAAGCAGAGGAGTCATGGAGAATATTCAGACGGTAATGTTTTTATCCCAAACTTTCTCTTTTCCCCCCCCTTCTGCTGTGCAAGGCACTAAGCAATCATCTTCCCCATGCTGATGTGTTAGAGTCTCCCTGTCATCACAGCCAAATGACCTTTCCAATTAGACCACAACTGGAATCAGATCTGATGAGTCCTGCGTTTTCTGGTGCCTTTGATCCTGATACTACTGTCTGAAATCCCTTGTCCCACTAATCCAATGATTTGACTTCTCCCTCTGGAGGCCCCTGTAGGTTTCCCTGCCTCCTGAAGCTTCCTCTGATGAATCCTACCTACGGTGAGATACAGTTCCTCTTATTTTCAGGGTACCATTGATGTGCCTTCTGGGGTCATCTCTTACCTGGTTCTGTTTATGTATGCTTAGCTCCAGCCTACCATTTGTAGACTAACCTCCTCTCAACCTCTAAGCCACATTCAGTCCATGCAACCCAGGTAGTCAGTCACCATATGCTAACATGAGGTTTGCTTCTGTGGACACTCATATTATCTTCTTAATTTGTGATGCATCAGAAGGCAGGGACACTATCTTCCTCATCTCTGTGCCCCCTTTTATAACTCTAGTGTCTCACGTGCAGTAAGTGCTTCTTAGCTTTCTGTTGCTTTATTGCTGGTACTATTAATTTTCCCCATACTTCCGAAGACATTACAACATTGTCGAAGGATTTTTGTTATCTCCAGGTTATGCAGCCCCACCTAGTACATCACAAAATGCACCTATTCTCTGCAATTGCCAACAGTCAGTGGAGCAACTGTGTTAGAAGAGGTACCCCTTATTTCATGGAGGTATAGATTAGTATGGTGGAGAGAGGAGAGGTCCTCAAGGCAAGAGACATAGGGTCACATCCCAGCAGTGTAACTCTGGGTAAGTCCCTCAATCCTTCACTATCCTGGTGTCCTGATCTGCGGTATAGAACTGTCCACACAGTGCTTTACATACGGCAGGGTGCTGTTTCAACATCAGGTTGCATTATTATAGTTAGGATGACTACTTATGAGGAGTATGGCTTCCCTGAGGATAGGCACACTCTCTGCATCTTCAGTATTTGGTATTTTAGCCAGCAGGAGCTTACTACATACTTATGAAGATTCCACTGAGAACATATGTAGTGGTGTCCCTTGGACAGGGGTAAGGTGGCTCTACCCCATGCTTTAGTGGATTAAAATAAGATGGGTATTGTTTCCCTGAGAAGAAATGCCAGTCCTTCTCATGATCAAGGGTAAGGAGATTTTCTTTTCGCTTGGTGTTTTGGCCTCTGTGGCCTTGAAGACCGCATCTGGCCTCTTCTGCTGTGCTCTCTGGTGCTCTAGCACATATTCAAGATGCACTGTGTCAGGCCTGTGCTGGTCACTGGAGAGACAGAGACAAATAAGGTAAGCTTCCTGCCATTGCACGAATGGGCATCCATGACTTTAAATCTTCTGCTCTTCTCTCAATTAAAAGGGAACCCCAGGCCTTTCCAAATACTGAAATTCCCCTCTTAGATTTTCTTTCTTTTCTTTTCTCCCTCCCTCCCAGTCTCCCTTCTTTCTTTCTCTCCTTCATTCATTCCTTTTTGTGATGTTGTTTTGCTCTTGTTGCCCAGTCTGGAGTGCAGTGGCACAATCTCAGTTCACTGTGACCTCTGCCTCCCAGGTTCAAGTGATTCTTCTGCCTTAGCCTCCCGAGTAGCTGGGATTATAGGCATGTGCCACCACACTGGGCTAATTTCTGTACTTTTAGTAGAGATGAGGTTTCTCCATGTTGGTCAGGCTGGTCTCGAACTCCCGACCTCAGGTGATCTGCTGGCCTTGGTCTCCCAAAGTGCTGGGATTATAGATGTGAGCCACTGTGCCTGGTCATCCCTCTTAGATTTTCAATAATAAAAGCAGGATAGATGGCATAGTGAATGCAAGGGTACAGAAAACCCTTTTCTAGGAGAACAGAAATACCTGATCACACACAAATAATCTTCTGATAAGAACAGGTAAGATGTTGAAAATATCCCAAACAATAACACTAATAACAGCTAATGTTTACCTAGCACTTAGTTATGCCAGGCAGTGTTCTAAGCACTTTACATGTATTAACTAGTCTCATAGTCATAATAAGCTTATAGGTTATATGCTATTTTTACAGATAAAAAAGCTGAGGCACTGAGAGGGGTAAGTAGCTTATGAAATATTCTTAGCTAGAACTAGCATTTGAATTCAGGAAGGCTTACTTCAGGATCCCTGCTCACAGTTAACTTTCAAGGAGAAGATAATTAATTCTCTCATTAGGTCTATATAATTTCACACATTATATAGACCTAATGAGAGATGGCATAGCAGAAAGTACTGGGAGGGGAGTGGGGTCTTTGTGAGTCTGAGGCCTAGTCAAGAGTCTAGTTGCCTCTATGACTCTGAGCAAATGACTTCTCTTGGGTCTCAAGCCCTGCAGTCATGAAGAAAGAAGGTGGGAGTAATGTAGCTTCCATTTCTCATATTCCTAGTGTGGAGCAGGAAGCGGCCTTCCTCCAATCCCTTCCTAGAAGTGGGCATCTAGTCCTCCTCTTAAAAAAGATATGTATTCTGCCCTCACCAGAGGAGAATCCTCTCAGCTCATCAAATTAGTGTGTTCCGTGCGGATGCCATCCGGTTTGGCAGCTCCCCATTTGCCCCAGTGGAAGCTCCATCAGAAACCAAGGGCATCATCAAACTTGAGAGGAAAAAGCCAGCTGCACTGCACCAGCAGGTGCTCATTTGTCTTAGAAGAAAGATCTGGAGCACCAACCCTGGGTGTTTGGTGGTGGAGGGTGTGCACCATATGTGTCCTCTGTCAGCTTCACTGCCCAGGCCAACCAGCTTCCCTGAGCCTTTGGTCTTGGGGCAAGAACCGCGCACCTGCAGTCAGCACAATCCCTCCCCTCTGTGGTCTGCAACTCTGGGTTGCGAAGCTGGGGATGTGGTGGGGTGAGGCCTGAGAGGAGCCCGAGCTCTCTCTTTGGCTAAGTAGACTGGAAAACTTGAAATTAACACACATTGTTTATTTCACGCTCTCAGCCTTGCCTGCACAATAGCACAAATTAAATTCTGCACTAACCAGACAAGCAATTAGCCCACAGCAAAGATAAGGCTTTCAGCTGATTGCGGAGGCATTCCATTCACACTATTTATGAAGGGAACAAACTTACTGAAAATATTTTTGTAGCAATAATTTTTTCTGATCCACATTTTCCCCCCATTTGCTGCATTACCCCGCACTTCCTGGTATTTGAGATGATTTGGCTAGGTTTTCTGAAGAGCAGTATGGAGTTCATCAAAGAGAAATTCATCTTGGGTCAATACCCAGTAATTAGCATCATTTTCATTGAAAATGAAGCTGCTGTCATTTTGGAAAAAAAAGCAGGTTTTTTTTTTTTTTTTCCCCTAGTCTGTAGGTAGCCTGTAGAAGGATCAGAGATCTTGCCACATCTAAGACCAAAATCTCAAAATCTTAGCTGATTGTCTCTCGTATTGCTCATATAACCAATCTACCTATCCTACCAATAAAAGTAATAAGAGTGAACATTGATATTGTATTATGAGAAAAACACGACGATAAGTGCTATGTACGTATAACCATCCAATGATGGAGGGCCTATCATAATTTTCATTTTATAAATGAGCCAAACAAGGTCCAGAAAGGTTAGAAACTTTCCCATAGTCACACAGCTTGTAAGGGATAGAGCAAGGATTCAAACCAGAGCCCATGTGTCACCCACTATGGCGGACTCAAGGGCATGAGGTCACTCACTAAGCCTTCCTGCCTTGAAGATATCCATGACTATTTTTAGATAGTTGTAGTTTGTCTCCAGCATCAGTGACTTATTTCATTTCTGTTCTTCCGTTCTGACCCAGCTCTCATCTCTCATATCTTGGACGTGGGAGATAGGTATACTTTTATTGACATTTATAGAGGAAGGAACTGAACACAGAAAGGTTAAATCTCTGCACAATCTGCCACTGTCTCTCCCCATCTCCACTCCTTTGATTTCCTTAGCCCCGGTCAAAAAGTACAATTGCCAGATCGGTCCTCCTAAACCACTATTTTGGTTACAACACCCCCTTTCTCAAAAACTCAACTTTGGGGAGGTTGTAGGCCTATCAGAACTGAGTGGCTGCCAACAGCTGACACAGTGGCTGTCAACCAAGAATGCATGCACATCAGAATTACCCAAGGAGTTTTTCAGTCTTTCAGAAACATCAAATCTGAACATCCTGTGGTGGGCCAGGCATTTGGATATTTTAAAAATGAGCCATATGTCTTTAAGTCACCTCTATGTAGGAGCTCCAAGACCCTGGAGTGGGAGTAGAGCATGGTGGTCAGGACCCGCGATCCTATACAGCTAATGCTCGACTTACGACCACGATTGGTTCCGACAGACCGATCGTAACATGATTTGGTCGTAAGTTGAGTAGGCTACATGCATGTGGAGATGGTAGTGCTGCCGGAAGCTGGTCCGCACTGTTGTACGTCCAGCTGGGCAACGTTTGCGCTGCCAGACATGGAGCAGTCGTGGCTAGCGATTGTGGTCGTAAAGTCGAATGGTCGTAAGTTGCATAGGTTGTAAGTCGATCAATACCTGTAGTTACGCTGCCTTGGTCCAAATCTTGACTCTGTCACTGGAAAACTGAGATTTTGGGCAAGTCTTCACCTTTCTGTGCCCAGTTTCCTCCTGTATAAATGTGGCTAAAAGTATACCTCTCTCATACAGTCACTGAGAGGATTAAATGAGATTATGTGTTTAGAGTGTGTAGAGCCTAGACTACAGCAAGGGCTAAGTGTGCTGATAGGATGACTGGGTGATATTTCAGTGACTTTGCTCAGCATTCAAGGCTCCCTACCACAGCCTTCTGACTTTTCCCTTCAGCTTTAAGGCTGCTGCGCCCCACCATGAACTCTTCCATCATGTTGACTTCTTTTTAGTATGTGCTGTGTATGCAAAGCCTAAAATGCTTTTTTCTTTCTTGTTCTTGCTGGCTGACTGGATACCAAGCCTGAGGCAAAAATCAGGTCTTATACCTATTATCTCAGTATATCCCAGAGTCTGAAGCTGGCAGGCACAAAGCAAAAGTTTGTACAGGTTCCATCTTCTGGATCTGATCAGTAGCCATTGCCCTGGACCTCTCTAGGCCAACAAACAGTGTCAAGGGAATTGCCGCTGTCTTCTCTGTATGATTTGTCTATAAACCCTCTGTAAGGAACTGCTCTAGCAACCCCCCGGGCATTTGGTCTGCTGTACCCCACCATCCTGCTTGCTCCTTCCTGCAGTCACTGATCTGTCTTGGCTTTAATATCTGCCTGAGCCCTGCTGGCCAGCAAGTCATCATATCTTTGTCCTGGGCATCTGTGCCTTTTTCTCACCCACAGGCCAGCAGGACACATCTCTTTGAGCACATCTTGAAAGTTGGGTTGACTTTCTATTTCCATAAGTTGTACCTCAGCCATACTGTTTACCCTCCATCTGGGCTACTGCTTGTAGTTTTCACTTGATCTTCTATTCAGTGACTGGCTCCCTGAGAGTGTGGGATATATCTGTGTCAGTAGAACCACATGATTACATGTCTTGCTGTTATAGAGACTGACACAGTGTACATGTCACTTACAACTCTGAAAACAGCACAGGTCCAAACTGCAAACCCACTTTACCTTGCCTCCATTAACACAGGCAATTACATTTCCTAGTAATGCCCCATGGCACCTAGGATAGTGCTCTTTTCAAACCAATGTCTAGGAAATACTGGCTAACAGCTAATATCAGTGGACCAAATTCTAACTCCTGTCAAAGAGTTTGCATTCTTGTCGGGACTGTGTAGCATATTCAGGCCAGTTAACTTTAATTAAGTTTAGTTTTCTACATGCTAATATGAATTAGCATAATGATGCCTCCTTTGCCCAAAACAATGATGATCATACCTATCAGGCTGGCAAAGTATGATACAACTAAGTGTGAGTGAAGAGGTAGGACCATGGACCCCTTCAGCGACTGCTGGTGGGATAACATGCCAATTTAAAAAGCAATACGGTGATATCTTATGTAACTGAAGATCCACATGCCTTACAACCAAGCAGTGTTACTTTTAGGCAAACTCTAGAGAAACAAGAGCTTAGGAGACAAATACAATGTTCATTGAATCATCATTACGATGGTAAATATGAGAAAGAACCTAAATGCCATCAACAGTAGTTTGAGTAAATAAATAGAATATTCATTGACAGGAACAGCACAGAGCATAGAAAAACATGAATTACAGACCTATGCATCAATATGGATGAATCTCAAAACCAAACTGTGAGTGAAAAGAAATCAGGATACCTACATTTTAGGAGGCATTTATATGAAATTTAACAAAATGCAAACTGATATTGTTGTGTAGGGCTACATATACATACATGGAGAAAGGTGAAATCAAATTTAGAATAATGATTACTTCTGAGGCAGAAGGAGGGACATGGGATGGGAGTTATTATACAAGGATGTGCAAGCTGATATCTGTAATGTTCTATTTCTGAAGTTGGGTAGTGGCTACAAAAATGTTCATTACACAATGAATCAAACTCTTGTAATGCATCTGAGGTATTTCACTTAAAAATGAGCAACAAAACAAAATTTTTTTTAAAGAAAACTAATGCTCTGAGAACTTTTATCACAAAGTCCTCCACCATGAGCAGGTAACAGTCTGCAGAGAAAAGGGCAGTGGACAAGGAGTGACTTTCCACTTGACTGTGAAAAGTCAGGGGTTGATTTCGAACACATTGTTTCATCCACCATGGAGTCTGTTTTTTCATCTGTACATGGGAATCAAGACAGGAGGATTGCTTGAGCCCAGAAATTGGAGGCTGTAGTTAGCTATGGTTGCGCCACTCCAGCCTAGGTGACAGAGAAAGACCCTTTCTAAAAAGCAAGTGCTCCTGAGAATTATAGTTACTCATGTTAAGAGAAGTCCTAGTCCAATGGGAGGGGAAAGATTAGGAAAGTGAGGTTAAGAAATGAAAAGCCATCACTGTGGAATAAGGATGCCTTCCAAATGACAGGATGGTGGTTCTAAAATTTTGGAGCATCTGCCTATGTGAAGCCTCTTATTCTGTGCAGTTCTAGAGGACAGAACCTTGGCATAGAGAAAGGAAGAGCTTCCTACAAAACAAATCTCTTGATTACTGGATCAGAAAGCTCCAAAACTGAGGCTGAACTCTACCTGCCAGATATTCTGTAGAAATAATGCTAGGAGAACAGGAAGGGAGAAGTCGGGATGCCTGGGTTCCGCCTAAGTCTTAGATCCTATTCAGTAGTCCCAGTACTTTCCAAAATGCCTCTTGTGCTATCCCAGTCATGGAAACCCCAAAATAACCAAGCCACTGAAATGATGTCAAGAACTGATAGGAAACAGCAGATGGCTATGGTGGCATTTTAAAGCATTGTGTTTTTGTTATGTTCAGAACAGGGGAAAAGAAAATCCTGAATCAAATAATAAATATTAGCTTTAGTTAACCAATTATCTTTATAATGGAATTATGATTTGGCCATCTGGATGGCATCATACTGCAAGGGATGGCAAGGCAACCTAACAGGAAGGGAGGGAGGCAAACTGACAGCTCTGAGGAAAATCACCTCCCGGATTCCAGGACACAAGCATCCTCCCTCCAGGCAAATTGTGAATGAGGGGAGCAAAGCATGTGGCTGGAGAGGCAACTTCATGCAGAGATAAAGGAGGCGCAGCTACACAGGATGTGTAATATGGTGGTTCAGGTGAGCTCTTTAAAATACGTTACTTCTAGGCCGGGTGCAGTGGCTCACATCTGTAATCCCAGCACTTTGGGAGGCATAGGCAGGTGGATCACCTGAGGTCGGGAGCTGGAGACCAGCCTGACCAACATGGAGAAACCATATCTCTACTAAAAATACAAAATTAGCTGGGTGTGATGGTACATGCCTGTAATCCCAGGTACTTGGGAGGCTGAGGGAGGAGAATCACTTCAAGCTGGGAGGCGGAGGTTGCGGTGAGCCAAGATTGTGCCATTGCACTCCAGCCTGGGCAACAAGAGTGAAACTCCCTCTCAAAAGAAAAAAAAAGTTTATGCTACTTACTGATTCTCCAAATTGTACTATTCCGTATGATATGAGTGGCAGTCCTAGAGTTAGACCACGTGGATTCCAATTCCAGCCCTGCCACTTAATAGGTGGTGACTTTGCACAAGTTACTTAGATTTCTTAGGTCTTCTTTAGCTACAAAGGAGGATTTTTAGGTGGAAAAATATGCACATACACACATAAACATGGATGCAGAGCTTAGCACATAGTAAACAACTTGTATGGTTTGGGTGTGCGATCCCTCCAAATCTCATGTGGAAATGTGAACCCCAGTGTTAGAGGTGGGACGTACTGGGAGGTGTTTGGGTCATGGGTGCAGATCCCTCATGAATGGCTTCATGCCCTCCTCATGGTAATGAGTGATTCTCATTCCAAATTCACATAAGTTCTAGCTATTTAAAAGAGCGTGGCGCCTCTCTCATCTCTCTCGGGCTCCCATTCTTTCCATGTGACATATCTGCTGCCTCTTCACCTTCAGCTGTGATTGGAAGCTCCTTGAGGTCTTCACCAGAAGCAGATACCAGCGCCATGTTTCCTGTACAGCTTGCAGAACCATAAGCCAATTCAACCCCGTTTCTTTATAAATTACTCAGCTGCAGATATTTCTTTATGGCAACACAAACTGGCTAATATAGCATTTAATAAATGTTGGCTCTTACAGTTTATCAAGGCCTAATTTTTCTTGCTTTGTCTAGTGTTACAAGTTTTCAACAATTGCCTTCATCTTGACATTCATGATGAAATTATGTCCTTATTATGAGGGTAGGTTTTTAAAGAAAGTAGAAGAGTATGAAAGGAGAGGCCTGGCTGCGGAAGGACAGAGAGGAGAATGGGGCACTGGAGGGAGATCAGCCTCATTTCAGCCTTGAAAACAGAGTTGAGGGCCAGCCTTTGGGAGGAGATACATGTTCTCCACTCCACAGCAGGCCATTTGCCTCTGAATTCTTTGTGCTTCCCCTAGAGGCTAGTCTAGGTGGGTTTTTTGAATGAAGACTGATGCCCTCAAGAAAATGGAGATTCCGGAGAGCAGAGGAAGAAATTTTTCCTATGGCAGCCGCAGCAAGAGTGGAGCAATTAACTCCTGTGCTGCAGACCATAAGCCACGAGTATTCCTGAGCTGCCTTTGCCCTACTTCCAGTTTGTCTTCTGATGGTGGAGGTGAGGAATTACTTTAAGAGAGAAGAAAGAAATGAGAACAGATGGTTCTTGTGGCCTCCAGAAAGAGTACCTGAACAAGTTACTCCTGCAGAAGGAATCACTTGCCTTTAGAACAAGATGTTAGCTACCACCCAGGCAAAACCTTTATCTTACAAATGAAGAAGCTGGTTCCTGAGATAATGCAGCAGCTTTCCTCAGTGACCTAGTGGCAAAGCTGGAAGGAGACCCCAGGTCCACTGACCTCGGCCCTGGACTCTTCTACTCAAGCTGCGTTTGCCAGACTATGACTGTTGGCCAAATCATGAGAATGGTTTTTACGTTTTAAATGGTTGAAAAGGATCCAATGGGGAACAGTGTTTCATCATGTGAAAAAATTATATGAAATTAAAATTTCGGTGCCCATGAAGTGTTATTGGAATACTGTTAGTCTCATTCATTCACATATTGGCTATGACTGCTTTCATGCTACAAAGGCAGAGTCCAGTAGCTGTGACAGAGCCCGAATGGCTCCTGCAGCCTAAAACCTTTTCTCCCTGGGCTGGTACAGAAAAATTTTGAAGATATGTGCACTAAAGCATTTTACTCCTATGCATGGGGAAATAGATTTGAGATGGAAAGATGAAATGAGGTACCTTTGAGGGACTTGGTTTTAAAAATCCTTTCTGGGCTTTGAATGGGCTTGCTCAGAAAATCTGTGCTGTGCATCTTGCATACCCAGTGGCACCACGCTCCTCCTCACTGCAGTGGGGAAGCTAATAATGAGAGCGTTAACTGTGTTCCTGCCCGATATCCCATAATGGGCTTCTACTCTACTGGAAAGAGAGTAGACGGAAAGGAAGATGTGGCTGTTCTATCCGTCAGTGAGAACCAAGGAACCCATGCCTCAGTCCCTCCGTCTCTGAAAGGATCCTGATCAAATGTTATTAGATATTAAATATGCATTACTGAGAGCATTAATTGAGGATTTAATATGCTCCCTAATTAAAATTTGGTGGTGAGAAGTTCATCATATTTAGAAACACAGTATTAAAAATCCTCAGAAACTTAATAAAATTATAAATTGGAGTATCTTCTCTGAAATTAATGAGCCAAAATATTATAGCCAAGCAGGAGTCAGCCATGTCTGGAATTCTGAAGGTCATTTGGAGTCATAAAAATGCAGTTTTCAGTTTTATGGTTTCCGAACAATAATAAGGCTGAGAAGAAATCTTGCAGGGGGAAAAATCATCTTCGCTACACATAGCAATTAATAAAAGAAGAAGAAGCCAAAAGAGTTCTTCTTTTATTGAGACTTCAAGTGGTGGGTGGAAGTGGAATGGGTTGTGGGCCAGGGAGGCTTGGGGAAGGCTGGGGATGAAGAGGGAAAGAAAACAGGAGAAGAGAAGCATCAGAGAGGCAGAGGGAGAAAAGCCTAATATTAATAATAAAACCCATCCTAAAGGAGCAAGAACCCTCAGCAGAGGATTCTGTCCAGGATCCTGGGGTGGAGAGTCCCACTCTAAGTAAATGCCGAACGAGATTGTATCCCAGCGCACATCAGTAGTAAGACTGAAATCCAGTGACCACTGATGGACACATTCAGCTAGAAAGTGGTAATAACGCTAAATAGTTGTATTGTTTTGCCTCATCCTTGGGTGTCCCCTAAATAGGCTCAGGGACCTCAGACTGCTTCCTTAGCCCACAGGTGCATTTTGTGCTTTATCCTGTCTCTCAAACCACCAGGCTCTCTGCCCCGCCTCTCACCTGGGCTTTGCTGTTGCTCCTGAAATGCTCTGGCCTCCTCAGCTCCATCCCATTAGCTTTCTACATCTGGATCAGCACTTTCCCAACCCAGGTCACAAGTCAGGCTAGAGGTACTCATTTGTATTTGACCACAAACACTGTAGAATGATTCTCAGGGGTAGTTTCTGCCTCTCCAACAGTATCTTACAGGCCCTGCAAGGGCAAGGAAACACAGATGTATTCTCTAACAAAGCACTGTTGGAGCCATGTTAGACACAATTCACGTGCTAAGGAAGAGTTGCCCCACATTCCCCAAAGAAACAGGGAGCCAGGCTTTCACTCAGAGCAGGCTCTTGAACTTCTTGGGCCTCTGAGTCCTCTTTTCCAGCTGTTGAATCCGGACTCGGTCTTCATCCTGACTGTTACCTACGTCTCAGGGTCCCTGGAGTAGGACCCTGTAGTTAGGCTACTTTCTCCTCAGCACTCAGAGTCTTGTCTCATCTTTTGCTCCCAACACCAGTTACAGATCTTCCATTCATTGCTTAAAGAATGATCCCTTCACCTGGGCTTTGCATTTTTAACAAGTTACAAAGCCTTATGCTAAGTTCTAACCATCGAAGTGGCAGAAAAGTCTGAAGGGCCTTAGAGCTTTCTTTTTCCCACTCAAAATAGCTCATTTCAGCATCTATTTAAATGCAGACTTGCCTATCCCTTCTTGAAAACAGCTTAGAAACAGAGACAAAAACAATACCGCATTGCTGGCCACGGCACAAAGCAGAATCCTTGCCCATGAAGGAGAACCAGTGAGCTTGTGGCTTATTTAGTCTCACCATTTCCATCCCTTATGCCATGAGAACTCACAAGCAATAGTCTGACTTTGTTCTTACATTTTCTACAGTGATTCTTAATATATTTTAATATAAAAATCCTTATAAAAAGTAAAATACATTTTTGCATACCCCAGCTGACTTTTGTTACATGTTTGTGAGGAAAATACAGATGCACGTGTGCAATTAAAATTCCCCTGTAATGGCTTCTTGGTCTTCCTAGGGAATGGTGGCATATAGGTTAGAAAACTCTGCTCTACACCATTAAACTTCATTTGTAGAAAAAAATACAAACCCTGAATAATGTAATCTCAGAGTCATCTCTTCTAGCAGTTGAGATGTTGAATCATTAGAAAAACACTTCAATCGTTAATTCATCACCACATCTTCTTAAAGCTTCTGCCATTTGCAAGGCTCTGTGCTAGATGCTGGAGCAGCAATGGGAAAGATAAGACACAGGTCCTACTTTCAGTGGGCTTGGACTCTAGTTAGGACCCCAACCAGACACCCTGCAATGTAAACCAAAGGCAGTCTATAGAGAGGGCCATGGGAGCAGTGCAGGAAGCAGGCATAATGAATGCCAGATGAAGCCAGAACTGTTGGGCTGAAAAACCGGAGAATAACATCCCGAGGCTCTTTGGGGAGAATTGCACTTAATGTGCTCAATGTATCTTACACAAACTGCAAAAAAAAAAAATGAAGACGATAAAGGAAAACTGCCTTAATGAACCAAAGAGCTGGGTTCTTCAACACTTCATTTTCTCAAATTGTTTAAAGAATATACCTTTTAAATTATAGTTACAAAAGTCCAACTGGTATATGGTCAACATATTTTTAACAGCTAAGTCCAATTCATCTATTACTACGAGAATGCAGAAATTTTTCAAGGAGAATGCACATTTCACATGTCCAGGATAACAGGTCTAAGTGCTTGGGGATGAACGCATGATTGACGGTGGGAACAGGTCAACCTCACGCCAATATTCGAGTTCCGTGGACCACCTTGGTCTTTTAGCTGGAACCTTGATCTTTCGGTTAAATAGAAGGAAGAAAAACAATAACAACATATTGATAACAGACATATTTACAAATTAGCACTGTACATTTTACCTGTTCAACTGGCCTATCACTGATTTGCCAAGGTGTTTCTGTCATAAATATTATTAAGATATTCCAGACCCACAAATATCAAGAATACAAGTCATTGTGGGAGAAGTAGAGATGCCTCCCCTTACGGCACATCTTGGACACATGTCAAGCCTGTGCATATGCCACTGGGAAGACAGGAGCAACCAGAGCAACCAGCACTGGTGACTATTCCCTGCAATGTCCACACGAGGCCCTGTCTTGCCCAAGCTCCCCATCCCTGGACACCGTAGTATGTTAAGGCAAACTGAACATGACCTGAGAAGGACTACATACTTATATATTTGAGTCCTTGTGGATGAATGGTAACTTAATAGACAAGATTGAAAACCTAATTTAGGAGCATATGCTGTAACAATAGCTGAGTCTTGGCCAATCCCAGTGGCCATACTTCAATCATTCATAGTCTGCTAAGTGTTCAAACTACGGTCAAATAAGGCAAATGCCAGACAGTAACCAATCCAGCTGTTTCTGTACCTCACTGCCAATTTCTGTACGTCATTTCCTTTTTTTGTCTGTGAATCATCTTCTACCACGTGGCTACGTCGGAGTCTCTGTGAATCTGTTGTGATTCTGGGGACTGCCTGATTTGCAAATCATTCATTGCCCATTTAAACATTTAAAGTCCTTTAAATTTAATTCAGCGGAAGTTTGTTTTGTTTTGTTTTGTTTTTGATCAAGTGAAAGTTCCTTGATCAACCACAACCTAAGACCCTGGCTTTGTCATCTGTTATGCAAGACTGGCTTTTACCCGCAGCTACCTAGCACTACCTGCTGTAGGAGAGCTCTTCCTGAGGAATTGTTTTGGTAGCTCGGCTGGTTAATGCAATTTGGGTATTCATCACTTACTACTTTATATTTTTGTTAACATTTTATACAAACATGTCGTATCTCCTTATGCATTATTCCACATGTATTTTATAAGTAAAGACTGCATCTAATATATTTTAGATTACTCATAGTGGATTGTTGTATGCCAGGCATATGAGACTACAACGAATATTATTTTTCTTACAGTAATAGAACCTGAGTGTCTGTAGGCTATAGAAAGAAGACCCTAACTCAGGATTGACAAATACCAAGCATAGATGACTAAAGAAGAAATAAAGACCTCTGTTCCTTCAGGAGAATAGACATCATGGAAATATTAGATACTAAGTTGGAAAAATAGACAAAGGGCCCAGACAAGGAATCTTGAGGCCTCTGTCCATAACTTTCTGAGAGAATTTGAACAAATTCACTTTCCCTCTGGGCTTCAAGGACCACATTTACAGAACAAAGTTATTGAAAAAGCTGCTCTGGAAGGTTCCTACTAGTGCTGACATCTGAGAATTCTTAGGGCTCCCAACTGCCTGCAAGCAGGAGTACAGACCAACTCTTATTCCACTTACGCCAACCTATAGCAGCCAGCGACGTCGTCTTCTAAGAAGAGACCTGTTGAAGATCTCACCTCAAGCCATCTTTCATCAATTGTAACAAATACTGCCCGAGAGCCTTGAATTATGCTGTATTTCTGAAAGGGCTACCAAGCATCAGGCATGGTCTCTTCCCCTCTGAGGTTTCCAGTATAGATGATGACCCAGGAGACTTAAAAACAGATGGTGATTGTTATGGTGTAGGACGGATAAATACCAAAGTGGCCTGCAAGACCTGCAAGAACCCGACAGAGGGAGTGAGACTTCAGGGCTAGCACTGTAGAGAAAGTTTCAAAAACAGGTGACTCTGGGGTAGAATTTCAGAGAAAGATCTGACCTAAAAAAGAGGAGAATAGGCTTAGGAGAGAATCATAAGTAAAAGCATGATGTTGAGAATGTTTATGGCACATTGAGGGACAAAAAAATGGGCCAGACTGGTTGGGGTAAAGGTTTCCAGGGTGAAGTGACAGGAGACTGTTCAGGATCATTCCAACAGACCATTTGATGTTATGGAGACAGAGCCACCTGGTAAGTAGATTGCATCTTCTTTTTTTGAAGCTGTTATTTTGGCTTATAGCTTCACCACACAAACAAACCGCTTTGACTGAATTGAGCAAAAACACATTTCTTGTATCTCTAGCCAAGTGCAGGCACAAATATGGGTGTCCATGACGCCAATAACCAGTTTTTCTTAGTTTTTATCAGTGACATCATCTACGGGAAAGGGGTAAGATAGAGAGGTGGGGCCTCAGGACACAGGCCTGACAGGGATCTGTGAATGGAGGTAGCCTCTGGCTGATGCCGGTGGGACTCCAGGGACAACTACTGCTGCCTCTGGAAGCCTCAGTTGTCTTTTTCCACTGGAAGTGGTCACCTGCCACCACAGCATGGAAGCTCAGCGGGGCTGAAACAGGAGACCGATGCAGCAAATAATTCACTTGAGATGGCAGAGTTGAGAACCACAGTGTCAGGGTTCTAGTCCTGACTCAACTATTAACTCCATTAGAGTTAATAGGCCAGTCCCTCGTCCTCAGTGAGCCTCAGTTTCCTGATCTCTGTAGTGGGATACTATTACTCACCCTGCCCACATTAGCAGTGAAGATGCTAGATGGCCAAGTGTGTTAAGAACAGTGGTGAGCACTGTGCCTCCGGCAGACGATCAGGCAGACGATCTGCTTATATAGGACGTCACATCATCATCTACTCATTGTTGGCCCCAAATCCTTCCTATGCTTCAATGCCAAAGTCATAATCTCCCCTTCCCGTTGGCCAGGCAGTGTCTCCTGTGGTATAGCTGAGATCTTCATGCATACATCTGCCTCCTTCATCAGGCTGCCAGCTCCCAGGGAGCGGAGAGTCGGGGGTGCAGAGCACAGGTTCTCACCAGACAGCACTGGGTTCAAGTCCAGGGTCAAACTCACACTAGCTGGGTCATCTTAGGCAAGGAATGCACTTCCCAGCTATGCTTCCACTTTTTCTTCTGTAAAATGAGGATCATAATAGAACCTACCTCAGGGATGTTTTGAGGATTAATCATATTCATGTACGTAAAATGCTTAAAAGAGTACCTGGTTTATAAGATTATAGTCCACATTAGCTATCAATTATTTTTATTTATGAAAAAAGTGTGGTTTTTTTGGTTTTTTTTGAGATGGAGTCTCACTCTGTTGCCAGGCTGGAGTGCAGTGGTGTGATCTCAGCTCACTGCAATCTCTGCCTCCTGGGCTAAGAGATTCCGCTGCCTCAGCCTCCCAAGTAGCTGGGACTACAGGTGCAAGCCACCATGCCCAGCTAATTTTTTTTGTATTTTAGTACAAACGGGGTTTCGCCACATTGGTCAGGATGGTCTCTGTCTCCTGACTTTGTGATCCACCTGCCTCAGCCTCCCAAAGTGCTGGGATTGCAGGTGTGAGCCACCACACCCAGTCAAAAGAAGTGTTTTTTTAAAAAACTTCATATCCCCTGCAATGTCTAGCCCAGTAACCTGCACATAATGGTTAAAAAATAAACTTTTTTTGAATAAGCAAATAAATAACTACAAGTCCATATTGTCATTAGTTTCAGATGAAATGGAAAAGAAATTCTGCAACTTCTTGGGACTTTAATTTGGGAGGGGTCAGCAGAATAGCATATTGCTTAATTACAGGGACTTGAGGCAGACACAGAAGGCTCTGTCATTTAACTGGCTGTGCAAACTTGAGCCAGTTACTTAACCTCTCTGAGCCTTAGTGCCTTCTGCTGTAAAATGAAGATACGATAGTCCCTAACTCACTAGTCCTGTTGAAAAATGGGAAGACATGATAAACATACAACACACAGAAGCCTGCAGCCTCTGAGAGGGCTCAACATTGACCAGAAGGATAACTGTGATAAAGAACAAAGTGAGGCCAAACAGGATGGTCTTTTTTTTTTTTTCCCTCCTTTCTCACGATAGCCTTCTCTTCTAAAATGTACCCAGGTCAAACCTAGGACTGGCCCTGAGACGGACATGTAAGGATGTCTGACTAAGATGTCTGAAAGACTCCTTCTCTGGCTGCCCAAGATGCATAAGGCGAAATCATAAACTCAATTACTAGCCAAATAACTAAAACATCGCCCCCTTGCACGTCTTCACTCCAGCCACAAGCATCAGTGTCCCTGCGGACAGCATCAGAGAACAGGCCAAGACACAAGTACTAGAAACTTTCTGCCTCTCTCAGGACAGGATTGAGACAAGGAAGTTGCAGTGGAGGGGACTTGGTGCTGCTGCCTTTTCCTCAACTACATTTTAAAGTAAGAAGGATGTGCCAGGTGCAGTGGCTTATGCCTGTAATCCCAGCACTTTGGGAGGCCGAGGCAGAAGGATCACCTGAGGTTAGGAGTTCAAGACCAGCTTGGCCAACGTGGCAAACCCCCGTCTCTACTGAAAATACAAAAATTAGTCAGGTATGGTGGTGCGTGCCTGTAATCCCAGCTACTTGGGAGACCAAGGCAGGAGAATCACTTGAACCCAGGAGGCAGAGGTTGCAGTAAGCCAGAACTGTGCAACTGTACTCCAGCCTGGGCGGCGACAAAGCGAGACTCTATCTCAAAGAAAAAAAACCCCAAAACCCAAACAAACAATGAAGTAAGATGGCTGTTTGTGTGTGTGCACCCCTGGCTTTTCCCAGGAGCTAATCTGTGTCGAAGGACAACAGAAAAGACGGCAAGAAGACAGTAGGCAACCTGGCATGCAAAGCGTTGCTCTCTAATTCCCAGTCTTTACATAGAACATTAGAAACTTGCTAATGTGCAGAACGCTGGAACTCTCTATAAAGAAAGGGATTCTCATTTACCAGGGGCAGCTTGGCCTCATCAGCAGTTACCGTGGAGCTTGAATGTACCCCACTGGTTTATGTATTAGTTGCTGAGCTACCTTCCGGTGAACATTGCCTATTCAGACCCAGGCCGAATGCTGTATCTCTTTGACTGAATTCCTAATGCATCAAAGAATCTAATTTGCAAAGCAAAACTACACCTTTTAGCCAGAAGGCTTGTGTTTGACTTTTTCAGTTATTCGGGTTTTTTGTTTTTTCTTTTTTACAGCTAAATAATGGCTTCAACAAATGGGTCGAGTAACTCAGCTCCAGATTGTGTCTTTGAAAACACAAAAACTTTTGAGAATTGTTTCTTCCTTGAGAATGAGAAAGATGTAATTTTGATAATTAAAAAGTAAGGAATAAAACCAGGTCTTTGGGAGCACAAGGCCCCCGACTCCTCCCACTGAATTAGGTCAGAGAATCCTCTTTCCTTCTCTCCCAGAGAATCGTAGAGAAGGCTGAGATTTAAATTGGGTATCTTTATTTAACTTTCCGTTTTCATAATTAAAATGATGTTAATATACAATCAAACATTAATCACATTCTGATGTTTGCTAACCTCAGTTGAAAGCCAGTAGACAGATGGTCTTTGATCAGGTTTACTAATCTATACAGGAGGAAGAAAAATTAAGTGATTAGGGCCATGGGCTGGGGAATGGAAAGCGGGCTAAAGGGGCCTCAAGGAAAGAAAATTCTATGTTGAAATGACCTAATTGGAAGGGAGTAAACAGGTCTTCACACCTAACTTCTTTTTTTTTTTTTGAGACAGAGTCTTGCTCTGTCACCAGGCTGGAGTACAGTGGTGTGATCTCGGCTAACTGCAACCTCTGCCTCCCAGGTTCAAGCAATTCTCTTGCCTCAGCCTCCCAAGTAGCTGGGACTACAGGCATGCACCACCAGGCACAGCTAATTTTTATATTTTTAGTAGAGACGGGGTTTCACCATGTTGGCCAGGGTGGTCTCCATCTCTGGACCTCATGATCTGCCTGCCTCAGCCTCGCAAAGTGCTGGGATTACAGGCGTGATCCATCGTGTCTGGCCCACACCACACTTCTTGATATATCCTTGGATAGGTGTAGCCTGGACTCCCAGCAGATTTTTGCAATGCTACATGGTTATATTTGCATTAAAGGGGAAACAAACAAACAAACAAGCCACTTAAAAAAAATGGTTATTTCATTAGCCTTTTCTCTAAGTAACAGCAACAAGCCTGTACTGGATCACTGGCTTTTCCAGCATTGCTCCGCCAATTACAGGGATGTCTCCTCGAACGAATGGTACTGGAACACATTTTCCTAAATCTGAAATGATCTCTCTTGCTATTTGATAGGGAATGGTGTTAGGACTTTTTAAAAAATGATGCTTATGCACAGTTAAAGGTAATAAATATTCAGAAGATATTATATTGTGATTATAGGTTTTCATGGCTCTCACTGTGGCTTGATGAAGTACATTTGTCTTTGAAGGATTGTTCCATTTACTGTTAAAATGGAGACACAGACATAAAGTTTAAAATGCCTCTTTGTCTTTAAAGTGAACTTCTTTTGACCTTTGGAGTGAGTGGCTTGTCACATTTTATCTGTCTCCTAAACAGGATTGTAAAGATTCTCCTTCAGGGTGATGCCCACACCCTGCAGCCGAGCCATGTGGTCAGTTCCACAGGTTGATTGGGTGCCTGCTATGTGCAGAAATACCTGACCTGGACCCTGGAAAAGACTGGTCAAGATTTCTCTATGTGTCCAGCCAGGAATGGTGTCTCTGGTCATTCAGGAACTGAGTCTAACATGTTCAACAATTTAAAGTTTAGAGCATGTGCCTACATGTACATTGTTTTCCAGTGAGCCATCCCAGTAATCCTTTTGGGTCAACAGATTGGCTATATTTACTCCCATTTTGTAAATTAAGCAATTGAGACCCAGGAAGATCAAGTGTTTGTCCTAAATCCATAGCTAGCAGGTAATGGAGTAGGGACTAGGACTGGGTAACTTCCAGTGTGGAGCATCCAGGCTGATGTGCTACCCACCCATCTTTACCAGCGAAACACTCTCATCCAAATTAGTTCTTAGACACAATCTTCAAAATGCCATCTTGGATAAGAATCCTGTCGAAGGATGCTAATCAAATCTAGCCTGATTTGATGTCGTCTCTGTCATTCATCTCTACTTTAAACTAAGCTGTAATTAATACATAAAAGATGATGATTACACTGAATTAGACAATCTATCAAGAGAAACCACAGTTTTAGACTGCCTTTCAATAGTTGCTATGCCTTCAAGAAATACCACCTTCTAACAAGGCATTATTGGGTTAATAGACTATCTACACATCACCCATGATCTCTTGTATTGATTGTTAACGTCCAATATCTTTCTTCTTTCATTTGCCAATGACACAGCTTCCTATTCATCTTCCAACCTTCTTTCCTTCGTCCAACACTGTACTTTCATTGTTTTCTTTCATAGGGGAGCATGTAACTTTAAATCAAAATAAGAGGCAGAATAATAGAGGGTCTCACATCTGGCTTCCTGACTTAGTATCAAAATATCTTACAAGACCTCAAAAAGAAGCTATCAAAGAGGCATAAAGGAAACAATAAACATGAAAAGAACAATAGGATATTTGAAAAAGAGAAAAATATCTCAGCCAGCAGAGACTGACATTTTTATGATGGTTACCCTGGGAAAAATACATTCAGAAAAATGTTGTCATACATTTCTCCCTAAACTGTGGGAGTCGACACCACTGTGCTTCAGCAACAAGTCTTCATCACTTTCCCTTACAACAGAGCCTGGGGACTATCTTACCTCTACCAGGGGGCCTAGAGAGCTGTCTGGCTGCCTAGCAGGGGAATACAGTTACTTATGATTGATGGGCCAACAGCAACATTCCAGAGGGAAGACTGACTCCCTAATCCAGCATGCAGTTTAAAGTGGTCACCTGGAAGACGGAAAGGACCAAGATACTGCCTTAGCGAATCCTAAAATACTTCATTAACTCCTGGGTGCCAGATGTTCTAACCAGATTAGCTTCACATCTGGCTTCTCTATTTAATGCTAGAGAAACACTCCTGTCAATCTGGCATTCAATTATATCCCAACCTACCTTACCACCTGAATACAAAAATGATGTTTCTGAACAGCAGAGAAGTTTTAGGGTCTTTGGAAGGCAAGAACTATTCTTTCCTACATTTATACCTATCCCACCTCATGACAGGACCTGGCACAGGAAAGAACTCAGGTCCTTTACTCCTTCACTTCCTTCTGGGGGAAGGATTCTTAGCCTGTTTACCTTTGTTTCCCCAGAGTCCTGGGCAAAGCCTGGCACATCATGGGTAGTTATCAAATATTTGCTGATTTGCATGTCTGGTGCTCAATTAAGCCTTGTTTAATGCAAATAGAAGGTTAGGCTTCAAAAATTACTTCCAAATCTGTCTCTGACAAAAACAGCTTAGAAATAATGAGAGTAAAAATACAGCTCATGCTCACTACCTACTAGATTTCCCACTAAGTATCTTCCTTTGGCATAGTATTTATGCTCACAACAGCCCCTTGAGGTCAGTATTAGTTATCATTCCCATTTTGCAGATGAGCAAATTTAGTGGTTAATGCAGTCTTATAGCTACAGTCAGGATCGAAAGTCATGTTTCTTTGATAAAAGAGACCAGAGAGGAAAAGTGTAAATCTGGTCTTTTACCCACTTCTGTGGTCCTTCAGGTAGTTCCCATAGCCAATGTGATTGGTGGTGCAGAAATCAGTTATCAAGGTGAAAAGGCAGGCTTCAGATAGATAAGACCTGTAAAAATGGACTGAACATGACATGCCTCGTTGGGAGGACTGATGGAAAGGACTGGGATTGCTTCCGAGAAATGTGCTGATTCTTATCCAGCAGTGACTATGCCCTGACCTCTTCTAAGGAAACACATCTAGGAAAATGTTTGTAATGGGCTCTTTACTAGTTCTCCTCTTCAGCAGTGGAAAGCTACAGACTGGGAAGAGAATGAACAGCTACTTAATGATGACCTTGGGCAGCCATATGACAACCCGTAATAATGCTCGTCATGGTCACAGTCACGCAGTTGCAAGTGGGGGGTCCAGAGACTTAGAGGACTGTGAACAGCTGCATTTTCCATGAGTATCCCCCTATTCCTAGAAAACATGCTTTAAAAATGTGTATTAATTACATGTTAAGGGAATGCTGTGTAAATGGACAATGGGGAACCAATTTGAGAAAATAACCCACGATTGGTCTATATCACAGTCTCCCAGTGGTCCAAAACAGAATGGGAAGGGCCTGCCCATCTGTGCCAGGAGTGGCCTGGGGACTCAACTGCAGCCCCACTTACCACTTTGCTCTGCAAGCGCAGGCTTTCTTATTAGCTGCTGCCCTTGAACTGTGGGCTCCCACCACATTACCTGCCCACTGGAGGTAATCAATGTATGTAAATGAGTAAAGGAATGAAACAATAAGTATCAGGGCTCATTAAGGATTCACTTTAAAGAATGTTGTATGCTTTCAAAAAGTGAAAAACAAATAGACATATTTCAAATGTTTTTTAAAAAAAGCTTTCAAATGAGCTGGGTTTCCCAAGCTGCATTTTACAGATGCTCCCCTGTGTTTGGTCAAAAATTGAGTGAGGATGGAGGAAGGTCCAAGATCAACTAAGCTTGAAAGTGCAGAGTTAAATCAAGACAAGTTTGATCTTTAAAGTGGGATTCCAGGCTTGTGAGATGCCAGTGTGCACTGTGTTTCTTAATGAAGAGGTTTTATTGTGCAGCCAAATCTATGTGATCGTGGAAAATCATTTTCAAGTTATATCTATTAACATTTGTGAAACTCCTCTACAGAAGACAACATAGCTTAGTAAGCACTTAAGAAATGTGTAGGGCCAAAGCATGCCACATTGCATATTAGTTATCTTGTGTACATTCCTTCCAGAAATTCTACAATATCCGTATAGCTCTAAAAGATAACTGAGTGAGATGCAAAACGAGTAACGGCTTGTTTGTCCTTAAATGTCTTACAATTGAACAGGAGCAGGTAATCTAATGTTAATACCCGCTAATATAAATTCACAGCTTAAAGTGACAAAAATACATAAAATACAGGATGTTTTCATTAGAAAAAAACTGTGTTTAGAAGTCAAAGGAAGTAAATTAGTCGAGCCCCTATGGCATAGCTGAGAAGTTACTTTCTTAAGGAAAAATCTAATACTTGCTTAATGACTCTCTCTATATATTCCCTCATGAGGGAAAGGCAGAAATAAAAATATTTCGCTATGATATTTTAACACATATTTAAATTTCTGAAACATGTGAAGATTCTCATTTTATGTGGAGGGCATCCTTTGATAACTCACTACTCACATGAATGGTAAAAGCAATGACCCTTTTAAGATGGCATCTATGTTTCCCCAAAAGTGAGGGATAGGGTGAACGCTTCTCTTGATCCTACCCACTTTCTTTAAATCCTGTAGTCCCAGCAAACTCCTGTGGCATGAATAGGACAAAGTTAATGTTGTCCCCTTCTGTGTGAAATACAATTCCCCTATCCTTCTTGACTGTCCCCTCTTCTCCCAATTCTCAGCTTAAATGTCACTTCTCGGGGGGACCTTGCCTGACACCTGTAATTGAAATAGGCACTTGCCTTTAGTCTCTCTCATTGTCTCTGGTTCCTATAATTGCATACATATATTTTAATATATGTCTTCTCCTACTAAATTGAACTTTATGAAGGCAGGTGTTGTATCCATCATATTGACCACTTTTCCCCCAGTACCTGCAACTCCTCCTGGCAAGTGCTTTATGCATACTCAATAAATACTGGATTAAGGAATGAATGAATGAATGAAAGAAATTATAACACCAGACTTAAAACTGAAATGTGGTTACAAACTCATACACCTAAGCACACACATTGGAGTGTTTTGCACATCAAAAAAATTCCCCATGGGAACATTTTCTGCTTACTCTAGTCATGTAATTAATTACTGCCTTAAATATGTTTAGAATTCTCCTTTCGGAAGGATCTTTAGAGTTTGATTCAGGGTGTTCTGATTTCATTAAACAGCCAGAAATCATGAAGACCTGAATCTGGAAAGCATGGATGAAGTTGAGTCACATTTTAGCAGGGGAGTCAAGCAACAAAGCTTGTCATTTAACTTGGAGGACAATTTTTGAACTGAAAATTCTGGCACATCACACATCATCTTGAAGATCATTAAGGAGCCAATGGGAATGTACATGAAAGAGGGTGACACTTACTTGAATATTGATTAAAAATGAGTGTCTTGACTTAAAAGTTTTATTTCCTAACTAACTTAGAGGGTTAATGAAACATCAGAACAAAAGTAACTAATGCATCCCAATCTTGTCAATGGTTTCTAATTGCTCAGGGAATATATAGGCCAATCTAGCATGTCCCACCACCAACAGGGTTTCAAAGTCATCGTTCGCAGGGAGTTATCAATTTCCCATAAGACTTATTTGGGGGACCCTATTTAAGGAGAAAGAATAATAACTGAATGGTGTAATGGAGGTTCATCTGGTCTGGGTACAACTGCCCCCACAACCGATTCCTTTCTTGCACCATAATGAGATCATGTGTGAAAGCCTAAATTATGTAAATGAAAAGGCTCCACTAATACTGCTGAAATATTCCCGGAGTGTTACACTTGACAACCTCAAAGTACATTTCACACTGCTAATGACTTCATCACTAACACAACTGCCATGAGTCAAGCAGTTTCCATGGCAACGCCCTAGTACAGCTGTTTACCCATATAAAGTATTGCACCTACTTAGTTACATATACAGACAGATCACTAGATTCCTAGGTACTGAAATTGAAATAATTCAATTTTCAATGTCTCTCTTTATGAAGTGATTCTGCCAGCTATAGGGATTAGCATATCAATGTGACTTTGACAGGGGTTGCTGCAAAAGACATATTTTGCAGGCACTTCATGTCAATTAGAGCCCTAACTGTTTCATGGAATAATCATTCCTGCCAGATTAAGGTCGGGCTGCAAGGTAATTTAATTGGTGCCATTATATGGAGGAAAAAAATGCTCTAATAGAGTGCATACACTGTCTCCGCCAGGAAAGGGGAGGGCTGCACAAAGCGAATGGCTGAAAAGAATTGCCTTCTTAGCCATTTACAAAGGATTTAAAAACACCACACATGCCAAGATGGGAACCTCTGAGATGCTGTTTCCTGAATTATCTGGGAGGAGAACTTTGAAGGAGAGAGAGGACGTTGGCCAGTGTGTGGTTTTCTCCAAAGCTGGGTTTTTTTTCTCCCTGGAGAAACCCAGAATAGCACAATGACAATTTGATTGATTTGTCACTGTGACTCCTATGTAGGCTTGAAATGCTCTGGTCACATGTGCTGATGGGACATTCATTCTCGTGCCGGAGGGAGTAACATCCACAAAGCAGACTGGGAAGATCCCCAACATGCCAACGAGTGGTGTTCAACCACGACTTCCTTCCTCTCCTGAAGAGTGGCTGGTGCTTTTACTGTCCTTTGCTGTCAGGATTTTCTAATGTCATCCCCTCTTACCTCTGAGGACACTGACATTGTTCCTGGCTTCTCACCCTGGGGGGTTTGGAGAAAACAGCTGAGGTTCTGCGTAGCCAGGGGGAATAAGTAGCACACCTACATTTCCTGATCTTGATGGGGAAAACCTTGGGAAAATATTCTTGTAGGGAAAGGTAATGGATCAGAAGGCATGTTCTGTTACAAATAACACATTTAGTTCATTCACCTTCACTCATCATTTCCCATTATTAACATGCAACTCTTTATGGGAGAGAAAGAATCATCTCATCTTTGTTTTTGTTCTCACTCTTACTACGAGAAGCAGTCTCCCAATTTGAAGTGTTTTGGAACTGTTAAAGCCTTATGCATCCTATACTGTGAGAAAAACCAATCTGACAATTAATTGCACATGACTATATTAATGGTAATTGTTTTGTGTTTTCACATCTTGTATCTTCACCCCTAAATTTGTGACATGAAGGCAGGAACTGTGTTTTTTTTTTTTGTTTTTTTTTTTTTTGAGACAGAGTTTCGCTCTTGTTACCCAGGCTGGAGTGCAATGGCGCGATCTCGGCTCACCGCAACCTCCGCCTCCTGGGTTCAGGCAATTCTCCTGCCTCAGCCTCCTGAGTAGCTGGGATTACAGGCACGCACCACCATGCCCAGCTAATTTTTTGTAGCTTTAGTAGAGACGGGGTTTCACCATGTTGACCAGGATGGTCTCGATCTCTTGACCTCGTGATCCACCCGCCTCGGCCTCCCAAAGTGCTGGGATTACAGGCTTGAGCCACCGCGCCCGGCCCAGGAACTGTGTTTTTAATGTCTATAAAGTGCCTGGTTGCCAACACGTGACCCACATAACAGAACTCTCTAACATTCAAAATTCTCTAACATTTATTGATGATGCTGGGAACCATATCAAAGGAAGCAATGAAACTTGGAGGACATAGTTCATGCAGGGAAATTACTGATTGCCAGAGACGGTCTCTAATGAACCTAATTTTCCAAATTAGAGAAGCTGTACAGCTTTGTGTCAGGCAGCACTGTGTTCTACGTTTCATAGAAATACAACGCAAGCCACATGTGAAATTTAAAATTTTCTAGTATCCACATTAAATCAGTAAAAATACATAGATGAAATTAATAATATATTTTGTTTAACCCAAAATATCGGAAATAGTATCATGACAACATGTAGTCAACAGAAGATCATTAGCAAGATAATTTACATTATTTTTTCATGTCAAGTCTTTAAAACCCAGTGTGTGTTTCACACTTAACAGCAGATCTCAGTTGAGACTAGCCGCATTTCAAGTTCTTAGTAGTCACATGGGGCTGGAACCTACTGTGTTGAACAGCACAGGCCTAAAGTCTCACTGCCAGTTAGTAGCCAAGCCAGGAACAGAACCTACATCTCCTAACCCTCTGGCCAATATTCTTTCCTCTCCCTGTTGCAAGCTCAACCCAGCAAATGCCTCTAAAAAGACCCTAGTCACACAAAGCCTCTAAGAAGTATCAGGAGATGTCTAGTTTGTCTTGCTTTTAACAATGTGGGCATTAAAAATTGTGCAATGGCATGGACATAAAGAATGGGACAATAGACTACTGGGGACTTCTAGTGGCAGTGGGGAGGTAGGCGGGGAACAAGTGTGGACAAAATACCTACTGGGCACTATGTTTATTACCTGGGGGACAGAATCCGTCATACCCCAAACCTCAGCATCACACAATATACCTGTAATAAACCTGCACATATGACCCCCAAATCTAAAATAAAAGTTGAAATTTAAAAGAACTTCAAAACAATAAAAAAAATAGTGCAATGAAAACTTTTAAAGGTTGATGGGAGAGGGAAAATCAGCCACAGATGGGATCTTGGCAATTGAAGATCTGTCAAAGTTATTATCAAGAACTCATTGAATCTGTCCATTTTGTCATCGAGTGAGGCTTCGCCCCAGGTACTATGTTTCTCTTTTTCCCTGTAAACAACTCATCTATCAGGTCACTGAGTGATCTTCTCGAGTTGTTCAGGTCTTGCATCTGACTTTGACAGTAACCATTTCAGTGATGTTCAAAGGAAGAAAAAAACCCTCCCTTGTGTGACACATTGACACTTCTTAAAGGAGAGTCTCTTTGTGACTTAACATTTCAACCTGGGGAACAGACACTGCCTCCTTTCTGCTCAGCCCAGGGAGAAGGATGCTTTTAGGGGAAACACACATGCTTGGGACAGACAAAGGGACACATAGGATGACAAAGGACTTTTTCATTTGAGGAGACAGATTATATTCTAGAAGTTTAGTCAAATTGCACCTACAGCAAGACTCCAAGGTGCCCTGGCTAAAGGATGGGGAGAGGGTATGGAACAGTGGCCTGTGCTTCATTAGAGTTTATCAGCTTTGTGAGCTTTTAAAAAAGCAGGATTGTCACCCTTTTATATTGACAGGTAGGTTTTTGTGTCATGGGAATCCCCAGAAGATTTAATTAAGGCCTTTTCATTAAATTCCATCCCCCAGGAAGCTCAAAGAACCACTGTGGAGCTGACTGGAGGCGGGGGTAAGGTGCCAGCTCTCCTTTGCTTGAGTCCTCCGGCAGCCCCCTCACTGCCTCCCACCTTGGGCTGGTGGGGATCACCCGCTAGGCTAAAAGGAAAAGGTAAAGAAGAAGATTTAAAAAGTGATAAGAAAATAAACAATAGAATATGATGAAAGAGAGGTGGATAGAATAGTTAAAGCAAATGATGAGCAGCATGCCCAGCCCCTGCCAGCACTCATCCACCTCTCCTGCAGAGAAGGAAGGTAGCTGTTCTTGTTGAGGTGACTGAGAATGAACAGCAAGTGTCCAGGGCCCCTGCTTGCTCAGGGCTTGGGGTTACTCTTGAAAGTCCCCAACATATGCTCAGACAATGAGCTCCGGGGTTAGTCAGCAGCAGGCAAAGAGCCCTGGGGCTCCTTCATTTAGGTTTAACATCAGTTTGTAGCATATGCTCTTACTTCATTAAGGCAGGATCAATCCCCACGGGAACTACAAGTAGGATTAGGGACACCTCTAGCCCTGTCTCCATATATTCTCCTTGGGGGTGAGAGCAGGGAGGCAGGTGGGGATGGGGAAAGGTACGATCAAACATGTAGAAGAGGAAAAGTACAGGTTGTCTGCACTTGCAGAATGATACTCTGCCGGTCACTTAATAATTATCTCAGTTGACCCTCAAAATTAGGACAAGGAAGAAACTATGATTCTTTCCATTTCTGCAGTTCCCTAATGGCTGCAGAAGATTGAGAAGGCTAAAACGTTCTCAATCTTCTGATCTGTTTTAGGGTGTCTGGCAACTTAGACCACATAGAGAAGCTAGAAATTGTGGGTAAAGATATTCACACTTGCCCCACCTCTATCCAGAAGCCTTCAGGGCACTAGAACAGAGGTGCCTACAGGGGCAGGGCCTTTCCTCAGACAAGGAGAGTAAACTCTACCCCAAAGTGCAAGCCAATATTGTCACCATCGCTACTCCTGCCCCACTGAGGGTGCAGCGGGGAGCCCAGCATGACATCTGTTTGTTCATGAGTCTAGGGTGAGGCAGCTCACATGTCAACAAGTAGAACTGTTCCTGAAGCACAGGGTTAATCACTGGGAGGAAACGAGATTTGCTTGAGTATTTGGTGATGAACCCTTGTCAACCCATCAGAAACACAAGGAAGCATTCCTAAGAAGGAGGAGGGTCAGTATCAACAAATGCTACCGTTTCCCCAGTGAAGAGCTTTGTAGCGTTCACTTTCTTCATCTCATTTAAGCTTACAGAAACCCTTTGACATAAATATTCCCATATCTAAGATGGTTGCTCCCATACTGTTCCTGTGTAGGGGGAGAAATGGAGGCACACAGAATTAAAGCAACTTGCTCAAAGCCACAGGGCAGAGACAAAGGGAGCTAGGACTGCAGGGCAGCTACTCTGCTCTTAGGATGGCGTACTGGGACTGTCCCATGGTCCTCCCCAGCCCCACAGGACCTAGGCTAGCACAGCCAGCCAATGGCCACAGCTGACTGTGCTAGTGTAGATCCTGTGGGGCTGGGGAGGACCGTGTTTCATCCATAGCAGCTGGTGTAAGCAGAGGGAGAGGACTCGGTATTGTCTGAAAGAAGGTCAAAGCAGAGAGTGCTGCCCAAATGGCCCAAGAAGCAGGAAGCCCGGGCAAGGATCCAAAGGGTGTGGAAGCCAGCAAAGGTGGAAGTTCAGAACAGCCAGCAAGGTAGGCGGGCAGGAGGGTGGGGCAGAATGAGGAGTGAGCGTTTGGTTTTCATGCCCGCTCTGTGGCCTCTGCTTCCTCCGTGAATCTATAGAATTTTCATAGTGTCGGCGCTTGAGAGAGGAAAACCACAGGCAGCAAAGTCCAGGAGAGCCACTATTCCCCCATCCCCATGAGCTCCACTGGTCTCACAATGAGCTCCCTTGCTGTGGGCCGCGAGTTGCTGCTCCTCACATGTTCACATGATGGCCTGCTCTGCAGGCCCTTGACCAGCACGCTATGTTCGCAGCACTTGCATTCCAAATCCAATTGGTCCATTTGTTTCTCTGAGCTGATGTGGGTGACAATCAATACGTTGTTTTTGCAAGTTGCAGTAATTTTTCCCCAAAAATGTTTACCAGATTCTACCTCTTTTTAATTAATGCTGGCAGGTAATGCCTCCTCCCACAAGGAAACAATTCCCTCTTCTAAGCAGGTGTGCAGTTATCCTTCATCCATGACAGCTTAGACACAGGCAAACAGGAACAACACACAACACCTTCCAGCAGCTATTCAGGAAAAGGTCTTTCTGTTTTCTTCTGAGTCTCTGTGGAGTTGGTTTGTTTGTTTTAAATGAGACAATGTGCAAATGGCTCTCCTTAGGAGAAGGGAGTTCCAGTGAACAAGGCTGGCCCATTTTCCACTGGGTAATGAGTGCACACAGGTAGCTGCGGGGAACAGTGATGTATTCAGTTGTCACCCTGATTTTGCACTGGAGCTGGTGGCCTGTTTAACATATGAACATAAATCTATCACCTGTTTTTACAGGTTCACATGTGGGGAGCCAAAGTCCTAGAATAATGCATGCCTGTTGTTTGCGAGATTGGCATAGCCCTTCCATCATTTCTGTAACACCCACGAGCATTTAGAGGCACTGTATATTACAGACTGTAACACACACACACACACACACACACACGCGCACATACACATACACACACACACATACACGTGCAGTCACACACACATATACACACAAGCTGGGGGGAGTGAGAGAGACAGAAAGTGTGTTATGCATGCATTAAAACTGTGAGTGTCAATAAGAAAAGAGGAATTTGGGAACACTGGGAAACCCCTAGTCTCTCAACTTCTTAGAAGTAAAAGTATGAGATGAGCAGGGCAATATTTGATCTAAAATTAAAGCAGCCACTTTGAGTGCTCTATAAAATGAGAACAGACACGGTCTTAGTTTATTCCATCACCAACATTCTTGCATTCTAAGACTTGGAACTTGGTGTAAATGAGAAATTACAAATCGAGTTTTAGTAAAGGAGAGAAGAACGGCCACCATAAAATGAGAGCTTTGGGCATGTACAGACATGGACGTAACACGTGGCACTGAGTGAGGAGGCTGGAGGTGGCAGAGACTACATTTGACACATTGCTGGATCCAAGCATCTCTGAGGACTGAATCAAGGCTATGTGATTATAGGAACAAAGATGGATACAATGTACCATGGTAAAGAGGCGATAGATACTCAGTTGTATACTAACAGTGATAAAGGTGGCTGGGCAGTTCCCAGATGAGAGATTGAGTGTTTCCTAGGAAGTTTGGAAGACCAGCCTTGGAAGAGCACCTGGCCAATATACTGTGCATGAAGATTTACACTCCGATCAGCATTCTGCTCCCCATAACAGCTACAGGAATTGTTAAGCCAGAGGTGCTAACTTCTAGAGCTACTGTACCCTCTAGGGCAGTGGTAGGGAGCTTTTTAAAATTACCAACATCCAGGCTCCAAACCAGACCAATTAGGTGAGAAGCTGCGCCTGGGCACATGCATTGTGCAAACTTCCCAGGTGACTCTAGTGGGAAGCCATGGCTGAGAACAGCGGCTCTGAGGAAATGTAGCACAGATTCCTCCAATCAGTGGCCAAACTGTGCTCTAACGAAGAGACCACACAGGCACAGGCCCTGAGAAATGTTATGCATGAAACTGACTATGGTTCCCTTTGTCAGCAGGTAAATTCCCCTACTCCAAGTACAGTGCAGTGACTGGTGGAACAGTCCCTGGGGTGCAAACTGCTCTCCATTATAGTCCAGTACCTGGACTGTAATTCATATTAAGTGAATGAATAAAAGTCACTTAGCTTCTCTGGGCATTAGGTTTCTTATACCAAAAATAAATAAAGGATTAAACCATACCATCTCCAAGACTCCTTCAAATTCTAAAATTTGGAAACCAATATAGATCCTCTATAATCTATCTCTATTCTCCCAATAGAACTTATCACCCTTCACATTTAAAATAAACCTTCCGAGGAACGATAGTTACATAAGGTGTTAATATTAGGGGAAGCTAGGTCAGATGTGTGTGGGAAAATCCTTATTCTGATTTTGAAACTTTTTTTTGCAAACTTGGGACACTCCAAATTATTCCAGAATTAAAAGTTTATTTAAAAAAGAACCTCCCTGGTTGCGGTAAGCTGAGATTGTGCCACTGCACTCCAGCCTGCGTAAAAGGAGACTCCTTCTCAAACAAACAAACAAACAAACAAACAAAAAACCAACCTCCCCATCCCTTCAGGTGGCTTATTCCCTCTCTTCTGAACAGGTCATGCGAATAACCGTGTTTGAACTTTTCCCTAGGCTAGCCTCCTCTTCTGAATGTTTCTTTCCTTTTCCCTCTGTCTCTTCCCTCATCATTCCCATTTGCATTCCATACCTCTAATTCGTAGATGCACTAACTCACCTCTGAGATCCTTTCAGCCCCCAGGCCCTCATTTTGTATTTCACCATCTCCACCAGCCCTTTCTGTTCTCTTCCTTCATTCAGGTTTTTTTTCATCAGTCAACACCCAACCAGGAAAAGATAATCAGAGGGAATCTGTGACAGAAGTAATGCGAAAGATGAAAAGTAAAATGGGGAGGTGAGAGTGAGACTGCAATGGAAACAGTAGAAAGTCACTCTCTGTAGGCTGGAAGGATGAAGGGAGAAGGTAGTGCCGCTAGAGCTCAGAGTCCAGCTGCCGCTTTACCTGGTGGGAGTTGGAGCCCAGGGCCGGGTGGGGCAAGGCATGGAGGAGAGACCTAGAGCATGAAGGAGACAGTGCGCCTGCCAAAACACTGCCTAACAGAGGGGAGAAACATACTACTTTCTCCTTTCTTCCTGCCTTCCGATCTCCCAACAGTGCCTCCCCTTGGCCAAACCAACTCAAAAACCAGATGTCATGGAAATGTGGGAAACAAGGTATTACAGGAGTCAGCCCCGTGTGATAACAGGGACAGGAAAGTATAAGAACTGGCTCTGAAGGCAGAGGGCCAAGAATCCACGGAGTTCTGTGTGTTATCTGTGTAACACTCTATAATGCCTGATCGTATAATGTTCTGTCCAATAAAAATATAATGCAAGCCATGAAACATGAGCCACATAGGCTATTTCAAATTTTATAGTCACATTTAAAAATAAAAGTACATGCAATAAATTTTAATAATATATTTTATTTCATCCAGTATATGCAAAATATTATCATTTGAATGTGTAATCAATATTACCAGGTTAAATATTTTCCATTTTTTCACATTAAGTCTTTGAAATCCAGTATATGTTTTACACTTACAGCACGCTTAGACATTTCTCAGCAGTCACAGGGGGCTAGTGGCTTCCTACGAGAAAGCACAGCTTTAAGAGCTTCCAGTGATTTCTCATGGTTTCAGGTTTTGGGAGAGCGTATGATGCTTGTGATAAGACAAGAACCCACCATGGAGCCTACCTCCGTATCTTAAAAAGGACCTCAGATAAGTGAAAGTTTCAACAAATTCTTACTGAACTCAGGATTGTAAAAGGAAGAAGCAAACACAAGGGAGACCTGCTGATACACATTGTAGAAGTCTGAGAAAAACAGTGCTATATATACCAGATTTAATAACATTTAGAACTGTTTCACACATCATATTAATGAGCTTCAGCATTGTAAGCTGTGCTAGTGACTGCAGCGTTTCTTTAGATGATGTTGGATGATGATATATTAGTTTTCAATGCTTCCACTTTTATCAATAAGGAGACTAGCAGTGTTCAGAAACTTCTCTCACGTACCCGTCTCAGAGTTGAAGGGAAATTTTCCTTAGAGCGGGTATTAAGTCAGTATCTGGGCACTTTGGGCTTATAGACATCTCAATAAGTCAGGAGGATCACAGTCAGATACACACAATGTGGGGTAAAGATTTGTTCTCACGGAGGAGGGAAAAGAAAGAAGCCGGGGCTTAAAGCTGTGACCATGTCATGTGTCTTTAACCGAGCCACGGGTCCCTCACTGTTGACTGTATTTCTAGTCTTCACACCCTATGCATATTTTACAAATTTTTTGTATTCTTTTGAAACTCAGCAAAATCACAAAAGGCACTTGCACGAATGCACAAGTTAATGAGAAAGATCCTAGAAAAGGAAGGAAGGAAGAGAAGAAAGGAAGGAAGAAAAGAAAGAGAGGGAGGAAGGGAAGAAATAAAGGAATCCAAACAAAAGCAGGATATACAATTAGTGTAAGTTGACCTCACACAGAGCACAATAACCAAAGAGATGCCTCGCTGTGTTTTGAAATCCCATCTTTATGGTTTGCCCACTGTACAGCCTCACACAGCAAGAGTGGTGTCTCCTAGACGGGCAGACGTGCTCCCGGGTAGATAAGCCTGGCCCACAGCATTGCCCTCTACCCTCCGGCACGGGATTGTCTTTTGACAGTCCCGTATTCTCCATGAGATCATTCTTTCAAGGCAGACCTTTGGGTTGGCTTTTATAAGAGAAAAGGACACGCACATAGTTTCAAAAATAAGGGTGTGGTGGAAAAGCAGAACCTTGGTTCCAAGGCCAGCTGAGCCCATCATAGATCAGGGACAGTCCCTGGATTCTTAGAATAACTCCAGGCTTGAGAAAAACAACCCACAGAACTAAGTTGGGGTCCAAGGAGCTCTTGAGCACCCCATGACTCATAGCTGAAGCATTCCAGCTGCTCGTCTTCTCTCACTCACAGCTGACTCTTTAGGCCATTTCAAGTCAGCCTTGACTAAGAAGGGCCTGATGGACTTCTCTTCTGAAGCTGTCACCAGCTCTCAAGCCCTGCTCTGGACTCAAACCTGGGGTGCAATGGCTCAGCGTGTCATTTTGTCTGCATTAGCTCAGTGATGTCACTTCTGTGACCAAAGGCGTCTGCTGCCACAGGGAAGAGAGCTGCACCAAGACTCGGCATTCCAGGCACAGATTCAAGAAAAAGGAAGTCAAGGTAGGTAGGAGATCAGCTTCATGGGAAAGCTGCAAGTAGGAACCAGGTCAGCGAGATGCCAAGGGTGGCAGCCAGGTGTCTGGGCTCTGGCAAGTGACAGCCTGAGCTGCTGAGCTCTGGTGAACAAGGCTGACCTCTAATCCTGTTTCACCTTCCTGTTTTACATTCTCAACTGCATGGCAGTGGTATCATTAGACCTAGAAGTGTTTCACATTAACAGAAAGGTGTCAGCTTTGGTAAGAGACTCCTATTCCTTACACAGGCAGGATGAGTTCAGCCTTCTTAGCCATTAAGTGCCCTTGTTTCTACTAAGTAGAGAAAGTCATAGGCATGTTTTATTTACCAAGAGATACTTCTAAATTTCCTCCCAGCACCCAAGAGAGGAGAGCGAGAACGATGACAACCGCTCTCAACATATTTCAACTGACAGAGTCACAAAACGAAATTTGGATTGGAAAGAGCCTGAAGAAACAAACAAAATATATCTAAGCTTATTCCATATTTTGTTTTTCTTCCCAATAATTCAAATGGCCTTTCAAGGCAGGATTGATCTCATTTTATTGTTCACATAACATGCAGACCAATGATAACCCTGTCTGGTGCTGATGACAGCGATGGTATGGCGCCATCCTTGCTGATGTGTCTGTGCATGTGCACGTGTGTATGGTATGCACGTGTGTGGGTAAGTGTGTATATATATGATACTAGCAGCATACAAATAAGGTTGCTGAGTTGGAGATGTAGTGAGTAAACTCCAAGAATAGCAGGGACACTGTTAACCCCCAGAAAAATGATTTGGAATTTAAATAGCAAGTGTTCAGACGTGATAGGCAAAATAAACCTGGAAGACTGCTTGTGATACAGATGGGATCTGATGCTCTACGAGCAGGGAGAGGCGCTGTCAGTATTTTGACAGACACGGAATGACTGTTTAGACTGATGTTCAAAGTGCAGCGCCAAGGAGGGGCTGCATGGTGGGGCTTGGCACGTTGGGAGGGGAGGAGGCTGGAGACCTTGGTGACAGATTGACAAGCCTGCACAGGAATTCTTTTCGAAGTGGAGGGAGAAGAGAGAAAGGAAGGAAAGATAAAGGCACAGCAATGCTGGGACGGTGGGATGCTGGTGGCAGGGTGAGGTGAGAAGGGCAGAATTGCATTTACCAGGTCTACTTCTTCAGGGGTTTTTCAAGAGGAAAAAGCAGGGGCCAAAAGCCAGACCACAGGGGGATAAGCATCACTTCCCAGTGCTTTATTTCTCTTCAAAGCTTGTGGCACCTTGATCTTAGCTTGCTTAGTGCTCCAGGCAGGGAAATCCCAATGACAAATGTCTCCCACGGGGGCTGAGGGTCAGAGAACAGAGCTCAACCAGAGGCAGCCATCCAGAAAGTGTCCCTCACCCTGAACCTGCAGACACATCACCCAGAATGGAAACTAGAGCCTGGACTGGTATCAAAGCACTGTAATCTGTGGCTGGAGGCTGGAGACCCCCATGTGGTAGTGGAAATGTCACCCCCACAATTGTGTAACCTCAGTCTACCCAAATCAAACCATTCCCTGCCGCTTCCACCCTGCTTGTGGCCCCTTAACACCCTTATATATGAGCCCTTATATGAGCCTTCCTGTCTGTGCTGAGGTCCAAGGTCCCTCTCCCCACCATGCTCAGCCTCTTCCGGTGGCTGTGGAGTCTTTGTTGTGATTTCTGTTGTGCACAGCAGTAGCTCCCGTAGCTCCCAGCAGGCAGTGGGGCTACACCCCACTGAAGTTAGGAAGGCTGCTTTCAAATCTTACCTCTGCCTCTCATTGTTCTGCCTCTCGAACAAAATTTTTACCCTCTTGGAACCTCAGTTTCCTGGTTTGAGGAGTGAATATTACGCAACATGAATAGCAGGTTTGTTGGAACTAGATCAGCACTTTTCCAGTAGGGGGCATTTGGCAATGTGTAGAAACCTTTTTTTGGTTGTGACGACCACAGGGCTGTGGGTGTGGATTCTGGCATCAAGTGAGCAGAGATCAGGAAAGCTGCTAAATATCCCAAAGGCACAGGACACCCTCCAACCTCCACATCAAAGAATTGTGCAGCCTAGAATGTGAACAGTGCTGAGGTTGCTTATGAAATGTCTGGTGCAGAGTGGATTCTTCATTGATGACAACTTCTATTCTCATGGGTCACTTTGTGTTTTTTATGTATGTGAATCTTGGATGGTTGTAAGTTTTTAAGGGCAGGCAGAGGCAGAGGCTGTGTCTAAAGCTTCTTTGTTTCGCATTCAGAGCTTTGCACAGTGAAAAGTCTCAAAGCTATCGCCTGCTTGGTAAAAGGAACCACAGAAAAGACTGACTCTCCTGGCAAAAGGATCATCTGCTTTGGTACTGCTGGTTCGTCTGCTCAAGGCATGAGATGGAAGTAAATGACACATCTCCATCCCCAATAAAACCTGATAGTAGATCACATGGAAACCACATTCAGATCACTTGAAAACAGTTCAAAAGAGAAAAATAAAGTCAAGTTCCTGCTTTCCAACAGGTTGCCAACAAAGGAAAGGCTGTTTGACTCCATCCATCCATTTTTACTGCAAGCCATCAAAGTGATATACGAGGAAGGCCTGAGCAGTACGAGGAAACTTCACCTTTGCACATAAATTCATCAGAAATGTTTCAAGTGACCCATTTTTGCTAGAAAATATTGTAGGTAAATTTCAGTGTCTTCCAATTGCTGCTTCATAATTATCCTAAAATATCTCAGACAACCTTACTGCTGTCGCATGCTCCCTTTTGTCCCTTGATGTCCCACATGGAACCTGGCCCATGGTTCCATGGCCAGTGGATGGTCTGCTGAGGGGGCGCTGAACCCTCCACATGGCCTGCAGAACTGACCAGAGTCAGGCTCTGGGCCAGCAGACCTGGGCAGGTCTCACCTCCCCAGTTTACTGCCCGTGGCCTTGGTCGAGTTACTTATCATCTCTCTTGCACTTGTTTCTGTCTGTGGATTGAGCATGTACATCACCTGTCCTTTGGGACTGTTGTGAGATCATATACACAAAGTGTTTTACATTAAGCCTCCCATACAGTGGCTGTGCAGTGGTAAATACCAGTTAGCAACCACACCGTTTAGAAAAGTTAACTGCAGGGCACAGTGGCTCACACCCGTAATCCCAGCACTTTGGGTGGCTGAGGCGGGTGGATTGCCTGAGCTCAGGAGTTCAAGGGCAGCCTGGGCAACATGGTGAAACCCCATCTCTACTAAAATACAAAAAATTAGCTGGGCTTGGTGGTGTGCACCTTAGTCCCAGCTACTCAGGAGGCTGAGGCATGAGAATTGCTTGAACCTGAGAGGTAGAGGTTGTAGGGTGCTGAGATGACACCACTGCACTCCAGCCTGGGCGACAGAGTGAGACTGTCTCAAAAAAAAAAAAATGTAAAGTGAGGAATGATCTCCCTTCAGGTTTTGGGTGGAAAATTATAATTGATAATACAGCTGACCCTTGAACAACATAGGTTTGAACTGTGCAGGTCCATTTATATGTGGATTTTTCTCAACTAGATACATACTGAAAATACCATATTTGTGGATGCAATATCCAAGTGTATACAAGTTCCACAGGGCTGACTATGGGGCTAGAGTATGCATGGATTTTGGTATACCTAGGTGTCCTGAAACCAATCCCCTGTGTATACTGAGGAATGATTGTATTGGCACAGCACTTCATAAGCTCCTTTCCTTTAGCCCATCGCAAATGATTCTGTGATATGGGTGAGCCAATGTTATTATTTCCTGCCCAAATCAGGTGCCCAGCCAGGGTCAAAGTCAGAATTCCTGCATCTGATGCTCTAACATAGTGGTTTTAAATTTGTCTGCCTCGGGGGATATATGACAATTGGTGGGTGCTATTGGTATCCAGTGGCCAGAGCCAAGGATTCTGCTGAACATCATGCAATGCACAGGACAGGTTCTCACAACAAAAAATGGTCTGACCCCAAATATCACTAGTGCTGAGACTGAGAAACCCTGCCTTAACAGGGCATCTCATATTCTTTCCACCAAAGCACAAGAATGTCACACTGAATAAATATCAGAAACTCCACCCTTTACAAAGAAGTCATTGATTCATCTCAAGGGCTGTGAGTTACAATGGAAAACTCCTGGAAATAGCTCTTTCTTTGTCAATTACCATATGTTCACTAAACCTCAGAGTCACAGTGGTTATTACAGAATTTAGGTGTGTTTGGGGAATACCCTAACTATATATGAGTTTGACCTCATAGGTAAAGTTATCTTGCATGAGTTCAGTTATAAAAAGTCAGTCTGCCATGAAGGGGGAGGTGGAGTAAAAGCAGTGTGTATTTACTGGGAGAAATCCACAATGTGAGACTGTTTATATAAATGTTAAATGTGTTCAGAAGGTGGGAAAAAGGAAACTCCTTTAGAATAAAGAATAAGAAAGTACAGAAACTTTTTGTTCTCTGTACATTTTTGTGTGCCTCTTGTATATCATATCCTGTGTTACATATGTTTTCCCAGTTTCTTCAAAGCAACCTTATCAGGTAGAAACTGAGGCTTAGACAAACTAGGTAGGTCAGCTGCAGTGGTTCATGCCTGTAAGCTCAACACTTTGGGAGGCCAAGGCAGGTGGTTTGCTTGAGCCCAGGAGTTTAAGACCAGACTGAGCAACATGGCAAGACCCTGTCTCTATAAAAATAAAAATAAAAAAATTGGCTGGGCGTGGTGGCTATAAGCATCGTTGGTATAGTATAGTATATAGTATAGCTGGCTGTATAGTTGGTACTAAACACGTGTATAGTGCCAACTACTCAGGAGGGTGAGGTGGAAGGATCGCTTGAGTCTAAGAGTTGACAGATGCAGTAAGCTGGTCCTATTGCACCACTGCGCTTCAGCCTTCAAGAGCCTGTTTCTAAAAAAAGAAAAAAGAAAAAAAAAACTACCATATATTTTTCAAATTTTAAACAAATATAGTTTCACATTTTAACATTCTGGAATAGATATGCATTATAAAGTTGTGGCATTTACGATGTGTTGGGCTTTTTTCCTTTTATATTTTAAGGTGTATGATTAAGGATGTATCTGACAATCTTTGGATTCTTAAATTCATAAAATATGGTCACTTGTCCAAGGTCATACAGCTAATATGTAGCAAAGCTAGAAACCATAAGATGATACATGTATGTTATTTATTTCTTATCCACCAAGGAAATTCAAGTGGCAGGTGTCAATCTTCTGGGAAAGTCAGCTAAGAAGTGTTTGCTCCTGAGATGACTGGTTGGCTCCAGTGACAGGCTAAGGAAAATGGCACATTCGTGTTATTCTCTGATTTTAGAACAGTTTTAACTAATGGGAGAGAATGAAGAAGATAAAGGCCAAAGGTCCAGGCTCACTATTATTAACATCAATAATGAGAGATTGGATGTAAGTCTGCCAGAGAAGACAAGCAATTAAAGCAAAGTGATATCACTGGTTGAAGCAGCCAGAGCTAGAGTGGAAAGTCAGGTCTAAACCTTTATGCTGTAGCATGTCCTGGGCACTGGTACAGTAATGCAGTTTTGCATTGGAGGTTGCAGACCAATAAAATAAAATGTCACTTAAGAGTACTTGATGATAATTCAGTTATTTCTATGGCTCCAGTCTGTGCTTAGGAATAAAATTTATTTTAAGCTTGTTCCAAACTGTATTCTAACTCAATGTTAACATAGGTAGGTAAAGTCTAATAAATTTTTGTTCAGTACAAATTAAAGAAATAAAATCATATGCAATATTGTAGGATTTTTCTATCAGATATCAATTGTGTTCTTGAATGAGAACACTCTCCATTGTCTGACTGCTGCTATCTGGAGTGTTCACCTTACCTTCCTTGCTCTCCACCTCTTTGTTTGCATAGAAAACTATTCGACCTTCACTTCTCAAAACTGATATTCTGAAAGTCTTTTTTGACTTTCTTACATTTCACAGCCTCTTCTATGCCCCCTTTGTACTTTGTACACACCTGTTATAATAATCAGTTACCTGCACTAAAAACTCTGCATTTCTATGGGGTCCCTATGAGCATAGCATCTGATTTATACATGAGAGTGAACTTGCTGAAGGAATAAATAAATAAAATGCGCCCCCTGTGAAATATTTTCTTACCACAACCTACAAGGTTCTAGATGATCTGCCCCAGCTGCCCCCCAGACTACACTTACCAATACTCTCTGCCTCACATACTTCTAACCAAACCCACTGTCCACAAGCAGTTGGCTCCAGGGCCTTTGCACTTGCTGTTGCAACCGTCTGGAGCACTTTTCCCTCAGTTATCTGCCATGACTCATTTCGTCTCTTGACATAGATCTCTGCTTAAATGCCATCTTTGCAAACAGGTTTTCCTCATCATATTGTTGAAAAAAAGCACCTTTTTTCTTTATTTTCTGTTTCAACCTGCCTTTTCATCTTAGCATTTCTCAATGACCTACATATTTTGGATTTATTTATTTAAAAAAAAATTTGTCACCCTCATTGAAATGGAAGCTCAGTGAAGACAGGGATTTTGACCTCCAAATCATAAACAAATGATCACTCAATTAGTAAAAAGTAAATGAAATCTATTACTACCTTTAACGAGACTACTACCTGGTGGTAGAGAACAGAACTGCAGGCATAGTACCTCTAGGGGAAGTCACTTTTTGGAGCACTTTCAATAAGATGCACCATTTTAAGATCTTTACACATATTGTCTAATTCATTAATCACAAATAGCTCTAGCATATGTGTACCTTAATCCCCTATTTAAAAAGAGGAAACCATTATCTTTCTTCCAAATCCCATGCACTTTCTTTTATACCCTGATCTCTTTGCACTATCTCATTGTTGCAGGACAGAGAGGAGCAGTGTGTGGAATAGATGAAGGTAAGTAAGACTGGTTTGCAAATCTGCTCCATCATCTTTATTCAATAATTCACTTGGTACTTATTGAGTTTATCTTATATATTTCCTTTGTGAGAGATGAATACAACCATTTGTCTTACATGTTTGAACAAATATCAAACTTTTTCCAATGTAGTAGAGATATAGTTTTTCAAAACCCTATAAGAAAATTTCAAAGTATTTGTTGCAACTTTCTATTCTTTACACATACTTTTTCATTATTACTCATTTTCATCCAATAATAAAGTCACTATGAATGTGAAACTTCCACATTCTCTGAAATGTGAAAAACAGTGGTTTACTTGCCTTCACCCCCAATCCTTCTCCAAGCCCTATGTTCTATAATGTTTTGATTTAAATAAAGCATTGAAGAGAAACATAATCATAAATTGGAAAAAGGAAAAAATCATAACTAAGGAGAGATCTTAAGAAAGAGAATTTAGTCAACACATCTCTACAGCTTCTCCCTGGAAGAGATCTTCAAATGCATTTATCAAACAGAGAATCAAGTCTGGAAAAACTGTTCTTGGAAGAGCTCTGCTTAAGAAACAGAGACCAAAAATAACATTCTCAAGGGAGCTGGGGATGTGTTCAATAAGGAGCAAATGATGTTCAAGAGGACAAATGAATTGAGTTATCAAGGAAGTCACAGAGAATTAAGTGGCCAGACTCCCTTGGGCAAGGCCCAAACTTCTACTACAGAATTAATTATATGTTTGGATCTGAGGATGTTGTTGTAAATCTTGGGTTGTGGTAGTCCCAACCCAGACATCTGTTGACCGGCAGTATCCTGCCCTGAGAAAGGAAAAATTTGTTAGAGCTTAGATTTCCTCCTTTGTGAGTGACTCAAAGAACAAAGGCAGCTTAACACAATATTGCATTGATAATGGTGGAGTAATGAGACATTTGGAAAACCTGGACCTTGTGAAAGCCTGGAATACAACTGTAAGGAAAGATTTAAAAAAGATCGATAGCTGAGTCTTGGCCTTGGCAAACAATGGTCAAGGCAGCATTTAACCCCAAAGACATCCAAAAGTGAAGCAGGAAAAAAAAAAAAAAACCCTTCAGCTTAGATTGTTTAGAGTTTGCTATTTGAGAAAGTAGCAAACTAAAATTTTCTCATTAAGCCAGATGTTTAGAATCATTAACAAGAACAACACACATCTTGCACGAATTGACCCAGGAAAGGTTAACATGGGTGAGAGAATCCAGCCAAATAACAGTAGATTCATGTACTTTGGCCTCCCCTACCCCTAAATACTACACAGAAGATCTCAAAGCTGTGGGTGTCATTGCTGATCAAGTTAGGCTGTGCTATCACCAATACAAGGGATTCCTGGCAAGCCCGTTATCGCATAAATGGAATCAAATATATGAGAAAGTAGTGTGCATTGTATTGCATTTTTCTTGCACCTAATTCTCATTAGTCCTGTCTTAGAATTATAACTCCAATCAAATACAGTAAAATGCATTAAATGTTAAATATAACAAATGTATAGCATAATGGAATCTCAGTATTCAGTTGATCTGAATTTTCTTCACCCTTGGACGTTGTTCTATAGATGCTCACACTGAGTCCAGAGAAGAAAAATGTCTTGCAGATGTCACAGTTAAGCTTTAATTTCTAAACGGGATGAAAATTTTGTCATCCAAAGTACAATCTGTGCTAACACATCGGATTCAGCTTATTTTTCAAGCTGTTGCCCTACATCTTGCCTCCTAGCTCCTGGTTAATGCTTTTTTAAAAGGATTGTTGGACTTTCTTTGCAAACCCAATTGCTTCTACCTCCCTGTTGTGTTTCCCCCTTCTCCTCTTGGCCACTCCTTTCCACAAATACACATACATTATCAGAAAAAAAGTCGAGTCTAGAGTATAGGGGTATTTGATGGTTGTACTGCACACTACCCGTTCCCTCTTCATCCCTCTTTATTCTGACCTTCGTCTGAACCCTTTTCTCCTGGGAAATTCTTCCCCGACCTATTTAAGTTTCTATGGTTTGAATGTTATCTTGATTTTACCTCCAGACAAGATGACTCAAGCCTAACCAATCATAGCATCCCATTTCTTGTCTACAGCGAATGGTTCAGGGATGAGAATGTGACCCAATCAGAATCAACAAGGCAGTTACAAGACTTCTGAGACTATTTTGAGAAAATTGTACTCTCTTTACTGCTGATCATACAGCTGTGAGGATGTAACCCAGAACTGTTGGCTGGTCCTTTTACTTCTGCAATGGATGAAGCCACTGAAAATAAAACCAGTACATAGCAAAGCGAAAGAGAAGTGATGGAGGACAAAACCCATTCTGATGATATTAGAACGCCTTGATCCATCTCAACTTGAAACTCTTTGACATTTCAGTTAGATGAGTGAAAAAAAAATCATACTTTTGTTAAAGTCAATCAAGTCCATTATTTTGATATTTGCAATTCCAAGATTCCTAATGGATATTGCAGTGTAGAGTTTACTTAGTGACTAGGCTCCCTATAAATGATTCAGTTGCTGGCTTAGGTAGCTTTTATTTTATTTTTAATTTATTTATTTTGAGGAGGAGTCTCTCTCTGTCACCCAGGCTGGAGTGCAGTGGCATGTTCTCGGCTCACTGCAACTTCCACCTCCTGGGTTCAAGCAATTCTCCTGCTTCAGACTCCTGAGTAGCTGGGATTACAGGCACACGCCATGCCTAGCTAATTTTTTGTATTTTTAGTAGAGATGGGGTTTCACAATGTAGGTCAGACTTGTCTCGAACTCCTAAACTTGTGATCTGCCCATCTCAGCCTCCCAAAGTACTGGGATTATAGGCATGAATAAGTCATTTAGTCTGGCCCAGGTAGCTTTTATTTTTTTAAAAATTTTGTGGGTGCATAGGTGTATATATTTGTGGGGTACATGAGATGTTTTGATACAGGCATGCAATATGAAATAAGCACAACAAGGAGAATGGGGTATTCATCCTCTAAATCATTTATCCTTTGAACTACAAACCACCCAATTATATTCTTTAAGCTGCTTTAAAACATGCAACTAAGTTATTATTCACTATAGTCACCTTACTGTGCTTCTAAATAGGTCTTATTCATTCATTCTTTCTATTTTTTGTACCCACTGACCATCCTCATCTCCCCCTCAACCTCCTATTACCCTTCCCAGCCTCTGGTAACCATTCTTTCACTTTCTATGACCATGAAAGTGGAAAAGAAGTACTACTAAAAATCAATTGATTTTATTTTTAGATCTCACAAATATGTGAGAAAATGTGATGTCTGTCTTTCTGTGCCTGGCTTGTTTCACTTAACATAGCAACATGTTGTTGCAACATTTGCAGTAATATGGATGGAATATATTGACCTCCAGTTCCATCCATGTTGATGCAAATGACTGGATTTCATTCTTTGTTATGGCTGAATAGTACTCCATTGTGTACATGTACCACATGTTCTTTATCCATTCATCTGTTGATGGACGCTTAGGTTACTTTCAAGTCTTAGCTATTGCAAACAGTGCTGTAACAAATATAGGAGTACAGAGATCTCTTCAGTATACTGACTTCCTTTCTTTGGGAATATACCCAGCAGTGGGATTGCTGGATAACACTGTAGCTGAATTTTCAGTTTTTTGAGGAACCTCTAAACTGTTCTTCATAGAGAATTTACATTCTCACCAACAGTGTACAAAGGTTCCCTTTCCTCCACATCCTTATCAGCATTTGTTATTGCTTGTCTTTTGTATATAAGCCATTTTAACTGGAGTGAGATATCTCATTGTAGTTTTGACTTACATTTCTCTGGTGATCAGTGGTATTGAGCACCTTTTCATATGCCTGTTAGCCATTTGTGTGTCTTCTTTTGTGAGATGTCTATTCAAATCTTTTGCCCATTTTTAAATTGGATTAATATTTATTTTTTCTGTAGAGTTTTTGTGTTTCTTAAATATTCTGGTGATTAATCCCTTGTCAGAGAGATCGTTTGCAAGTACTTTCTCTCTCCCATTGTGTGGGTTGTCTCTGCACCTTGTTTGTATGTTTTTAGCTGTACAGAAGCTTTTTAATTTGATGTGATCACGTTTGCTTTGATTGCCTGTGCTTGTGGGGTATTGCTCAAGAAATCTTTGCCCAAATCTGTGTCCTGGAGATTTTCATTAATGTTTTCTTGTAGTAGTTTTATAGTTTGAGGTGTTAGATTTTTAAGTCTTTTTTTTCCATTTATTTTATTGCATTTTAGGTTTTGGGGTACATGTGAAGAACATGCAAGATTGTTGCATAGGTACACACGTGGCAGTGTGATTTGCTGCCTTCCTC